>NC_133770.1:26702374-26748183 GCF_003597395.2 Chelonoidis abingdonii | reverse complement strand
CAGATAACTCAGAAATCTGGATGGTGGCAGCAAGACCAGATCTAAGCTGGTAGTTAAGCCTAGAGGTGTTCATGCAGGTCCCCACATCTGTACCCTAAAGTTCAGGGTGGGGGTGAAACCTATGACAGAGCCATCAGAATAATTTAAAGGAATGGAAAACATACCTTATCGTGACTGAGCAACTTGAGTCTATCTGTTTAGCATAACTAAGAGGTTAAACGGTGACCTCATCAGTCTATAATGGCCTACATGAGAAACAGAGAGACACGGTTGGTGAGGTCATATCTTTTATTGGACCAACTTCTGTTAGTGAGAGAGACGAGCTTTCAGACTGTTCCTTGGGTCAAGCTCAAAAGCTTGTCTCTATCACCAACCAAAGCTGGTCCAATAAAAGATATTGCCTCACACACCTTGTCTCTCTAACATCCTGGGACTGACACAGCTACAACAACACTACATTCACGAGGAACAGAAATTTGACAATAGAGAGCTGTTTAATTTAGTAGGCAAAATTACAGCTAGATCCAATGGCTAGAAATAGACATATTTAGACTGGAAATTATGTGCATTTTTTTAACAGTGAGGGTAATTCTCCATTGGAACAATTAACCAAGGTCTGTACTGAATTCTCCATTGCTGAGACACTAGATTGGATGTTTTTTCTGCAAGATCTGCTGTTGTTCAAACAGGAATTAATCCAGTCAAGTCCTATTGCCTGTATTATCCAGGAGGTCAGACAAGATGATCCCTTCTTGCTTGGTATTCTATGAATCATCATAGGTGAAAATCTGGCTCCACTCAAGTCAATGGGAGCTGAGCTATTGACTTCAGTGCATCAACGATTTCACTCTGTATTACCATTGTTCTTCTTCCACATCCTGTATCCCATGATTTCCAATGAAACATTTTTTTGGCCAGTTTATATATGCTCCAAATTCTCTGAAATAAGCAGACAGTTTAGCCCACTGCATGCCTCTGGATCAGATGTGTGCTACCCAAACTAATTGCCATAACATGTATAGCTGTTATTAGACTAAGTATTGCCCTTCTGGTGGCAGCAGACCACGATGTGAACTCACCTAGATTTCCCCCTGGGCTGAATTCTTAAATTTGTCCAGAGTAGGTGAAAGGTGGCAAGAAAGTTGCTTCAATTTATGAACATTCTATACAGCTGTTGTTGAAATAATGCACAGAAGAGTTGCAGAATGGTGTGAACCAAGTTTGTAGGGACTAGAATAACTACTGATGAGGAGATTTCAAGTCTTCAGGGGAGTTTTAGTAACTGACCAGTATTGTCTAAAATCAAAGGTAGTGTTCTTATATGGACCACTGGAGCAGAATGGTCAATGGAAACACATAAGAAAACTTAAATGTAGCAAGCACCACTAATCCCCATTATAATTCTACAATGTTTCTTTTTAAATGAATGCAGTAGAATCATATTGAAATATACAAGATATCCTGAATCCCTTACTTGATTCCTGACCCAGGCACAGTTCCCTTCGACTCCCATGACTGAGTAAGGAATGAATCATTGAAGGAGTTTGCCCACAATTCTGTATATAAATATAAATAATTATGAATATGTAACTTGTGAGTGTAATACAAATTTGAAAGTTTATTTCTAAATTAAATTTCTGTACATGTTATCATGAGGTGTGACTCTTGCATTACCAGTCATCCATTTCTTGTTTTATTTATGCTAACATGAGGCTTACAAGTAATTTTAATGTGATCACCTAAACTTCTGACTGAATTACAAGAATTACACTTGCTAAAATTCATTTAAAGAACTTCAGAAAGTGCTTGTGTATATTAGGCTGCTATAACTTGGGCTCTGTTCTGCAGTAGCTGCCATGTGAGAGAGACACTGTATTCTAATGATTTGAACAGGGAAGGGGGATAAGTTTGAGGAGTCTTGAATTCTGTTGTCAATTCTGCCACTGGCTAGCTGCATGAAATGGGTCTTAACCTCACTGTGCTTCATTTTACCATTCTATGAAGGGGGCACAGTACAAATGTAAAGCTCAGTTAATATCCTCTGAGCTGGATTCTTGCCTGGTGAAAAACACTGTGAAATACTTTAAAACCCTTTCCTGACATGCAGTTTTAATGATTCCTTGAGGGAAGACAAGCTGCCAGTAAAGTTGATCGAAACCTACTTTGTTTTTTTTTCCCCTGTGAAAAGTTTTGTTTTTAACCAAAACCTAATTTTTGATGGGAAAATCGGTTAAAGAAGAGACCATTTCTAGTTACCGATTACCCTTAAAGATCCAATCTTTATTCAAGAAACCATCACACATACTTGACAATGACGAGGTAGCTGGTATGGTATAGCCATTGCCTAAGAAGTTGACCAATATTGTCTTACAGTTTCCTTGTGCTTCCCCATCAGTCCCTTCTGCATTCACTTTTGTCTCTTGTATTATCCTGGGATTGCAAGTGCCTTGTTCTTTTTGTTCTGTATTTGTACAGCACCTAGCACAATAGGGTCCTGGACTATGACTGGGGCTCCTAGGTGCTACCACAGTACAAATTATAATAATTACTCATTAAAACAAATTTTAAGTTGACCTGCTAGATTTTTCTTCAAGTGACAAATTCACCATAGCTGTTCCCCTGCTCTCCCACTACAGATGCTGGTATAGGAGGCATGGTCGGGAAAGGAAACTTTCAAGTGGCCAACCTTTACTCCAGTCACCTCTGGTTGCTATAGCTGAGCTTTGAGATAGTTGGTAGCAGAAAGGCTTCTTTAAACTGAACTGGGGAACTGCTCAGATTGAGAGTGTCCTTGGGATTGAGGGAACACAGAGAGCAGCCATGGGTCCCACTGCTCAGTTGTCCTGAATGCTCTTCAACCTTAGCTGAGGATATGGACCAAAATTATTATTGGGGTGTGCATGGGTTAGCTGCCAAGAGTGTGATCAGATCTTTGTCTTTCACATTTAGTTGCTAGTGGGCTTGTGTGAGGTTTTGGGAGTCCTGTCACCTGCTCTCACAAGGGGGAGGGATAGCTCAGTGGTTTGAGCATTAGCCTGCTAAACTCCAGGATTGTGAGCTCAGTCCTTGAAGGAGGCACTTAGGGATCTGGGACAAAATCAGTACTTGGTCCTGCTAGTGAAGGCAGGGGGCTGGACTCAATGACTTTTCAGGGTCCCTTCTAGCTCTATGTGATAGGTATATCTCCAAAGTCTCACCCCATATAACCTATATCATTTCCAGTATGAAAACTCACAAGATTGATTTCTGTTATCCACATTTTGTGTGTGAGCTTAACTTTCTCTGCAAGCAATTCAAGTGAATCATTCAGGTGTTCACAAAAAAGTGAACAAGGTCAAAGCAAATTCACCTTTAATTTCTAGCTAACATTCACTGAAATATTTTCCCACTATTTGCCCAGCACTACTCAGCAAGAGCCAATATCCTCACTCTGTCAGCAGTGTGCCTAACTTTACTGATCTGATCTTTCCTTGCACTAATACCTCTTTGCTTTACATAACTGCGCTCTCTGTCAATATAGTTGATTGCTATGGTTATGTGCCGCTTACACAATGTCGAGTCTCCAGGAGCTGTAAGTGCAGATTCGTTACTCCACCGAGGTACACTGTTTCTTCATTAATTGGACCTTCCTCACTTACTGAAATCATAACTACTGATTATTGCTCACATTACAAACTATCTATATTCAAAAGATGTCATTTCTGGAGCAATTTCTCACTCTATACCCACTCTTTTTAAGTGAAAAGACATGATATGACCCTTAGTGAAGCCGAAGGATCTGACCAAATGGGAATGCCTTTGCCTGCTCCCTGTCTCTTCTCCACTGTGGAAAGAGTTGTCAATGATAGGACAACCAGTTGTTAGGATCTTGTTTAGTGTAGTGATCCTAATGTAAGCAACTTATGTTCCTCTCTTTGGGTTTGGGGAATCAGTTATCATATTTTGTTTTGGGAGTCCCTGTTTCTATTTTTATACTGTCTACTTTCCAGGCCACTTTTCCAGTTGAAAGCACAGAATTTACTTGTTTTACCATCAGTGACAAACACTCTACAGTCAGCTAGGTCAGTATTACTTACCAGTTTGGTTATTTCCTGCCAAATTAATCAGATGCAGGTATGACTACTTTGATTAATTCGTTATTGGCAGAGCTGAGGACCCTGCATTAGAGGTGCAATGCTAATTTAGCACGCATTGGGTTGTGCAGACTATTGTTTTTTAACCTAGTGGTTGTGGAGAAGGGAAGGGAATGGATTAGAACCCTGGAGCTGGCTTTACCGGCTTAGCATTGTTGTTGTTCTGGAAGTGACGGTCACCAATGAGCAGGGGTGAAAGTAAGTTAAAGGATTTACCAGTACGCTGGAGTCCTGAGCAGGGGCGTGGCCTCAACCAGAAGAGGCGTGGCCTCAACTGGAAGAGGCAGGGACTTTAAATCACCCCCAGAGCTACCAGCTGCAGAGGCAGCCCCAGGGCTCAGGGGTGATTTAAAGGGCATGGAGCTCTGGCTGCTGCTACTGCAGCGGAGCTCTGGGCCCTTTAAATTGCTAATGGAGCCCTGTCACCGCTACCTTAGGGCTCCGGCAGTCGGGCTTGGGCGGTGATTTAAAAGGCCCAGGGGTTCTGCGGTGGGGATCCCTGGGCTCTTTAAATCATCACCCGAGCACCGCTGCCTGAGCCCCAGGGTAGCAATGGCAGGACTCCTGTGGAGATTTAAAGGACCAGGGCTCCAGCCCACACCCTGCTGCCAGACACCCTGCTGCCAGAACCCTGAGGTAGCAGCGGCAGGGCTCGGGCAGCGCTTTAAAGGTCCAGGGCCCACCACAGTGGCAGGAGTCACTGGGCCCTTTAAATCGCCAGCTTGGGGAAGCCAGTCCGGTCCGGCTTAATTTCACCTCTGCCAATGAGGACAGAAAGCGCTCCATATTCTCTGCTCCCTGTAATGCAATGGCTGTAGCAATGCATTGAGTATGATCTGAAAATCTGTTTATTGCACTAACCAAATGTACCAGTGTGCTGGTATGTACATTGCTCATCAGTGAAGTTGGCCCACTGCTGTTAAGGGGGTAGGACAGGAACAGTTACCTGAAATAACATGTATCTTTGCTTTCAACTTTCTCCAAGCATTCATCATCCAGGCAACAAATCAAGTCATTCACTTCTCATAGACTCATAGATTTTAAGGTCAGAGGGGACCATCATGATCATCCAGTCTGACCTCCTGCACATTGCAAGCCACAGAACCCTCACCCACCCATTCCTGTAATAAATCCATAATCTCTGGCTGATTTACTTAAGTCCTCAAATCATGATTTAAAAGCTTCAAGTTACAGGAAATCCACCATTTAATTTAAACCTGCAAGTGCCCGTGCCCTAAACTGCAGAAGAAGGCAAAAAACCCCAGGGTCTCTGCCAATCTGACTGGGAGAAAATTCCTTCCTGACCCCAAATATGACAATCGGTTAGACGCTGACCATGTGGGCAAGACCCAGCAGCCAGACACGTGGGAAAGAATTCTTTCTAGTAACTCAGAGCCCTCCTTATATAGTGTCCCATTATCTGGCTAACAGCCAGACTCCTAGGCAATCCATCCTCCACAGTGCCAATGTCTGAGCTGTGATGATCATTTTTAAAAAGTCTGAAACCACTTTTATCCAGGCAACCTCTGGCTACAGCAAAAAGAGATATTTACATATGAAGTACTGGGCAGTTGGCCTTCATTCTGGGCTCCATTGCTATCACTGTGCTGTCATGAATGAAAATCTGTAAGGCTGTGTACTGAACTCCGGGTATTCACTATTAGGAATCAGACAAAAGAATAGAGCACATTTAGAATAATTGTCTGATTTCCCTATCTTTGTGTTTGCAGTGGTATAATGTTGGAGGCTCAAAGGATGGCTTTATCATTAAAAAACCAAAATGACTTTGTAAAACGGTATCAGAGGGGTAGCCGTGTTAGTCTGGATCTGTAACAGCAGCAAAGAATGCTGTGGCACCTTATAGACTAACAGACGTTTTGGAGCATGAGCTTTCGTGGGTGAATACCCACTTCGTCAGATGCATGACATTCACCCACGAAAGCTCATGCTCCAAAACATCTGTTAGTCTATAAGGTGCCACAGGACTCTTTGCTGCTTTGTAAAACGGTGGTCTCTATAAACAGTAGACTTCTGAGAGTGTTTAAGCACTGTACACTCTGCAAGTGCCCCATTCATTGAGCACTAGGGTAGTATTCTTTCCTTTCATTCACTCCTGAAGGTACAGCTAAATAACAAACATACTTATGTTCTAGTCATCACAGAGCAAAGTACTGGAACATTGGTGCATTTACTATCTACAATGAATCTACAGTTGTGCACTATCAAATGCTATTTTATTTTCCAGACTATATTAGTAGTAACATAAGCTCCCCTAAAAGTAAAATTTATAATTTATTTGCTAGAAATATTAGTAAATTGCTGGAATACAGAGAGAATTTAAACCATACTTTAAAATGTTGAAGGCATTTTGCCTTACAAATGCTGAAATGCCATGGGATAAATATTCATGATTTTCTGAGCACTGCACTCTATCTCTTGGTTTGAGAAGAAAATACTTAGTATCACCATATAACATTATAAGAGATAATGAATTGAGAACTGGGGATTATTTATGTGATAAGATAAAAGAACCTTTCATTTTTCAGGGAAAAAATATAAGCTACTTTCTTGGAGAATGATTAACTCTTTGATTTATCTTAACCCATTTTTGCTGCTAGAGGAAGCTTTGTTTCCTGCTCCCAAACAATTCAGCTCTCTACTCTTACTAAATGTATCTCATAGCAGTTTACTTCTAACAAGGCTGATGCTGTTTCTTCAAGCTTCCTTTTTGCAAACAGCAGATAGAACTTTATTTTCACAGTAAACTAACCTCAAGGAAACCAGCTATGAAGTCAACAGAGCTAAGGCATAAAAGCTTAGGCTGCTGGAATTTTTATTAAGTTTCACATGTCACTAGTTCCAGTGCTACTGAAGATACACTGCTTGGAAGCTCCATGACAGCCCTAGAAAAGGTCTGGCATTAAACAATGTGTATGTTTGTCCAAAGCTGTAGGAGTACATTTTTATCTCACATTTCTGTTGCAATATTCTTTTAGAACTATCAAGTAACTGAAGACAAGCAGTCAGATACATTCCAAGTTGTGGGGTGAAATGTAGTAGTGTTTTATTAATAAGTATTGCAAACTGAAGCCAGTTACCAAGAGAAAAGTGGAAAGATATAAGAACTAGCAGGCACATACAGTATGTACTACCTAAAGAAAGGCATATTTAGCATGTGCTGCCTTTTCTCCTGTTTGAATGATAAAGTTAATGAATGATGCAAGTTAATGTAATTGCTGAACACAGGCATACTCTAATTATCAGAATGCTGGATCATACAATATTCACTTCTGTCCCTTGAATCAAAAATTTATGTAGAAACAGATGGTCAGTTTCTCTGTACATTCCTACTTCTTTGCACTACTTTGTGTAATATGGGGAAGCTCTTAGCCAGGATCGACTTGATATATCTGGTTCCTGTGACACCTGGTTCTGACGTAGGGGCTGGAGCATGCTGGAATGTGCTGTTTTCTGGTTAGCCCCAGTTGGCATATGCACCCTTGGGATCAGTGAACAGCCTCCAAGGTGCTACTACTTATGCTGGCACAGACGTGTCCTGAGCAGTGAGGAGCCATAACAGACAACCAGCTGGTGCAGCAGAGAATTTGGGCCTGGATATTGTTTCTACCAGACTTTTGGATACCCAGTTTTGGATCTTTTCTGAGATATTCAGATAATCAGAGTGCATCTGTCACGTCACATGATAGAGAAAGTGAATCAAAATGTGATTTCTTACACATTCTGTTTTAACCTTTGTGATGCTGTCTAGAAGTTCCAGGGTTGGGAGGCACCTCATTACCACCTACCCTGAGTATGATGAAGCCTTGTCTGTGCCTGCTGTGGGTCAGCTCCCCAACCCCACCAGCCTCTGTCAGCCAAAGCACTCCCCTCTAGGCGTTGCAGGCCCTGCTGTCACTCTACAAGTTAGCAATAGATACACTCCAGTCCTCGAGCCCTCCTCGTGTCTCTCTGCAGTGTCCAGCCACTGGTCCACTGAACACTCACAGTATTCACAGACTCGCTGCTTCCAAACAGTACAGCCCAGCTTACCAGTTCCACCTCAGATCACCGCTCCACTTAACTCGCAGCACTTAGATCTGTTTATAGTGAAACCAAGCATAAGTTATGTAACAAAGCACAGATATTCAAATGATAACAAGTAGAAGTATTGGGAACAAATTGTTACACATAAAATTAAATCATAACATGCATTCTAGAGCCTGGACTCAATTAACAGTATACTCTGTCTTGCAGAATATTGCTCACCCAAAATCCTTGCAGCATTTTACAGCCAAGCAGGCTGTGTTTCTTCTTTCATGAGGTAGACACGCTGTCATCTTTGCTCCGAAGATAAACCAGTCTCATCATTTGTCTTTATTCAGAAACAGGACACTCCTGTTCTTTGCTTCATCTGGTAGACTTTGCAATCTCTCATTTCACAACTGCATAGTATGCAAATAGGCATGCAGCATGAGATGTACAATACACAATGCCCAAATAGCCAGACAGAGATAGATGTCTATTACCTCCTTCCTGAAAGAAATATTTCTGAGGTATATCACCTACTTGCTTTAACTTCAAGACCTTAAGAACATAATATTCAGTATAGATACATAACTCCTTAAATAGTAACCATACATGCATTGTACACTGTAAATGACCAATGGACTACTTACATACCACCCTTTGTTGAAATATTACACATATAGCCGACCCAGGTGATCCCTGTTAAACCCTATGCACCCCCTGTGCCACCTGCCCTTTGGCACCAAGGAGTTTTTTTAGAAAACTCAGTCTTCTAGTTACTAGTTTTGGGGGGGGGGGGTTCTTTAGACAAAACATGATAGTGTTGAAAAAAAAATGTTAACAACATTATTAAGAAATAATTGCCCTGTAGTCTTCTCATTAACATGTTGCCTATCATTCCATTTGGAAGTAGACAGAAGTTACCTCTTTCACCACTCACTATAAAGGATGCTGTCATAGCTTCCTACTCAGATTTGAACCTTAGCGTTCATAAACTGAGAAGCTAGCATGAACTCTCTAAGCTTAATTACCAGCTTAGATCTGATATCGCTGCCACCAGCCAAGTGATTTCCAGGGCTTGGCTCCCTCTCTGGTCTCCCAAAACCTTCTCAGGGACCCCAAGACTTCAGAGCCCTGAGTCTTACCACAAAGGGAAAACAACCTCTCCCCTTGTCTCCTCTTTATCTCATCCCCAGCTCCCCCTCCCTGGGTTATCCTGGCCGATACTGTACTTAAACTCCTTGAATGCAAAACAGAGAGGCAATTTACTCCCCCCATCCTCTTCCCTGAAGCTATGCAGATTCAAACCTAGTCAAGTTACACAAAGAGAATTTCCCTTCCCTTCGTTCCTTAGCCTACCCAGAGAAAACTCAAACAGGTCTTAAAAAGAAAGCTTTATATAAAAAGAAAGAAAAGACATAAAAATGCTCTCTGTAGCAAGATAATATACAGGGTCAATTGCTTAAAAGAAAAATATGAATAAACAGCCTTATTCAAAAAGAAATACAATTTAAACATCCCAGCAACTACACACATATAAATACAAAAAAAACAATAAAAGCCTATTGTTTTTCTACCTTTGTACTCACAACTTTGAAACTGAAGATTAGAAGCTTGAAGATAGAAAGATCCCTCTCATAGCCGACAGACAGACAAAAGACACAGACCCAAACATTCCGTCCCTGAGCTTTGAAAAAATCCAGTTTCCTGATTGGTCCTCTGGTCAGGTGTTTTGTTCCCTTTTTTAACCCTTTACAGGTGAAAGAAACATTAACCCTTAGCTATCTATTTATGACAGATGCTTTTACATTTTTTGTTCTTAATCAAATCACCAAAGCAAACCATCAACAGTTGCCATGAATATACCTACAAGTTCATCAAAAATCCACTTTGTTTAAGCAGATTTGCACACAGCGTGTCAGGGGACTCAGAATCTAACCAGAGCTCCCCTCTAGCTGCTTCTGATTAGAAGTTTGACACCAAATGTCATTCTTCATCTTCTTTGTCATCTTTGAAGTGCTCCAAACATTCTGACTCTGACAAAAGTCTCAGTCTTCTCCCCAAAGATATTCTGGTAAGTCCTCTGGTGCTGGTTCAAGGCCTCACAAATCTTAGTGCACCAGGCCCATCTGAGGCAGCACCATCGAATCTGGCTCCATGAGGGCTTTTGAGACCAGTGTCTTTACCTGGGCTGGATCCTTCTTCCTTTCCTCAGCCAATTCAGTGAGCTCTGGCTCCACTGGCACCACTGGCACCAATACCGGAGATGCCTTCTACTCTGCTGGCTTTCTTCTTAGCAAGGGATCTTTGTCTTTCCCTGCCTGACTCTCCTTTGCTGCAGCTGACTCCAGGCACTGTCAACTCCCCCGGCACCGTTGACACTCACAGCTCCAGCGATGCACCAAATGCTGTCAATGCACTCTGTGGTTATGGTGGCACTGATCACTTTGTCAGCTTTCCAGCCACCCCAGTCCTGGACTTTTTCAGAGTCTTGTGTATCTCCAATACCCAGACCACATAGAACGTCAACAGGAGCTGCGGCTTCCTAGACTGAAAAGGTTTGTGTTTCTTCTTTGGACTCTGAAAGGGAGGAACCTGTTTGTACTTTGAGATCTTTCAGAACACCCTTCAGGCCTTTCACTACCAGAGCTGAAGCCCAGGACTGGTTTCCCTACAGTGAAGCTCCAGTCCTCCATCATGGAAGACTCAGTCTTTGTCATATGCTCTATCACCTTACTGGTCTTGGGCTTTCCTTAGACAATCCAGACCCTCATCTCATTCACTTTCTAGGAGAAGTCTCCTCCTTCCTCAGAACAGGATTCATCTTCTCAGCATCCTGCTACCATCCCTCAACCTGCTGTGCTGGATTCCAGGGAGGAGGGAGAATTGTTGGAGGAAACACTACACATTTCCTTTCCCACCATTTTTCTTCATCTTCACTGGTGAATCAGTTATTCTGAAGTAGAATCTCCTTCCCCCCCTACCCTGCTTCTGTGCCCAGAGGACTTTTAAGTTTTCCTGGACCTCATAAGAAGGATGGCTACTTCTTTAGGGGTGCAGACAGAGATTGTGCTGGAGAATCTTCATATCATCTTGGATATTTTACAGACTCCTGCTCCAAGAAGGGTTACCCTTCCTATGAATGAAGCCAGCTAAAACTCTTTGAGAGACTCCAGTCTCTATTCCTCCAACAACTAAGTGAGTGGACAGATGATACTAAGTCCCTCCACAAGATTTTGACTATTTCTTTACCCACCCAGTTCCTGATTCCTTGGTGGACACAGCCACTAATGAGCAGACTCATCAAAGCCTAAACTAAGACCACTCCCAATTATAATGAATTTACGATATTGGATTTACATAGTCTTAAAGTTTATTCCACTGCCGCACTTCAAATGAGAGTCACCAATTGTCAGAGTCCATTAGTTGGCTTAGACATTCTGTCTTAACCTATTGACCCATTTATTTATCTTATTTAGCACAAACATTCTGTTTTCAACTTGATGATTTGTTTCCTTCCCTAATATGAGGTCTCCCTCCATGTGTTAATTGCTCATGTCAGGCTAGGCTTTAGTTACACCTATCACAAGAAGTACCTTTGATTCACAGTAGGCACTAACCATTGCCAGCACGCAGTGCTTCCCTTCAGTCTGTCATCAGCTTGGAGGTCTTCAACAAGTGCATGGGAAAGGTAGCAGCCCCCCTTCACTACTTGGGTGTTAAAATATTTCCTTACCTGGACAATTGGCTAGTTTGTTCAGCATCAAGCAACTGGGTCCAAAACAGTGTCCTAGTGATCAGATAGATTTTCTCCTGTCTAGGCCTGAAACTAAATTATGACAAATCACAATTACAACTGACATAGCACATAACTTTCATAAAAGCAGACCTCAATGCCAGGACAACCATGGCTTAACGTCCAAAGGCAAGGTTTCAATCTATTGACTTGCTTTCCAAAAGTCTGAAGCCTAACCCAACAATAATAGTGTATGCCTGCTGTGAACTCCTGTTCAAATGGCCTCATGCACATACATAATTCCACAGGCCAGATTTCATCTTTGCTGTCTGCACACCTGGTTCCATTTGGTATATCACCCTTCCAGGCACCCTTTGGACATGTGGATTCAGTGAGTGCCTCAGTCTCCCAAATGGTGGTTGGATCCCTACAATGTGTGCAGAATTCAGTTTTTTGTTTCCAGGACTGACCATGAAATGCTAACAGATGCATCTACCAGAGATTGGGAAGCCCATCTTGGCCAACTACAGACACAAGCTCTTTGGCCACCCCAGGATGTGCATAAATGTGTTAGAGCTCAGAGCTTTTCGTTGGGCCTATGAGATATTTATGTCCACCACTGAGAACCAGATGGCACTGGTGTTGTCTGTAAGAATTTGCACCATGTTTTACCTGAACAAGCAATCAGGTGCCCAACTGTGTCTACTGTGTTAGGACGCTATCCTCCTGTGGAATTAGTATATTCATCACAATATTTCCCTGAAGGCCTTTCACCTTCCAGGAGTGAGAAAACTCTAGCAAATTCCCTCGGTGGGGTTTCATAAACCAACGTGTGTGGTCAATAAGGAAGGACGTTCTCCTGCAGATTTTCCACTATAGAGTGTATAGAATAATAGACTTGTTTGCAATGAACTGGAACACAGGTGCATGGAATTTTGCTCCAGGGCAGGTCACAGACTGGGTTCCATCGCAGATGACTTTTTTCCCCCATAGTCCAGTCATCTTCTATATGCATTTCCTCCAGTTCCTCTCATTCTGAGAATACTCAGTACTTAAACTAGACAAACTATCATTGATTATTATTGCACCAGCATGTCCAAGACAATATTGATTCATGGATCTACATCAGCTTTCTCATCCAGTCAACAATAACTTTACTGCTAGTTGAACATCTTCTGTCCCAGAACCAGGGCAAGTCTCTGCATCTCAACCTCATACTTCTCCACCTTATGGTGTGGATGATCTCTGTTTGAATACTCATGATAAATTGTGATCCTGAAAGATTCAGATCATCTTGGTGAGCAGTATAAAGGTGTGCACTAAAGCCATGTACACAGTGAAGTGGAATAAATTTTGGGGGGGCGCAACCTCAACATTTATCACCATTAACACACAAGGGTTACACATGTACTGGATTATCTTTTACACCTGAAATTGTCAGGCCTTTCAGTTTGTTCTGTGAGAATCCACTTGTATTTCTGCACTACATCTGCTAGTAGATGGATTTCCATCTTTTCTCATCTGCTTGTTTCTCAATTTCTGAAAGGCCTGTTTATCCTCCTGTGTCTTCTCATGTACCTGTATGGAATTTAATTCTAGTTCTCTCCAAATTAATACCCCCCATCCCTTTGAGGCTATGACTACAAGTTCATTACCTTAATTGTCTATGAAGATGGCCTTTTTGGTGACATTCGCTTCTGCAAGGAGAGTTTCAGAACTTCAGGGATTCCTGGTTGAATCTCCTTTCATGATCTTCCATAAGGACAAGCTTTCCCTTAGGCCACATCCTAAGCTTATGCGTAAAGTAGTGTCAGCTTTTCATCTAAACCAAATGATTAGTGTTTTTTCTTGTGTTTTTTCTGAAGCCTCACTCATTTAAAGCTCAGAAAATACTTCTTACCTGGGATATTCATAGAGCCCTGGCATTCTACTTGGGTCAAGCTAGATCCTTCAGGACTTCCCCAGACTTTTTGTAGCCATGCTGGGAGAACTAAAGGTCAATCAGTGTCAGCTCAATGAATCTCACATTGTATTACTGACTGTATTAAGCTCTGCTACAATCTTGCTAAAGTCTCTCTCCCACCGAGAATAATGGCACATTCCACCGGGGCTGAGTTTTTCTGAACAATTTTCCAAAAGCTGATATAAGCAAGGGAGCCACTTGGTCATCTGTGCGTAGCCTTCCCACTCATTATCCCATCTCTAAAGCCTCTCATGACAATGCCAACTTTGGCAAGTCAGTATTACAATCTCTGTTCAGAGAACTAGATGCCACATATAAGGGAATTGCTGATGAGTCACCTACAGTGCAGTATGTGTGCAGTCTCTCAAAGGGTAAAAGAATGGTTACTTACCTGTGCGGGACCTGCTGTTCTTTGTGATGTGCTGTGCGCATACATATTCCACCACTCTCCCACCTTCCCTGCTACTTTGGATGTTATATAGAGCGGTGTGATGGAATGGATAGGGAGGCGGACATAGGCCTTTTATACCCTCACCTGAGCAGAACGAGAAGAGCAGGGGTTCATGTTCTGCCTAGTGGTACTGCTAGCAAAATTTTCCAACATGAGTGCACTCAGTGCACATACACCTACAGTGGAATGTGTATGTGCACAACACATCATGAAGAACACCAGTACAGCTAAGTAATTGGTTTTGTCATTCTTTTTTTAAAATTACTTTCCCAGTAAATATAAATACTGATATGTAAGGCGGTGCTTATGATTTAGGGATAGGACACTGGCCTAAGTATAAAGAAGCCAAGGCTTTCATCTCAATCCTCCCACTAACTTGCTGTGTGATCCATTTTATTTTTGTGGTTGTTACTAACATTCTTCTGACCAACTTTAACTATATATTTTGGTTCCCTATGGAATTTTACATTATACTTCTAACTCGTAAGTCTTCTATTTTTTTTTTTCAGGAAATGTGGGTAATTTGCATTCAGACTATGCAGAAAGACAGTCAATCATTGTTTGACTATGTGTTCTTTTTAGATGAATCAGTTACATGAAAAAAATTTCTCTTTTTTCTTATATTATTTTAAGTGGACTATTTTTTTTACATCCTAAGACTCTGAGAAGAACACAAGGGAGAGTGTTTTCATGATACAGAGCTGCAAAAGAAAAGGCACAACTGAAAAGTTCAGTTAAGAATGGTTTAGTATTCAACATATCTCATTACATTATATCCTCCCAAAGTGGGACTTATAGAGTAGGACTAAGAACACTTGTGTCAAGAATCAGGGCCTGCAGCAGAGCCAGTCTCCAGGCAATCTAACAAGCACAGCTGACTGCTAGTATGCTGCCTGATTGGCGAGAAGAGTCAACAGACCAGCTCTTAAGCCCAGGAACAGTAGCAATCTGGTGGCTCCTCAAAGCCTTTGCTCGTGGCTGCAATAGTTCCTGTCCCGGCTTGTTCTCAGCCTTCCTTCATTCCAGGTACTCAAGTCTGATTCCTGACTTTGGTTCTGGCCTCTGACTCTGGTTTGGAGCTTTGACTCTGGTTCCTCACCCTTGGTTGTGGCATGTGACTTCCAACTCCAGCTCTGAACTTGGGCTTCTATTACTGTCTACTGACTCCTGCTTCAAGCACTAGGCATGACTGCCCATGTCCTTGTCTCTGACACACAGGAAAATCTGCAAAGCTCAGAGATCTGTGTGGGATTTTGTCCTGGATCCACAAAGGCTTAGGCACCACAACACTGAATTTTGTAGCGTCTAATTTCCAGATGTCCAGAAAATCACAGTGCAACACTGCGATCCATAAATCCTGACTTATGTTCCTAGGGTCCCTATACAATGAATGGAGACAGGAAGACATCTTGCAGTGTGATCCACAAAAGGCAGTGTGCTAGGCAGGGAGCTGCCTCAGTTAGCCAGAGGAAAATGCCAAGTTTAAGAGTGTATCCGAAGCTCATTCCCTCTCATGAAAATACGCACCTAAGTTGAGGCTGCAGGGAAGTGCCTATCTTTGCTTATTGCTCCATAGCTGGGAGCAGGGAGTCTCCTGGAGTCACATGGCTTAAGCATCTAAGTTGGTTCTTGTGAGAATTAGGTAGGCACCTGCCTCACTCCACACAAAACAAGAGGAGGAGGGAGTACTGCCTGCTTTATGACATCTAGCCTTGTGGTTAGAGTACTAAGCTGGATGTGGGAAATCCACATTCAGTTCCTTCCCCCGGGCCTGAGTGAGAGAAAAGGTTTGAACTGGAGGTCTTCTGCCTCTTAGGACAGTGCTCTAACCACTGAGCAATGGGATATTCTGATGGCAGGGGATGTCCCACAATTTATCCTGTTGAAGCTTTTCTACCAAGTGTATGTACTGAAACAGTTGCTAGGCCAGAGAGAGAGGAAGAGTGAGAATAATTATGTTGCCTAGTGGTTAGGGCAGTTGTTTGAGAGGTGGGAGATTCAGGGTCCAGTACCCATGCACCTATGGCTTTTTAATGATGTATACACAGTGGAACAACTTGAACAGAAGAGACTGAGGGAGCCTCCTTGCCCTCTCAAAATATCCCATAAGTCAGTGGTTAGAGCATACTCCTATAAAGACAGGCAGATCCCTATTCAAATCCTTACTTCCCCTTAGGCTAGAGCAGTGGTGGAATTGAGCACAGGTGCCCCGCAACCACTGGGCTAAAGCTTATGAAGTGAGTGGTACTATTACTGCCACCACCTACTTCTCCTCTTCTGCTGGCCTCCAGATTTGGAATGGAACCCACCGGACAGGTGGCCTCTGAACACACTTGCTGACTTGGCAGATCAAAGTCTATCTTCTCCCCGTTGATGGATCACACTGGGGCTTAGGTGGGAGAGAGGCACTCAGGCGCCTGGAGTGAGGCAGCAGTGCACATACCCACAGATAGAAACTTAGGCCTCTAGGGAGCTTTTAACACAAAAATGTAGGTGCTGAGTGATTTTAGGTGCCAACGGGGTTAAGCGGCAGCTTAGCAAGAGTTTTGTAGGTTACAGTGGAGTCTAAAAATGGGACTAAGGCACCTATGTACCTTTCTGGATCTGGGAATTGCTGCTGTGCTGGATTCCAGGGAGTGCCGATGAGTCACCTACAGTGCAGTATGTGCGCAGTCTCTCAAAGGGTAAAAGAATGGTTACTTACCTGTGCGGGACCTGCTGTTCTTTGTGATGTGCTGTGCACCTACATATTCCACCACTCTCCCACCTTCCCTGAAACATTTTTGTCTGAGTTATTGGAGACAAAATACTTCACCTAATGGAAACGTAAACGTGAAGTAAGTTTTCCATAGGCCTCTCGGGTTTATTGTTTGTACAATGATATCCCAGCACAGTGATACAGAAATTATAAGTTCAAGGCCAAACAACCTTAGACAGGTATCTCATAAATGAACATTGTTGTCTTTAGAGATTGAAGCTATGACATCTAACACTAGTCAGGTTGCTGTGAGAAGAGTAAACCTATTCAACTCTTGAATGACACTCTTCTACCATTGAATGTCCATTTGGATTCTTGACAGGCAATGTGGAAAAACTATTTTTCCCCTTAGGAATATTTCAGCCAACAATAAGGATCAATAGATTTTAATCTGATCATTGCAATTGAAATAAAATGAGCATCTGCTGTTTACCAGTATAATTTCAAACAGCTGACATGAGCATCTAAATGAACTAGTCTTCTGAAATCTGCTTGGGTTGTGAAACACATTTCAGACCGTCACAGTTGAAAACGGGTTCTGACCAAAACAGAAGTGAAGAGATAGATTTAGGATCAAATTATTTTTTTCATGTGAATTAGGCATTCTCACCCTACTAACAGACTAAATATTATGTATTACTTTATGGTAGAACTCTGTTATGAGTCAAAAGAGATGACTTTGTTCAGAGCAGTGCAGAATTTGACCAGTTATGTTAGATGATTAGAAACTGCATGCATTTTATTATTGAAACTTTCTGAGGTGGACTGATGTATTAAAAAGATGAAAATGTCTTTTCTGGTTCCTGCATTGCCCAATCTCCTTTTTCAATTGTCATGATTAATTCAGAATAGTGTTTGTCTCTGTTTCTCTCCTCTTCATAATATTAGCACACAGAAAAACTTTCATCAGCAGAGGCAATGCGGTCTTTGTGAGGCCTTTCTAGAACTCCAAAGGCAGCCTGTAAAGCAAAAAAGTATTTTAAATAATTCTCTGAAGAGTGCAAATGTGTCAAAACTTAGAAGTTGTAGCCAACAGATAAATAACAACAGTTTCCACAGTGTTGGGTCTAAGCCAATGTAACAGCAACTTTTGTATAGGACTTGTAAACTTTATCCTTGCAACTAAAAAGTTTCAGTACTAGATGCCATAACCTATCTTTCTGACCACACTCTAATGCCCTGTGAGCTTGTCTAAGTACTGAACTCATCTAAACACCTGTGTTATAGGACTTAGAGCTTATCTGTACAGAAGAGTAATGTGCGCTATGAAGGTGTGGTTTCTAAAGTTCATTGTACTTTAATTGGTCCATGTAGTCCCTTCTGATGCACACTAGAAATTCCTTAGTGTGCTTTAACCAGAGGCAACCTGTGTGTGGGAGGGAGTGGTGGTGGTGGGGGGTGGCTGCACAACATGCTAATGCACTTTAGAAATCACACCCCATCATGCACATTGCTGCTCTGTGTGGTCAAACCATAAGTTATTTAAACCTACAGCCATACTGGAGGCTATAGTGAGAGGAGATTTACCACAAAAAGTTGTAGTGACCAGAGATGCTGAGATATGTACTATAGTGATGTGGGTCCAGCAGCAGTAAAAGCTTCCTAAAACTAGGCGGGGGGGCACAAGCACCTGAACTGTGGTCCCACTCCTTCCCCCTGAGGCCCCACCTCTGTATTACCCCTTCCCCCTGAGGCCCCACCCCATGCTGCCCCTTCTCTCTGAGCTCCTGCCCTCATGCCACTCCTTCTCCCCAAGGCCCCAACCCTTCTCCCCAAACTCCTGCTCTTGCACTGCCTCTTCCCTCAAGACCCCACCCCTGTGCCACCTCTTCCCTCCAAGACTCCACCCCCTCTCGCTCCTTTCTGTGCCCTTGCCCCCATAGCTCGCTCCAGTGCACCTGCGTGGGTCTTATAAGAACCTAGACCAGTGGTGGGCAACCTGTGGTCTACGGGCCACAGGTTGCCCACCACTGACCTAGACAGATAAAGGCCAGGAGCTGGCATAGTGCATCCAGGCCCAACATGGAGAAAGTTTTCACTAGCAGCCTTTCCTATACCTTTGAAAAACCAGTACGGACAGGTAGGGAGCAGGGTTATGCTCACATACCCATCTTCTCCAGACATTACCCTGTAATATCACAGCTGTCTTCTGCACAAAAATGCTATGGAAGAGAGATGCCTATACCATCTCTTAGGTGACAAAATATTTAAGCACCCAGGTTTAAATTTTGGGCCATGGATTGTTTTTGAATACCAGATAAGATGATTGCATGTATTTGAGGGGAGACCTCACATCAAAGGGGTAAGTGTAACCACATACCCAAGATTTACAAGATCTCTATTGAGATTAAATCTACTTGGAAATGAATAAAATGTTTACTATGTCCCTAGAAAAGAAAACATTTTTAAAAAACATTATCCAAAACATGAAAAGATTAAACTTTATTATTCTGCTAGTTATTCAATGAAAAGTCTACATGTAACACTGAGATAGAAGTCAGAATCTACATTTGAATAGAGAAATTTCAAAATGCTTTTAAGGAGAGGGGAGGAGAAAAGGAGGGAAGGAGATGAATCCATTAACAATTATTAGTGAGAAAATATCAGGCATCTCCTCAATATATTTTTATGCCAAATGATTCTGAATAAAAGTAGCTATATTAGTGTACAGCAAGTTCAAAGAGAGTTTACATGATTGACCTACCAATTACGCTATAAATGCTTTTAGGTAATGAACAAAAGACATTAATCTTTTATTCAATTATTTTTTTTCCTTTCTGAGTAGTTAAATGTAGAGTAGCTCTTTCAACAGAACTATTTTTTTGCAACAACAAAACAGTAAGACTTTCACCTACTTCCTAATCCCATGAATAGATTTAGGTTACGATAATCTTTCCTTGTAACCAAAAGAAGATAACAGTAGATGTGATAAACCAAGAAACATTTATTATTTATTCCAGTCTAGAGGAACAGCTTTTTCCCCCAATTACATACAAAAAACAGGCTACTCTCTATCCTTTTTTTGCTCTGCTTACTCCAGTCCCTAATCAAACAAAGTGAATTATATAGTTCCTTGCACCGTATTCACCACATTACAATCACCAGTCTGATTGCTTCAGTATCTGTATTATTATAGGTAAACTGCAGCCACATTAACATTAAAAAAGCTGTTCTACCATGACAATTGAGACTATGTACTCATTATGCAAACATACTCATCGCAAGTGTGATCTTGTCCCCCGAACCACCCAACACCTGTTTGTCCTATAAAAACTGATCATAAAGTGGCTATATGCTTTCTGGGACAGGGACAATATTTGTTTATATAATGCCTCACACAGTGGAACGCTGATTGAAACCTTACCATTGTGTTTCTAGGGGTGTCCTTCAGGGATCAGTTTTTGGCCATACTCTATTTAACATTTTAATCAATGATGAGAAGAAAACATAAAATCACTGGAAAGATTTGCAGAGGACACAAAGATTGGAGGAGTAGTAAATAATGAAGAGGACAGGTCACTGATAGAGTGCAATCTGGATCAACTGATAAACTGGGCACAAGCAAACAATATGTGTTTGAATATGGACAGATGGACAGTTTTATATCTAGGAACAAAGAATGTAGGCCATATTTATCGGACCGGGTAGTCCATGGTGTATAATCAGCTGAACATGAGCTCACAGTGAGATGCTTTGCCAAAAAGGATTAATGCATTCCTTGGATGAATAAGTAGGGAATACTGAATAGGAGTGGAGAGGTTATTTAACCTCTGTATTTGGTGCTGGTGCAACTGCTGCTGGAATACTGTGTCCAGTTCTGGTATCCACAATTCAAGGGGGTGTGACAAAGTTCCTCCTCTACCTTGGTGGGTCCTGCGCTTATTGGCAGATTTGCTCTCCCCCACAGCCTGCATCAACTCCTCCTGTGTCTGATCAGGAGTTGGGAGGTTTGGGGGGAACCTGGTCCCGCCCTCTACTCCGGGTTCCAGCCCAGGGGCCTGTGGATTTGCAGCTGTCTATATGCCTCTTGTAACAGCTGTATGACAGCTACACCTCCCTGGGCTACTTCCTCAAGGCCTCCTTCAAACACCTTCTTTATCCTCACCACAGTACCTTCCTCCTGGTGTCTGATAACGGTTGTACTCCTTAGTCCTTCAGCAGCACACCCTCTCAGTCTCAGCTCCTTGTGTCTCTTGCTCCCAGCTCCTCACACACACTTCCTCTCCTCTGGCTCCTCCCCATCTGACTGGAGAGGAGCTCCTTTTAAAACCCAGGTGCCCTGATTAGCCTGCCTTGATTGGCTGCAGGTGTTCTAATCAACCTGTCTGCCTTAATTGATTCTAGCAAGTTCCTGACTACTCTAGTGCAGACCCTGCTCTGGTCACTCAGGGAACAGAAAACTACTCACCTAGTGACCAGTATATTTGCCCTCTACCAGACTCCTGCACCCCACTGGCCTGGGTCTGTCACAGGGGATATTGTAAATTGGAGAAGGTTCAGAGAAGAGCCACCAGAATGATTAAGGGATTAGAAAACATGTCTTATGGTACTACTGAAATATGGTATCTAAATAACGTTAATACTTTTCTCCACACTTCCTGTTAGAAGAACATAAAGGCAATCATTTCAGTCAAGCCTGTCTCTAGAAACCAGACATTTGGATATCTAAAAGAAGCGCCTACTGAAAGAGGTATGCCAAGCATCTGAGATTAAATCAATTGTCTTTAATTTTTGTGACAGGGCAAGAAACATTCACAGATTGTAAGGAATGTTTCAATGTCAGAGAGAGATTGATGTTGTGGTGACAAAATTCTTAACAGTGGGAAAAAAATCCAGCAAAACTTTCTCACACTCACAGTCTACGGTGGATAACTAAAGAGGCACACATGTCTCTATGATTCTGCTCTCATTCGCTGTCCCTGCTTCTTTCTTGAGGTAAATTTTCAGAATGCTATGGGACTTCACACTTATGACTCTTATTGGGCCCAGTTCATTTCTACTGGAAGAATACAAGCTGGCCTAAGGGCCATAGAAAAGGCATCTCCAAACTTGAAAGATCCCCAAGGATCTGAACTGATCCCTGGAACTTTATGGGAGGCCAGAGCCATTCACACAGAGCCCTCAGAGCAACTCTGTCCCCATGGCAGCAGCTATCCTCACTGAATGACTGTTGGAGCTGCACTACCAGAGATTCCATGATGGCCGGAATGTCTCAGGGAGAGGTGGTGTCCATAGAAAAGTTAGAACAGATGAGGCTTATAAATGTTTCCAAGTAATTTCGCTGATGAGGAGGAAGGGGCAAAGTGTGGGAGAATCTCGAGTCAATTCCCCTTGAAGCCACATGGAGCCCAGGCTCTGCATGGAGCTTTCTCCTGGGTCCAGAGCCAGTAGAAGAACAGTCCCACCTGACATCTGAGCCCCCTTCTGTGTGGAGGTGGGGAGTTCTGTACTTAGAGGAGCCCCCTACTCTTGGATCTAAGGGGCTACGGCCTGGCCAAGGATCAGGCCAAATATATAACTTCAAAACCGTTTTGTAAACTGCATTTGTCTAAGTTACTCTTTTGGCTTAATAAAAGAAATCACATACCTCCCATAAACTTCACTCATGTCTTTGAATGTGTGAGATTATTTATGTAACTGTACTTACATTTTACACAGTATGAAGTCTTTTGTGCCCCAGTCCTGCAGGGAACCCCATGCCAAAGTGTCTCTGCAGCGTTGACTATAGTGGGGCTTTGCCTGGGTCCAGAGTCTCAGCTGTATGGAACCCATTGCAGGATTGGAGGTTTCAGATGTAAATATTCTAGCAAAAGGATTAAAACAAACTGCAAATCCTCTTTTCCCTGTAGGTAATATCAAACAAATGATATTAAGATCAGCACAGCATCAGTGTCTTAAAGTGGCAGATAAGCCCATGAACATTAGCTGGTTAAATAAACACACTAAACAGCTACTATTTTGCTGCGACAAGATATATTGAACAACATTGCCCTTTAGGGGTTACATAAAGTGGAACCAAGCTAATAAAAATGTAAATGTGTTCCTCCACATATTGCTATTTAAACTGGGAATATTCAGATGTCTCCAAGGTCTTTCTGGATAATTTTATCAGTTTATGGCTACTATACATCTGGGCCAAGTAATAAATGGAGTTAGAGTACGGAAATCTTTCCTACATGACAATTTGGTGGATCTCTGAATCCTCCCATGTCTGCCATTTGAGAAACAGTGAGGTGAATTAAATCTATTTAAAGTTTTATATACGGTGTCATAATGCAGGGAAAGTAGTAACATAAAGCAAAGTTAAATAGCATATACAGGCACATGCTTCTCAGTCTTATCAAATGTAGGACAAATCTGGGCTTCCTTTATAGAACAATGCAAGTATGAGTCCTGACACTGCTCCTTTTGAAGTCAAAGGGAGTTTTCCCATTGACGGAAATGGGAACAAGATTGAGACCCCGATGTCTGTGGTGAAATAGGCTCTGATCAGGCTCTCATTGATATAACTAGAAATACTCCCATTGACTTCACTGGGAGCAGCAGGATGCCCATAAAATGGGGTCTAGAGAAAGGAACTTCTTTTAACAGATATGTTCACCACATGATGGGAACAGCTGGCATATTTGAAGCTAGGTAAAGTTCATACTAGTTATCTTTATTTTGTTCTGATACGAAATTTGTTTTTGGCTAGCAAGAAGGGCAGTTCATACTCCCGCATGTGATACTCAGAACAAGCCAATTTGGGAAGCTAACTTAATTTACAGTTCTAATCATGGAATCAAGCTGTTCCTTTTTCCTGAAGTTTTTACTTTAACATTTCTCACACCTACTTTCCACTGTAGTGCTTATAGGTAACTTTGGTAGACACTACATGTGTCTGTGAAGAATTATGTCCTCAGAGATATTATAAGATTTAGGACATGACTTCAGCTCTCAAAAAGTGCAGAAGAAACTCTTAAAAAATATAAACATTGTAAAGGGAATTATCTACAACAGCTGTATTCCTGGCCTGGTCTGAGATAAGTCAAAATATTCCCACTGTTTCTTGTTCTCTATTTCATAAAATCTGTTTTTTTAAAAAGTGAATAAAAAGTTAAAGAAGAATGATACAAAAGGAGCAGAAGAAGATTCGTTCCCCAGATCAACAGGCATAACTTGCAGAAAGCCTGAAGTAGTTCTTGCTTTGAGAAGATCTATGGATGTTCAAGTTATAACCCACAGTTGCAAATAAAGATTAAGCATTTTCAGGTATACAGAGTACTTAGAAGATTTATTACTGAGTGTGAGATGAAAATGTCTGAGCTTTTTCCTCTTTTTTTAAAGAAAGTTTCTTCTAGATAAACCAATGTGTATTTAATACCTGACTCATCTATAGCAATGCGTGTGTGCGCATGCGCATGTACAGATGCAGAGAAAAAAAACTATTTCCGATTGTAAATTTCCTGTCAAATTTTTATTTTTCTCCAGAACTGTTTTGTATCTGTACCTCAGCTTTCATTCCCGAAAATGTGAGATGGCAAAATTATTTTGCTGCCCCATCTGCTTCCTTCTTTCACTGTTTGTCATGCAAACATTTAAAAATAAGGAGATGAATCACTCATCAAGTTGTTTAATTCTCCAAAATTTGCGGTATTCATTCAACAATTTCTGTTGAAGTTATAGCATTTTTTTCAAATGTTAAAATAATTTAACACAGTAAACTAACAACATCAAACCTGAGTCCCAGTTAATACCTATTTGAGTACTTAAGTGGGACTTAAATAGTATGTAGGTCTTGTGATGATCATCTTCACAGAAGCTAATATCACTTATTCTATTCTGATTCTTATGCTGCACTCATATCCATAGTACCTGAACACTTTCCAGTAGAGCATTAAGCAATATTATAAAGCATTAATGAGACAATCATTGGAATGCCGTGTCCAGTTCTGGTGTCCACACTTCAAAAAGGATCTTGCCAAATTGGAAAAGGTTAATAATACTATGTCCCCAAACATCATAGAGATGGAGTTGACTACTTCTGTTGATAGTACTAATATAGAACCTGCATTACCTCTGATCCTAACAGTCTTCCAGTAGCTGTCCCACAATGCCTCTGTCCCAGCAAAAGTGACTGCTTCAGTCACAATTTTGAACTTCACTGCTCAGGGTTCACAGATACCAGAAGCCCGCTCCCCCTTTAAAGTCCCCACCATGTTTTTGAAATATCTTTTCCTAGTGGCCCACATGGACAATGCATACCTCCCTGTTCACCTTCATGAGCATCTGCCCATGTTGGCTTAGTGTAGACAAAGAGCTGCACATACAGTGCTCCTTCCTGGAGCAGGACAGAAGTCCTGGATCTCCTCTACCTGTGAGGAGAAGAGGCTATGTAATTCCAGCTAAGGAGCAACTGAAGGAATATAGACATGTATGTGCAGATTGCACAGAGGATGCTAAACCTGAGGCATGACAAGGATGAACAGCACTGGCAGGTGAAAGCCAAGAAACTTTGGCCGTTACATCAGAAGGCGAGAGAGGGCAACACCAAATCTGGAGCTACTCTACAGACCTGCTGCTTCTACATTTGTCCCCATGCAGTACTTGACAGCGACTGCACCAGCACCTTGAATGCAAGTGTGAACACTTTATGAGAGCTGGTATTGGTAACCGCTGCAGTGCACAGTGAGGAGAAGGAGAGGAGGGATGCCCAGAGCAGATACAAACCAAGCAGCAGCTGTTAAAATAATATTTTAAGCTTCCCTCAACCGTATAACACAACAGTTGGCTTTCTAATAGCCCTTGTGTCTGGCTGTTCAAAATCAGCAAACAGCTGATCTACCTCACCCCTCTACCCTGCCAGTAGCTTTTATCTCTTCACTTCGCAAACATTATGTACTGGACAATATGCATCAATCACAGTAGGAATGTTTGCCTCACTAAGATCCAATCTAGTTTTTGAGCACTTCCAGCAAGCATTGAGTCTACCAAATGCACGTTCAACAGTCATCCTCCACCTGCTCAGCTGAATCTTTCCTTGGTGCTGTTGACGTGGTCAGCCTCTGGCTGCAAGAGAATGGGTAGGCTGAGTCCCCAAGAATGACTATTAGCATTTCAACATTACCAATGTGAACATACCAGTCAGGGAAGAATGTTCCTGCTTGCAACTTTTGGTGCCAGACAGGGATATGCATCCTGTCTATTGCCCCACCACAGTTCAGGAGCCCCACTGCTTCAAATCCATCCACTATTTCCCAGACATTGCTAAGAGTTACAGCCCTATGCAGCAGGGGACGCTTAATCGCCTTGCACACTTGGATGACAACAGCTCTTACTGCGGATTCCCAATTCCAAACTGATTGCCCACTGACTGATAGCAATCTGGCATTGCAAGCTCCCAGAGCATAATTGCCATTCATTTTTTCTGTTGCCAACACAGCTATCATTCTTATGCTCCTGCACTGGAGGGTGAGCCAGCAAAGAGCTCTAGAAATGTAGCCTTTCATTCCAGGGAAAGTTCCGTCTCCTGCACAAATGAAATTTATCCGCAGCCCATATTCTAAACTGTGGTGATTGTAACAGTGTAAATATTTTACATTCAGTATTTGAAAACCAGTTTTTCCTTACTTACGTGCCAAGAAATGCTTTCAAAAGTTTCTATATTTTCCCATGAAAACATAATAAATGAATTTAAAAAAATGCAAGGCAGGCAGGAAAGAGCTTCCTGCGTTGTTCAGCTAGCACCGACTGTTGGAAGTAAAACACAGATCTTCAGGATTTAGTATTTGCTGTAACTGAGAAAGAAATGCTGACCAAATGCCATGTTTAAATAGTCTTTCTCATTTTTGAGTCTGTGGATGAGATCTTTAGATGCAGCCAAGAGCGGCTCTAGGCATTTTGCCGCCCCAAGTACGGCAGGCAGGCTGCGTTCGGTGGCTTGCCTGCGGGAGGTCCACTGGTCCCACGGCTTCAGTGGACCTCCTGCAGCCATGCCTGCTGCAGGTCCAGAAGCCACAGGACCAGCGGACCCTCCGCAGGCAAGCTGCTGAAGGCATCCTGCCTGCAGCCCTCGCGGCGCCCAGCTGAGCGCCCCCCGCAGCTTGCCGCCATAAGCACGCGCTTAGCATGCTGGGGCCTGGAGCCACCCCTGGATGCAGCAAAAATATATAGAACAAAAGTCACAGAGTGTGGCACAAAGGTAGCTTAAAAATCCCCTTAAGCCTGGTGCTTATGTGCAAATGAGAACCCTGATATCAGTTCTGTCCTACATAGCCACAGGGAGTTGAAAACACCGTTGAGGGTCCTGGCCATGCCTCCTTCTGTAGCCCCACCTCTTTCATTTCGCAAAACTGGCAGCTGGGAGGCATGTGAGATATAAATCTCCTTGTTGGGTCTATACCATCACAGAATCACCTTTGTGTTGGATGATCCTCCCTGACTAGTGAAGGTTGTCTTACAGCCCAATTATCACAGGCTGCTCCTCACCTGAGAGCCCAGTGCTGACATTGGGTCTTGAATGGTTTAAAAGAGCTTTGCAATTCCATTTTGATGATGTACAGTCAACCTGAATGACAGATTTCCATGCTGGAGCAGTATTAGTCATGCTCTCCAGGTGCTCTCACTGTCCTAGGTATTTGCCCAGTTAATAAGGCGGACTGTTCCCACTCTGATCCCCAACCAGCTGTTTGGAATGTATGCTGAAGTGTACTGGGGTCTGATGCAGGAAGTGTAATAAAGGTGGTTACTGTTAAAGGAGAGCTAATAAACGAGGGACAAACTCTCATAATGCTGCTGTATACAGTGTTCTTTCAACTCCAGGTTTTAAATTTGTGCCAGGGCTTGCCAGGGCCAAGCCCTGGCACTTCTAGGCTTGGCAGTTCATAGCCCCAGTACCTCTGGAATTGCCAGGTCAGATATGAAACTATAAAAATTGCTTGAGCCCTGGCAGCTGTTTCATTACAAATTAAGCACTGTTCAGCTCAGTCATGCTTTTTTCTGAAGGAAAAGGGTATTGCAATAAACTGAGCTTATAGGTAAAACCTGGGTAACTTCCTTGAACCCCCTTCTGCGACCCACACTTATGGCAAATACTACTCTACTCACACAAGCATTCTCGCTGTCTTCCATGAGGCTAGTGCTTATATGGGCCCGGTGGGTCAGAATTCAAAAAGAGCTCAGCAACTCACATTTAGACCCCTAAATCAAATGCCAAAAGACATCAGCTCCCATTTAGGCACCTCTGTGTAGTGGACAGGTTTCCCGAGCTTCTCAGCCCCCAGCGCTCTCATTGATTAAATGGAAACTGAGCTTTTTTGAAAATTGAGCCTCCACTGCTGGAGCCGAGCTTTTTTAAGATCTCTCCCACTTTAAAACAGGTGAGTGGAACTGACCTTTCCAGCCCTACAGTGCTTTTACCTAACTGGACTCCCTAATCTCTGATTTGAAGCCACACAATGATTTTCAGTGCAGAATATTTGTCATTCCTATGCAACCTGTAAGATATTTAACTGTTACACAGAGCTAATCTACCTCACAAGTGGCTTTGTTGACCGTCCTTGCTAATACTAGATATCCTGCATTGTTTCTTCTCCTCCTGCTGCTTTCTATTCATCCATCTCTGCTCCCCTTTTCTTTCTAGGTCTTTCTCTTTATGTATGTCTCTTTTCTTCCTTGTTCCTGCTTTTCTCCCTGCCCCATTGTTGAGTGTGAGCCATCCTAGCTCTCTTTCTTTCTAGGTCTTTCTCTGTATATACGTCTCTTTTCTTCCTCATTCCTGCTTCTCTCCTTCTCCATCTTGTTCATTGTGAGCCATTATGCTAGCACTTTAGCAGATTCCTCTGTTAAATGTACAATGTTTGTTTATCTGAGAGGTTTTTTTTCCAGCACCACTTATATCCCCATTATGAGCAGCAGCCATCACTAACCCTGTGAACTAATTAAAACCTATCTGGATAGAGTCTGACTCTATTAATGCAAGAAGCCACTAAGTCCTGACTAAGATGAATTGAACTGGAATCCCCAGCAAACCTCTTAGGACTTTTTGAAATCCATTTTATTTTTAATTATAGGTTCATTAATTCTCTGGTCAAGATTTGTATATTAGTTAATGTACTGCATAGTGACAAAGATGCACTTCTTCAAGGGTTAAAACGTTGTTCATACCATAAATAGGAATAGGAAAGGCAGTTCATCCTTTGGAACCATGACTTACTAAAGAAGAAAACAAAATGGCTTTTAATTTTAAAAGCCCCCCTTCCCCATTTCAATTATACTTAAACTAGATTAGAGGCAAATCTAAAACAAACAAGGAATTTTCGTAAAGAATGAAAAGAGAAAAGGTGAAAAGTATTTTTGCAAGAAAATAGACCAGACAATCATTTACGGTGATATTACCCAAACTCTGACTTTATAAGGAACATTCTGGTCCCCTAATAAAAATAATTAATAAGCCACTGTGACTATTCCTAAGAATTTTAAAAACTGGAAAAATGTTATGTGAAAGATGAACGTATGTGTATATAGATGGATAGATGCATATATATCTTAGTAGATGTATGAACTATTCTAAATTGTACAAAGATAAAATTAGAAATCATCTTGTGTTTATCTATTTTTGCCTGAAAGACTAGACACGCTATATTCAAAGCTGAATCACTGCGTCACTATTTGCCATTAAAGTCTGGCTGATTAATATTTGATTGGTAGCTTTAATGAGACTGAACTTTGCCCCTGGTCTTGGTGATTTTGTATTTTAACATAAAGGATTCAATTCTACCATACGTTATGAAAAATCTGCCGTTTTCATAATGCGTTTCTCCCTGTTTTTATGAAATCCTGAATCTATGTGCAGTAGGTGCAATTTATTAAATGTCATGGATGGGTCATCTGACCAGTAGTTTGAGCAAGAAATTCATATCCCATGATTCTGAAGCCTGAAAGGTTAATACATAACAGATGGTGCTTTGAAGGAAACCATTATAGGCAATGCTTTTCAATCAATGAGATGCTATTATGAGCAATAGAGCCAATTTCTTTTAATCAATGAACCTTTATTACTACATTTACTAAAAGAAGCTGTATGCAGTTCTTATAAACCATTCTGCAGTGTTCTAAAAATAATTCATTTTTTTTTCTTGAGGTCCTTCCATGATTTCTCCAGTTTTGCTCATTTTAAGGTAGTACACTGAATTTGCACATTACTTATCCAATTAAACAAAGAAAACACAGCAGTTTAAACATATGTCTGAGAGACAGTAAAGGCAATCATCTGTGACTCCTATGATGGGTCTGTATTATGCCCTACGAGGCAACTGTGAGTCGAGTAATGCATTCTTCTGCGTGTGAGCATCAGATCTATCTGGATCTTCTGCTGTTGGATAGGAGCTCAGGTCTGCAGCTGAGATGATTCTCCCACCAGAAGTAACTGGGCAGAACAGGAACAGGTAAGGGTGGTGCTGGCTGGGCAAGAAGGGGAAGAATGTTCTGTCTTGTAAAGGAATGATTCAATAACACAATGCCCTGTCCTACTGGTAGAGAGGTGCTCTGGGAGAATTGTAGGCATAATGCCTGTCCAGTGGTTCTCCTGTGATAGTGAAGCTGTGTGCTACTCCTTTCTCAATCCAGTCCCTTCAAAGCATATATAACAATTACTCCTGAGGACATTCTGCACCAAAAATTAAAAATTCTGTGCACAATATTTTAAAATTCTGCAAAATTTATTTATCACATAAATGTGGAGGCTCCAGCATGGCACTGGGGAGCACAGGCCACTGGCTGCACAGAGGTGGGAGATCACTGTGCAGCTCCCCCTGCTCAGGATACGGACTCAGCGGTGAAGCTGCACCCAACCCTGACACAGTGCAAGGACCGAGCCTGCCCCAGAAACTCCCCAGGGCCCTGCCCCTCCATGCCAGGTGCACCAGATCTGGGCAGGCAGGCTCAGCATGACAGGATCCAAGTGTAGAGAGGGTTAGTGTCGGTTGAGAGGGTTCTGTGTGGGGCAATCTGGGTGTGGCAGCTCAGTGGGGGATCTAGGTATGGGGGGATTTCGATGCACAGGGGCTTGTTGGGGCGTTCTAGGTGCAATGGTAATGGGACTCTGCAGGGGGTCCAGGTGGAGATGGTGGGGGCTAAGCAGAGGAGTCTAGGTGGAGGGAGATAGAGCTTGGCAGGGGGTCTGGGTGTTGGGGGTTCAGTGTGGAGTCCAGATGCTGGAAGAGTGGGGCACAGTGGCTTGGGGATCCAGGAGCAGCTGGTTGGGGCTTGGTGGGGTTAGGATCCAGGTGTGGGTGGTTCGTCTGGCTGATCCAGGGAGAGTAGGGCCCATCAGGGGGGTTCTGAGTGCAAGGGGTGAGGCTCGTGAGGAGGGTCTGTGTATGAGGGGGTCTGGATGCATGGGGCTTGTGTGGATGGGGGAGCAGCTTCCTGTACAGATATCCATCCCCCTGCAGCTGAGGAGCAATGGGTGCAGGAAGCAGGGAGGTGGGTGGAGCTTGCAGTGACTGCTTCTGAAAGCTCTCTTCTGACTTGGGTGGGCAGAAAGGGTTCTACAGGAAAGGTTCTTTATACATTGCCTTCTGCTCATAAATGTACTCCTGCCCCCTCCTTCACCAGCCACACAGTTATATTTATCAATGGGTACAAGTCTAGAAACAGAAGAAAGCAAATCACATACTGTCAATAATAACATGAAAGGGAGAAACAGTGCATATAATGAAAAACCCTATTCTGAAATTAAATTTCTCAATTTGTAGTATGTAAGCAAGAATCTTTACATTCCAAACAAGAATATATAGTGCAATGTTGCAGCAAGTCATTAATTCAGTACAAATGATTGGATATACATAGCTGGAGATGTGGAGCATAAACTGAAGATAAGATACCTTAATAAGAGAAGGCCAAATTGTCCTCCATGTGGTTATTTTCATCTGTACGTGACAAGAAAATCTCAACAGTTTAGACTCAGAGGATCTGACTGATGGTTACCTCAAAGGAAGAGTGTCTTCTCCCTCTGCTATATGGGAAGGGAAGGTATGTCTCTGAAGTCCACCAGTGGCCAAGACTATCTGTGTGGAAGGTCTATACTTCCACACTGCTTCCAATAACCATGCTTTCATGGTGTCCCTGACTGTTGCTTCCCCTTGTTGCACACCTCATTGTGGGAACTGGTGTAAATTCATGTGAAAAGATCAGTGTTAATTGTGTAAGGGGCATACCTTCAAAGTTCAGCCAGAATAATGCTGGATAATGCCCCTAACCTCTTCCACCCCACCTATAAATTCCCACTTGTGGTGCACTGATAAATGTACATAAAGATGTTTCTGCTAGGTCAGTGAGGGTGCAGAGGGAATGCTGTGGAGCTGGCATCCCTTCTTCCAGTCCTCCAAACCTGACCTGCAGTTTTTCTCGCCCCTCACCTCATAGCACAAAGAGGAGGAATTTGACCAATATTTACAAGCAATAATAAAAGGCTGAAAAGGCAATTGGAGAAAAGTGTGGAAATAAAAGGAATACCATGTTAAAGGGAGTTCATATGGTTAATAACAGACTTGTGAAGTATAGATAAACTATGAGAAGATGGATTTGGATCTCAAGGGAACATTGACACAGATAAAGGTAGTTAGCTAGATGAGGAAGAGAGCTGATTGGACAGAAGGAAGAGCAGGGAAATTGGAATTTAAATAAGTTATATGGAGTCCTCCTGTATGTACATGGAGACAGCCAAAAAGATATACAGTCACCAGATGTAATGTTTGCAATGTAGCCTTGAAGTAAAATATAAGTATTAAGTATATTTACAGGTACAGATGGGCCCAGACTAAAACCATGGATCCCAATATCCTGAACTTTGAGAAAGTTTGGTTCTGAATCTGGATCCAAATTTTGTAGCTTGATCCCATTTCTACTTCTAAGTATTTTTTTTTAAATCATTCAGTTCTATTCATTACTATAAAGAGCCAATCAAGCAATCTTTCACCAAAAATAAGATGGCTATCAAAATACTTAAGGAATTGTAGGTGAAAATACTTAAGGAATTGTAGGTGTGTTTCTGTGAAATGTTGAGATCAATGAGATCTATGTAATGTTGAGTGGTTATTTTACATGCCACAGGGCCACATGTCAATGAACAGCAACAGTTGAAGGTGTGTGTGTATTATGAAAATGTAATCTGTATAAATGGCATCTTTTTACTCAGCTGATCTGCTCACCGTGCACTTGTCTCCACTACCGCTTAAGTCGATATAATTTATTTTGCTCAGGGGTGTAAAAAAGCCATCCCCCTGAGTGCCACAGGTTACATCAACCAAGTGCTGTCTACACCAGCGCTAAGTCAGTAGGAGACGCTCTCTTGCCAACATAGATTCTGCCTCTCATTGATGTGGAGTAATTATGCTGACGAGAAAGCAGTCTCCCATCAGCATAGCGCGTCTTGACCAGATGTAACGTGGTAATGCAGACTAGCCCTATTAGTATTAAAAGTCAGTATTAATTTTGCTGACAAGAACGTGTATTTTGTGACAAATGTTTACTGTTTTACATTGTTGGTTTTCAAATAGAAAATGGTGATGGGGGAATCCACTTTTGGTGTGTGTTTCCCCTTATTTCCCCTGTTTTCCAATGGCAACATGGAAAAAGAAGAGGAGGGAGGAAAAGAAGGGAAGATAAAGAGAAAAGAGGAGAAAGAAAAAAATCTCAAACATTTTGTAAAATAAAGAAAACTTCACAATGAAAATGTTCTCAAAATATTCACAAACATGCCATCCTCCCCCATTCTTGACTAGCTCCAAATATGCTATATAGCATCATTAACCATGGGTAAGCACCATCAAAGTAATGTAAAACTCAACAGAAAGTACAGAAAAGGACTGGCCTTTCATAGTCAGGTCTTATAAAGGTTGCATCAATGTTCCTTTTTGTCATGTGAATACCTTCCTGAAAACACTGTTGTGAGAAGCAGAGAAGAGATGAGTTTCCTTCTTGGCACAAGTCCTGTCCAGTACAGCTTTCGTTCTGGGATGCTTACAAAAAACACTAGATATCCTGCCAACTGAAATCCTTTATAATAAAAGAAAAATGGTATATCTAACATATGCTAAGAAAGCACCCCAGGTCGAGTATTTGAAAAATAAAATGAAGCTATGTGACAGCAGTCAAATTACGCCATTTATTTGGTGCTAAATACTGGCAAGGAATTTACACTGAGGCTGGCAGTATTGCTTCCTGATGTCCCTTATTGAACAAAGTTTCCTGTGCCAAGCCATGATTAACTGCTTTTACATCAGTGATAAATTGGAAAAGGAGGTATTGGAGCAGCAGAGATGTTTAGTGGCTATACGCAGGGGCGGCTCCAGGCGCCAGCAGGGGGTGGTCTGCCAGTCTCTGTGAGGATGGCAGGCAGGCCACTTTCGGCGGTGAGCCTGCGAGAGGTCTGCTGGTCCTGCAGCTTCAGTCACAATTCGGTAGTGGGGACGCCGATGGCGCGGCAAGGGCGGACCTTCCGCAGGCATGCTACCAAATCTGCGTGGCCTTGGCGGACCGCCCACAGGTGCGTCACTTAAAGCCGCCTGCCTGCTATGCTTGGGGTGGCAAAAACCATAGAGCTGCTCCTGGCTATATGCCAGGTCAAGTCCAGGGATGTTGCCTCAGAAAATTTGTAAGACTTGGCTCCAATCCCAGCAAACAAAATTTGCAGGGAATAAATATTCCCTGTGCACAATGTTATATGCAACATGTATAAAATTGGGCAAGACAGTCATCAAGTTCTGCATTGTCTTCCATTATAATCATGGCAAGGAGAGAGTGAATGGAGGGACAAAGATGTATGAAGTCCTTGTGCCTTGATTAATGATTTGATTATGGAGAACTTAGAGGATTTCTAAATTATTTGAATTTGACATGGATCAAGGATGTCTGAGAAGTTTTACTGTGTCAGTTATGTAAATATAGTAAAAAGCCTTGATGAAGGGCTAGTCTTAGGTTTCGTAGGGCCCAGAGTTAACTAAGGCAATGAAAAGCATCTAGTGGACTACCTTTACTCACATAGCACATCAGGGAAAGCGGAAGGATTTAGAAGCTAGACAAGACAGACTGTGTGTACTTCCTCAACATTCTTGGGCTTTGGATCACAGGGTTTCATAGATTCCAATGCCAGAATAGACCACTGTGATCATCTAGTCTGACTTTCTGTATTACACAGACCATAGAATGTCCCCAAAATAATTCCTAGAACATATCGTTTAGAAAAATATCCAGTTCAGATTTAACATTTGCCAGAGATGGAAAATCCGCCATGACCCTTGGTAGATTGCTCCACTGGTTAATGTACACATTATTTCCAGTCTGAATTTGTCTAGCTTCACCTTCCAGCCTTTAGATCATGTTATATCTTTGTCAGCTAGACTGAAGAGCTCATTGTTAAATATTTCTTCACCCTGTAGGTACTTATAGACTGTAATCAGCTCACTCCTTCACTTTCTCTTTATTAAGCCAAATAGCTCCTTGAGTCTATCACTACAATGCATGTTTTCTAATCCTTTAATTATTCTCTTGGCTCTTCTCTAAACTTTCCAATTTATCAACATCCTTCTTCAATTGTGCACACCAGAACAGGACACAATATTCCAGCAGCAGTCACACCAGTGCCAAAAACAGAAGTAATATAACCTATCTACTTCTACTTGGGATTCCTCTGTTTATGCAAACAAGGATTGCATTTAGTCCTTTTGGCCACAGTCATACTGAGGGCTCATGTTCAGCTGATTATTAACAAATCTTTTTGATCACTACTTCCCAGATCACAGTCTCCCATCTTCTAAGTATGGCCTATATTCTTTGTTACTAAATATATGCATTTACATTTGCCCATGTTAAAACACATGTTATTTGCTTGAGCCCAGTTTACCAGGCAATCCAGATTGCTCTGTGACTGATCTGTCCTCTTCATTATTTACCACTCCCCCAATTTGTGTGTCATCTATAAACTTTATCAGTGATAATTTTGTGTTTTCTTTCCAGTCATTGATGAAATGTTAATTAGTACAGGGCCAAAACCAATTGCTGCAGGACCCCACTAAAAAAACACTCTCTCAGTGATGATTTCCCATTTACAATTACATTTTGACACTATCACTTAGACAAATTTTAATCCATTTATTGTGTGTCATGTTAATTTTATACCGTACTAGGATTTTTTAACTATTTATTTTGGAAGTTTTAATAAGTTTACAAATCCTTGCCATGTAAATATCAGCAAAAAAAGAGTCATTACGACAATTAGCTTTTGTTTAAAGAGACATTATACAGGAATATAGTGATCAGAACTTTCTATGTAACAGACTGTTATCATATTACAGACTGAGCATTATTACAACACCTATGTAATTTCTAGAGACTTTATTATATTGAGGGAAATCTTGACATAAATGTATTTAACAAATCTCTATGTCTATCAAATGTTAATATTAAAAAAAATGAACAAGTGTGCTGGGTTTTTTTGTTTTGTTTTGTTTTGCAGGTGAGGAATATACTTTATCTAAGGAGTGAATAAAAGGTAACCAAATATCTTAGTATCCATCGGTCTTTTGTATATTTTGCTGTGTATATATTTGGTGTATTAATTTTTCCATAACCACAACCTCCCATATTTTTTGAACCATTCCTCAATAGTTGGGCTCTTTTTTTCTTTTTCCAATGAGAGGCTACCAATAGCCGAGCAGCTACTAGCTAATGAAAAATTAGTTCTTCATTTCCTTTTGTGTGACCATTCTCACTTGGAGGCCCCAGAAGGATTACCAAAAGGTCATTTGGTAATAAATATCCTACCATGTTGTGATATTTGGTTATGGATTGCATCCCAATACTTTCTAATGTCTGCACATATCCACTATGTATGCGTAAAAGCTCCTCTTTCACCACATTTTCTCGTGTTTATCCCCAATCAATCTATATTTATATATTAACCTGTCTGGTATGAGGTATCATTGAAACAGTATTTTCTTTTATTGTGCTACAGACTGAGGTTGCTGGCCTCTTTTTCTAGATCAAATCCCATTCCTCTGGATTAATTTGTCTATCCATATCCTTTTCCCAGTGTTTCATATATGGACACTTTTGTGTTAGGAAAGCTGTTTGCAAAGATTAATATAAATTAGTCATAATTTTTCTCTGTTTCCTAATTGACCAGACACCATCACATCTATTAAAGTTAGCTTTCCGTATAGAACAGGTTTTCCAGAAAATTAAGAAACACTCAGCCTGATTTTAAAGTACTGGTACCACAGGAAAGTGAGCCAGTAAAAATTATTTTTGATCTCTAAGTTATAAAAGTTTCTTTACTGAATAGCTGGCCGGCCATGTGTATTCCCTGGCTTTCCTGGTCTTTGACGCTTTCTGGTTAAGATCTGAATTATTTGCAATATGTGTCATTGGTGTGGCGGCAGAAACTGATCTTATCTCTAGTTCTATCCCAAACCCAAAGAGTAACCTTTGTGAAAGGATGTGTGTAGATTTATGGAGGGCATAATTTTTTTTATTATTCATGATAGTTTAGGGTTTTTCTTGTTCAATAAAGACCCATTATTTGCCTGGGTTAGAGCACCCCCAGTCCACTACTGCTTTGCAATGACTGGCTCGATAGTACCATAAAATATTTGGAACAGCTAGTCCACTTTGTTTAATGAGTTTGTACAAAGTATCTGCCCTCACTTTGGGTCTTGTCTTATTCCATAACCATTCTAACCACATCCTCTATATTCCTGCTAGGGTTTTATCTGGCATAAATACAGAAAGATTTTAAAACAAGAAAGATATCCCTGATGAATATTCATTTTGACTGTGGCTAATCATCCCAACCAAGAAATTGCATACTTCCCCCAGTACTCCAGATCTTTTTTATGCATTTTCAAGGGCTTGATGATTTAAATCCTAGAGCTCTTCTAGGTTTTTGAGATTTGAATTCCCATCTATCTTATAAAATGTTTACCCATTTGTACCAACATATTTTCTGGAGGAGTGACTTCTCAGAGTCTAGCAAATTTATAGCTAGAATTTCAGATTTAGTATAATTTACTTTAAATCCAAATACTTTCCCAAAGTTCTGGATTTCTTTAGAAACTAATTTTAGGAAAATATTTGATTTAGATAAAAATAATATTACATCATCTGCACATAATGCTATTTGCTGATGTATTCCTGCAGATTTTATTCCTGTCATCGATTCATTGTGCCTTATCCTCCGTGCAAAAAACTCCGTGACCAGCACAAAAAGTAAAGGAGGCAATGGATATCCCGGCCTAGTCCCTCTGTGTAATTGAAGAACAGGGGAGATTGAATTAACCCTGTTAAATCACACAGCTGCTATTGGGCTGATGCAAAGAGCAGTTATCCATTTAAGGAATTCGAAACAGAAAGTTACACTCTATTCTATCAAAGGCTATTTCTGCATCTAGAGATGACAAAAGAAATGGATCTTTTTTTGATCTGGCATTATGGATGATTCCAAGTACTCTCTGAATACTGTCGGACTTCTGTCTATCCTTAACAAATCCAGTTTGATCTGGATTTATATGAGCTGAGAGCATAGACTGCAATTGGCTAGCTAGTATTTTTGCTAAAATCTTTTTGTCATGATTCAATAGAGGTATGGGCCTATGGGAACTGCATAAGGTAAGGTCTTTTCCATCTTCAGGGAGAACCACAACAATAGCTTCTTTCATAGGTTGTGGAAGTTCCTCCGTTAAGAGGATACCACTGATGGTACCGCTCAAGGGACTCACTAATATCTCCTTAAATACTTTGTAAAATTCAGCTGGAAAACCATCATGCCATGGAGTTTTACTACTTTTCATACATACTATTGCTTTAGGATTTCTTCTTTTGTTATTTCTCTGTCTAAAATTTCTTAATCAATTTTGTTTATTGTTGGCAAGTTTGCTATACCAGATATTTTTGAATATTTTCAGAGCTTGGACTATCTAGGCATAGAGATTTTTATAATGAGTGGCAAAAGGAGCACATATTTCATTACGGTGTGTAACTATCTTTTGCTGATTGTTCTTAACTGGCGCAATAATAAGTTGTTCTTGTACCCTCTGCTCTTTTCCCTTACTTGAAATCTGCAAATGAGATACCAGCATAACATGTGAAAAAGTCCCCAAAATGATGTGCTTTGCTGAACCTTAATGCCTGTACTCTCCCCATAAGCACGTGGACTGCTTCTCTTGCAATCCAAAGGAGGTACATTTTCCACCTATGGGACCTTGACCCTCACCCTTAGAGACAGAAGGCCATCTGATCATTTGAGTTATAGAGAGGGTTTACATAGAACCCCTTCCCATCTCAATTCTTCTCCAATCTCCTCCAACCTTAAAATCCTCCGCTACTTCTTACTTATTCTCCTTTATTTTGTCTATGTTTTAAAATACAGAACAAATATTACTGATCAATCCAATTAAAATAAGTTTTATTCTATTTTCTTTCTAATATTACTACAGTTACACTTCAGCTGCTTATTCCTTCTGGTTAGTCGCTTCTGGTTATTCTTTGGATTACTACTCAGGTATCTGAGTTCTCCTGTTCAACTTCACTTCTTCCATTGCTAATTTGGTCTCTAGAGTTTTTTGTCTTGTCTTTTCTTTCCTTGCCTTCTTTTTCCTGAGTTTTGCCATTTACCAAGAATGTTTCAGCAGCTTATCTGTTGTTACAGCCTCTGAAGAGTCTTCTTGTGTCTGAGATTTGGATTTTTATCCCAGGTGACTGGGAGGTATTTTTATCTTGTTTAGTCTCTTATTGTATAATACTGATTTTGGAAGCTGAATGAGAATTTAAATGGGAATCCCCATCTGCAGTGGATATCTGCACACCTGAGTGCTGCTGTAATCTCCCCCAGTTCTCTTCTCTTTTTGAAGTTAGGGCAGAAAGGTCATGGAAAATTTACAGCTTGTGGCCTTTGAGTATGAGGTCTGAATGCTCTCTGGCTTTCTTCATAACTAACTTTTTCTGCTGATATTCCTAAAATTTCACAATGAGGTCTCTTGGTTTATTATTTATTATTATTTCTATTATTACAAGGAGATCAAGGTAGCATGCACAGTGTTCTGTGAGCTCCCTCCACTGTGTGCTCCCTTCCAGGTCATTCAGATGTAACAACTCCACGATTAATGTTTTTACAAAACAGCTTGGGTTTCCTCCTTCAGCAATTTCAAACAGTTCTCAATTCTGATAGTATTCCTTCTTGATCTGTTTTCTGCAATGTCCAGTTTAAACTGCATCTCTTTCTCTGTTTACTCCATCAGTACCAAGCAGCTACTTCTCTCATACTTGCTTCTCTTAGGCCAGTCTCTAGCCCTGTGACTCACTCTTCCAAGTCAGCAGCTTCCTTCTTCATTGTGAGAAACTTGGTCATCAGATAATCTCTCATGACCTCAAAATCAAAGATCATCTCCAGAATGTCTGCTTTGGTAGCCATTTGATTCTCTTCAGCTCTGGCATTTCTGACTGATTTGGCTGCCATGTGTTAACATGGAATTTGAGTGGAATTTGAGATTAATAAGACTTGGAATTTTCAGCTTGGAAAAGAAATGACTGGGGGAAATATGATAGAGGTCTATAAAATCATGACTGGTGTGGAGAAAGTAAATAAAGAAGTGTTATTTACTCCTTCTGATAACACAAGAACTAGGAGTTCCCAAATGAAATTAATAAGGAGTACGTTTAAAACAAACAAAAGGAAGTATTTTTTCACACAAGGCACAGTCAACCCGTGGAACTCCTTGCCAGGGGATGTTGTGAAGGCCAAGACTATAACAGGGTTAAAAAAAGAACTAGATAAGTTCATGGAGGATAGGTCCATCAATGGCTATTAGCCAGGATGGGCAAGGATGGTGTTCTGTTCATTCCATCTGGGACACCTGGCATTGGCCGCTGTCAGAAGACAGGATATTAGGCTAGATGGACCTTTGGTCAGACCCAGTATGGCCTTTCTTCTGTTCTTATGCTTTGAGCCAGAAATGTTCTTCTTAGTGAGGTATCTTTTTACATTTTTGGATTTTCTTAGAGAATCTATCCTTTACAACTCTGTGCTCTGTTTTCTTTTGTGAGGCGGGGGGTGTTGGCAAGTCGGTGGGGAGTTCAGTAGGTTTTGCGAGTTGATGGAGGCAGATTGCTATTGCTTGCTAACCCCTCAAGCTCTGGGGTTCAGACAGCCATGTTTAGTCTGGTCTGCTGCTGGTCCTCCTTCTAGATTAATCAAAAACATGCCTGTCGGGTACCCATGTCCAAATGTGCCTTACACATGTCTTAAGTATACTACATCGATACTATCACTTTTATCATCAAATCTATAATCATCAAAAAGATATTCAAGTTATAGTTTGGCAGGATTCTATTTCTGTAATAGCCACTCCCTTTATCTTTCCAGGGGATCAATTCAGGACTGACAGTCGTTATATTTTAACCTGGGTCATCCTGCTTACCCTTTGTAATATGGCACAACATTAGCTTTAGTCAAGTCTTCTGGGACTTTCCTAGTGTTCAGACTAGTTTAAAATCTACATGTACTGGTTCAGAAAGTTCTCAGCAAGCTCTTTTAAAAACTCTTTGCATGCAAGTTGTTGATGAAGTGAGAATATGTCAGATTATTTTGAGTCCTGTTTGATGCTCAGTTCCCCTTTCAGGCTTCATTGTATCCAGTGGGGTGGAAAGGGGACTATTTACTTTCAAGACAGCTAGATGATGTTAGGTCTGTGGGTTGCACTTAGCTGTCTGGGCTTATGTCCCCATATCAATGGAGCATTGAAAAACCGGACAATGGCAAAATGCCAATTGCTGCACACACTTGAACCTAGCAACCAACCTCAGAAGACATTTGAATCTCCCTACTTTCAGCGGGGAGCTGAGCAACATTCCCAAGCTGGGAGAACAAAGGACTCGAGAACGGGGAGGGGAATTTAAAGGAAATTGGAGGGGCTGGGCTTGGGAAGGAGTCAGACTTCTCACGTGGAACTGATGAAGGTGGTTCATAGATTGGGAGATACAGACTTGACAGCTTGAGAAAGGGATCACTACAACTGGCTGGGCTTCTGGATTAACCAGAATGGACTATTGCTTTACCCTTAATTTCCTATTTTTTTTTTTGGATAAACCTAAGGACTTTCCTATGCAGTGTTCCACTTAATGAACGACTACCGGCACTTACAGTTTTGACAGCATTGTAAACGAGTGGCATAATCACTGAAGAGAGTACCAAGTCTTGCATCAGGAGTCTTGTCTCTAGTTGGATGCTGAATGCGACTCACTGTGTGAAGTAAGAGCTCTGAAGGCCCAGAGTCAGGTCTAAGGGAGTGGTCTGAGGCCAATGTGCTTATCTGAAAGATGAATCAGATGTCTAGGAAGTCTGACCAACCACTGGAAAAGATTCCTCTATTAGAACTCCCAAAAGCGTGATCTTCTGATACATGCTGATCTTGACCTCTGATTTTTAAAATTATCTAACTTTTTTAGCCTGCATCTTTACCAGGGCTGGCTCCAGGTGTTGCACTCCTATAGTGATGGAAAAAAAAAAAAGCTTGATCGTGATCGGCGACCAGCGCCACCACAGCGCTTTTTCTTTGGTTGGCAATTCGGCAGCAGGTCTTTCCCTTCCGAGAGGAGACCAAGGAGCCCGCTGCTGAATTGCCCGTGAAGCAGCCCGACGTGGCTGCCCCTTCCCCTGGCCACCCCAAGCACATGCTTGCTTGAGCTTGGTGCTGGAGCCGGCCTTGTTTTACATCTTCTGGAGATTACTAGAGGAGTGAAAGTGTTATCATGATATGCATTACATGTCTGATTTTTTTCTTCCACAAATACAAACAAAATGTATTGAACATCCCTTCTGATTTCTGCATTCTTATTGTAAATTCTACCATTTCCATCTTAGTAATGAACCAGTACATTGTTAGGATTCATTTTGTTCCTAATATACTTAAATTCTTTCTTATTAGGCCATGGAGTTCTCCTTGTGTCCCTTTGCTTCCCTTATCGATTTTCTACAATTACTAGCTTCTGATTTATATTCTTTGCTATGAATTTCTCCTTTCTTCTATTTGTTGTATAATATAATTTTTTACAATGCCTCAGCGTCTCCAGGTCTTTTTTTTTAAAAAAAAAATTATGTATGTATTTATTTATTTATTTTAACCAGTAGAGCCTTCTTTCTCAATTATGGCTTTTTGGGCATCTAGTAAATTGTTCTTCAACAGTTCAGAGTTATCATTCACATTTTTATGATTAAATTCTTTCTCCCAGCTGATGTGGCTTATAATCATTTTCAACTGTGTGAAACTGGCCCTTTTAAAGTAGCAAATATACATATTGCTGATTTATTCTGTTTGCATATTATTAATGCGATTAAGTCATGATCACTTGTACCCAAATTACCCTTCATTTTTAGTTTTGTGATCAGTTACTCCTTATCTGTCAAGACAAGGTCTAATGTAGAATTTCCCCATGTTAGATGCAACAGTTTCAATTAGGAAATTGTCATCTTTAATATTAAGAAATTCAGCAGAATGAACCTTCCAGCATGTTACTCAAATTTAAGACTCCCATGGTCACATAACCATTTTTTCCTACTGAGTATAGATAGGTATGTAAGGAGATGGTAGCCCTGTTCCCTAGCTGATTTGGTGGTCTGTAGCAGATACCAATGAATACCTCATCCTATCCTTTACCTGTTAGGATGTTGATCCATAATGATTCAAATTCATTTTCTTCCAAGTTGTTATTGATTCAGAAACAGGTAATGACATTTTTGACATAGAGTGCTAGTCCTGTCCTTTTTACCCATTCAATCCTTCCTAAATAGGTTAAAAACATTGATTTTAACATTCTAATGATGAAAATCATCCCACCAGTTTTCAGTAAATGCCAGCTAGATCAAATTTATGCTTGTAAATGAACCATTCCAATTCCTCTTGTGTGATATCCAGGCTCTTAGGATTGGTTTACACACAATTAAATAATTTAATCTCTTTATGTCATCTAGTTCTTGATTAGTTTTGATCTCAACATCTGAATTTTGTGCTAAATGAGTTCTCATATCTTTCCTGTTTTTAGGGTTTGTACATGCAGAATTAAAGGTGAGTTGATGTGCCAGGATCTAGTGCAGGCAGCTGAGTTTGGATCCCAAGTTAGTGGGAGCTCCTTAAGTCAAAAATGTCTCATCGCATATTGAATATATGAAGTTTGTTGCATTTACTGGATTTGAACTTTCTGTCATTGCCACAGCCATTGACACAAAATAACTGTGTGTATGTTTTTAGCTGCAAAAATATTCATTTTTCCTGCACTTTCAGACATTGCTTAATGCACAAACAAGATTTTGCAATCCTTGCCTATTCTGGGCTGCTTTTTTCATGTCTTCTATGTTGTTAAGTTCCATACGTTTTCAGTATCTAACTTCTGCTTGATAGAGGGATTCTTTTGGCTGGCCCCTTTTACATTTTCCTTCAGCTGCCCAGTGGCATGCCTGCTATGGGAAATGCTCTAGCTTAATTCTTAACACAGATCCCAGAAGTTCCTATGTTCTTTTCAGGGTAACTTTGGAGATAAGGCATTGTTGAACTCTCAGGAAAATCTTGGCATTTGTTATAAATTCATTCCATTTAATATTGAGTATTTTCCCGACGCATTTTTTAAGATGCATCCAATGAAGTGGGTATTCACCCATGAAAGCTCATGCTCCAATACGTCTGTTAGTCTATAAGGTGCCACAGGATTCTTTGCTGCTTTTAAGATACTTAGACATCTAATAGTATCTTTGGTGGATTCCAGCTTGCACATCCCTATGTTAAAGTGAAAATAACATTTGAGTTGAAGATTCACAGTTTAGTCTTCCATGAACATATCATGTGTAAAAGGGGGAATTCAGTAGCCATCTTGCCAGTTGGTGATATTATTTCCTTGTTGGCATCCCCATGGGCTTGTAAATTACTGCCAAGGTAATTGTTTGCATTCCTGTAATGTATTGCTTCAGTTGGAAGTTACTGGGGTCCTTTCAGTTTTTCTTTTCATAATTAACTATTAACTGTCTTCTTTGTGATGCTGGACAGTCTTGTGGTCTTTGCATGCATGTTGGTTGACATATCACTTAGCAGAGCTATGTCATCAGGGAAACCTAAATATTTTAATGACTGCCATAACCACTGGTCTATTCGCCATTCTGGGGTTTCTCTCTCTTTCTGAGCATAAATTCCATTCGAAACCTGAGAAAGGGTTTAGATTAATCCATATTTTCTGACAGTAAAAAAAGACGTCTTGTCTTTTATCCTCATTCAATGTCATAATCAGCCCCAATCAGGTCATCTTATGTGTATCCAGAGTCATCTGAGCTTTCATTAGCTATCTCAGCAGTCACCCACTTTTTACATATAAATAATATTATAGATGACACAGGTAGTGACACTTACAGTGAATGTTGCCCAACATTTTCCATTATAAGACCCTGTTTTCACTTATAAACTTTGCCAAACTTTAATTGTTCATGCTGAAAGTTTCTGTACTGGGTATTTGAGTAAGGATTAATCTTTCTGGAAAGTTTCAGCCAAAATAGTTGAGTCATTTCTGAGAATGAAGATTAGGAAAAATAATCCTAATCTTCCTCATGAAGAAACTTGCACAAATACAGACAGATATAATCTTCCTTTCCAAATGCAAATGGAAGGACATCATACCAAATGGACTAAAGGTAAAAAATCCACTGCTATCTACATACTACACAGACCACA
>NC_133770.1:26658538-26700063 GCF_003597395.2 Chelonoidis abingdonii | reverse complement strand
ACCTCATTATCTCTAGCTTGCTTGCATATATATACCTGCCCCTGGAAATTTCCACTACATGCATCTGACGAAGTGGGTATTCACCCACAAAAGCTCATGCTCCAAAATGTCTGTTAATCTATAAGGTGACAGAGGATTCTTTGCTGCTTTTAGGAAAAATAAGTTGGTTTAAAGGATTTTTTTAATATGGTTAAACATATTTTTACAAATCTCTGGTGCCCCCATGCTTTTGAGTAGGGATTTTAAATGTGGCATGTGGGTTGCCCCAGTGTCAGTAATAAGTCTTTTGCCTTTCCCATGAAAATCTGCCCAAATATGGTCAAATTATAAAACTCTGAAAAATCTCAGTTTTCACATGATCAATATAGATTTGTAAGAGTTTGGCAGCAAACTTCTATTAAGATTCCATCTACAGAGAGCAAGCTCCATCCCCTTCACAGCTGCAATGTGCCCATCAAACTGAGTTTGCTACATCTCCACAATGACAGAGCATGCATCTTACAGGAGCTGCAGGGGCTGAGCAGAACTCCCCCTCCAATTGTGCCTTCTTGATGCCTCCCGTGGAGTAAGTGAGGCAGGGGCCCCATGGGAAAAAATAGGATGTAATCATGTAATTATAGACTGTATCATTTGCTCAATGCATTTGAGCTATGGAGCCATATTAAGTGTGCACAGATAACCTTAATTCTGGCATTTCCTGATTTTTGAGTACTTGACTTTGCAGCCTTAAGTAGCTTGTTAACATAGTTTTCTGGATGTAATGCTACATACATTTGCTTTTGTAAAGGATCCCAGCCAACAGTGTCAAACCTTCTGCTATGGTCTTTCTTACATTCTTTTTGTAAGCCTTATTTCGCTCTGAACTAAGCCCGTTGTGTTTGCTCGAACAGAGTGGATGTGTGCACGGGAAGTCTGTAGGCATGATGCTTCAGAGCCTTCCCTGTCACTAAATCTCATAGGATTGTAAAAATATAGACACACAAGCTATTTTACAACAAATCTGGAAGAGGATTCCAGTTTCCCATTTCAGATCCTAATGCTGATTTCAGACAATCCAAAGGTGGTAAGTATGTATCTTCAAGTTTTTGTTTCTTTCTGTCCTAAAAATAGGTCCATCTGCAAAATTCAGGATTTAGCTTTGGCTTTCAAGTTCAGGGATGTTGGGATTCAAGATTTTGCTTTTGGCCCATCTGTGATCAAACCCCATATTATCTTTGCTTATGTTGTAAAAATAATGAAGACTGGATGAGCTTTTCAAAGTAGTTATGGGGATTTAGACACATATTCTCTATTTAATTTTAATAAACAATGTTCTGAGCCAGTGTGCACTTACCAGCTGGGGAAAGAAAAATAAAGCCCCTCCCCCCTCACCAGAAGTCCCAGGGTAGGACAGGAAGTATAAAAGGAGTTGCCCAGAGCTCAGTTGGGGCTTGAGCACCAGAAGGAGCAGACTTCTCTTCCAGGGAGCTGGGATCTCACAGGATCCTGGACTAGGCCCCGATTGGAGCTGTGACCTGTAGCTGGAGGAGACAGACGAATACCCTGAGGAGCTGCCAGGACCACCATCAGACAAATGCCCCGAGGAGCTGAAGGGACTGCTGCTGGCTGAGTACCCTGAGGAAACAGAGGACCTTTGGACTACAGGGCCCTACACCCAAACTGCAGTGGGAAGTAGCCCAGGGAAACTGGACTCTGGTCTGGTTCTGCTGCTGGAGTGTGTCAGAGTGTTGTGGTGGGATTCCTCGCTGATCCAGTGACAGAACACTCTGCCACTGTTAGGACTCTGGGCTGGGACTTGTGGATGTCATGTGGTCCCGGGTCTCCCTACCCCTGCCACCTCACCCCAGGGATGGCAGCCTCCCCACCTTTAGGCTCAGAGGCCTGTGTTTGTTGACTGTCCACTAGAGTAAGGATGCCCGACTGTTTGGCCCCACCCTGCTTGAGGGTCCGGGCCCGGACTTCTGTGCTGCTCTGCCCTGACTGCAAGCCAGAGACCAAGACTGTTTGGTGCCCCACCCTGCTTTAAGATACTGGGCTATAGCTTGTTTCTGGCTCTGTCCAACCTAGGGGACTGGCATTTCCCCTACAAACTGTGACTTGCAGTCTGCCTGAGGTGAGGCAGAGTTGCATCCATCCTAGATGGAGAGTGAGGGACCAGTACATCCACCTTGTTGCATATGTGTTTCTAGCTCCTCTAGACTGTTTTGCAAATCTCAAGCTGGATACTGTACATTTGGAGGATGTTAAGTTAAATGTCACCACCATATGTTTTATACAGTGTAAAATGCAATATAGTTTGAAAAAGCAGTCATCTGAATCCATTGGATAGTCTTTCTAGAGCCATTTCTTCAAAATGAATGCTGAATTAACTCTTTAGCCTTATAAATTTTGCATACAGTTTAAATAGAGTACTGGGAGTGTATATTAGCAATTTGCAGCAGTGAAGATTAATATAATTTGCTTTCTTACTGGTGAGACAATACATAGCTTTTACCAAAAACTATTGCAAGATTTTCTATAAAATGTTTTAGATTTTTTGTAATAAAGCACAGTTTGAAGTAAACTCACTGGGGAATTTCAGACTCATTTAGCTCAGGACATATGACAGCAAACAAACTACAAAATTGAGAATTACCAAATCCTAAAGAGCTTTGACAGTGAATAAATTTACAGTTGGGATTATTTTAAATTGTATTTTTAAACAGATGGTCAATGCTTTGACAGTAATTTCTGTACTGGTAATCTTGTGGGATGAATCAGTTTGTGATTATGAACTTGCAACTAGCTACCATTGTATTAATTTTACATACAGTTCATAGATGCTTTATCTTCCACACTTTCATCACTCTCCAGCGCATCTTAGAACCAACGGATACTTCAGATTCTTTTGTTTCTCCACTAAAAATCAAGCTCATTCCCCTACCTTTATTATCTTTTTTTATACATTATTATTTTTGTATGTTATTACTTTTGAATTAAAAGGGATATGTCACTAAAATGCAATTATTGAGTATTGAGACTGAGCATGGAATAATGAGATACATTGCTCCATGTACTCCTAAATTATTTTCTTGTAGGATTGCTTCCCGTGTACATAGAATGTCCAGATCCCAAATAAATCAGTGTAAAGAAGTATCATTTTATTCAGCAGCAAAGAAGCATCCTTGATCAATGCTCAGAATCCTGGAGCTGGTTGATTTCAGACTTTAGGGCAAAGATCCACTTCAGCATCTGCATATGCTATTGCAGTAGCACTTCCTGTGACAAAAAAAATGTGCTATCATATTCCCTGAAGTTGGTAGTACTTCAAATCTTAGATGATGAGACTTTGTGGTATACGGTGGACCACAACAGACCGCAATGATAGAAGAAACTCCTAATTCTTTCCACAAAAAGATTCAACTATTGGCCTACAGGGATTGTCAACCTTTGGCACGCAGCCCATCAGAGAAATCCACTGGTGGGCTGGGCTGGTTTGTTTACCTGCAGAATCCGTTCAGCCGATCAGCTCCCACTGGCCACAGTTCACTGTTCCAGGCCAATGCGGGCTGTGGGAAGCGGCAGCCAGCACATCCATCATCCTATGCTGCTTCCCGCACCCCCCATTGGCTTGGAATGGCGAACTGCAGCCAGTGAAAGCTGCGATCAGCTGAACCTGCAGACGCTGCAAGTAAACAAACCATACCAGCCCTTCAGCAGATTTCCTTGACGGGCCGCGTGCCAAAGGTTGCTGATCCCTGGTCTAGAACCACAAAGACCACCACACAAACATAGGTGATGGAGTCTAATTGTCTTTCACTTACACTGGAAATGTTGAAGTCAGTGGGGATATACCTGTTGTATACCAATGTAAATGCAAGAGAATCTGATCGGGGTAGGGGGGGGACTTACCAAGATAACAAAAGAACTCATCTTTCTACAGCCAAAACACCTGTTGAAAGAGTTGGCCTCAGGAATGCTTGAATATGTCACAGCATGAGGGAATCACATCTCAGATACATTTTGATCTGGTTGTCAGAGGTTTTCTGGATTATCAGATTATTACTCACTTAGTTTCCAAATGTTCTGGCAGGACCTTAGGTATTTGACAACGACATATGAGATGGCTTATCTCTTCTTATTTACAGCTGTGATTCCATTTTCATACTATTCAAAGCAACACTGTGGTAGAACACTCACAGCGACAAATATGCTCTAGGTTTGTCATCTCCCCTCCCTCCCTTCCTCATCCCCTGCCCCACTTTCAACCCCCTATATTAAATGACACTGTATGAATGCTTACATTTCTAAGCACAGAAAAAAACTAATTTCTACAGCTCTAACTTCATTCTGCTGACACATCAATGATGCTAACAATGCCTGTATGTAGAAAAGCAGCAGGAACTATGTACGTTCCTGTGAGTATTTCATGAAATGAAGGGAAATACTGAATCTGAATTTTTACTTATGTAAAAATCTCACTAAAGCTCTTCCATCATGAACCGTCTGCTGGGAATTCTAATCTAGTCTTATTTGGGGCACCAGAAGCTCTCAGGCTGGGCCTGCCTGAAATGCATTTTCAGAAGCTCAAACAAATAGTGACAGGCTAAGGTAGCACTGTCTACTACATTTTCTCTCTCGAACTAGAGTGGCAGACTGGATGAATGGAGTCAGTAGATCTAGGCCTCCTGTGGCTAATCACTAGCTCCTAGAGTATGAATAAAGAATGGTTGGAGTTAAGAAGCATGCCTTCAAATGTGTCACTCTCTTTTTTTATTGGCCTATTTTCTTACCTGCAAGCTACCCTCATTGAATAAATTTTCTAGCTTACATCTTAGATCCATTATGAGCTAGCTGTCAGAGGCTTCCTGGCTTATTAGAAACATGACTACAGGGCTACACAATGTATCTGATGACTTACTGCCTTTGGTCACGGATCATCTGAATATTCTTGTTATGATACCATTTATGATAAATTTTATGTGGTTCTTTAGCTCTTCCTAGCACTCTAAAACTAGGGCTAGAACTATTGATGCCTAAACTGAGCCTAAGTGAAGGATAGTAAATGAAAAACAAATTAAATAGCAACCCCCTGACAGATAATTCAAGATGGCTAAGTCAGAGGCCTTATGGGATAATTTGGCTCTTGAATTATTTTGTTCTTCCTCCCTGATAGATCCAAGAGGATGCCTTTTGGGCAATTGATTGTCTCTCTTGAGTGTTCAGTCATGTTTTGCTCATTGTAAACGGGTGCGCTCACCCCTGTGGCGCTTCCTGCTGGTCACTTCAGGAATTAGCTCAAATTCCAGCTCGGAGCACCCTCTGCAGGCCAGTAATCCACCTGTCCCAGCTGGCCCCCATGTCACTCCCTGGACCCAGTGCTCTTTTACATGGGGTTCTGCCCCCTGGCAGCAACCCCTTTTCCTTAGGGTTTCCCCTCCCTGGGAACCCCCCACCCTCTATCCCCACTTTGCTTCAGTGTTGGCTACTGCCAGTCATTGTCTAGCCCCATGCCCTGGGGCAGACTGCAGTATCAGCCACTCATCATCAGCAAAGGGGTTTGGACCTGTTGCCTTGACCTACCCCTGGGTTGCACCCTGCAACCCCAGCACCTCTTGGCCTAATCCTAGGCCACAGCCTGGGGCTTTCCAGGCAGGAGCTCCCCAGCTCCACTGTTTTTCCCCAGCCCTGCTCCATGCTAGGTACCTTGTCTAGTTCCCAGCAGCCAAGCCTTTCTCCCTCTACAGCCAGAGGAAGACTTTTTCTGCTTCTGGGTCCCCTGGCCTTCTTATACAGCCTTGTTGCTCAGTTTGGAGCGTGGCCCCCAGCTGCAGCCACTCCCGCCATCAGCCCAGGCTTCTGGCTCCAGCTACGGCCCCTTGCCAGGGCTGTTTTAACCCCTTCTCTCCCGGAGCAGGAATCCACCCTGCTACACTCATCAAAACAATTTTTTATTCCGGTCCCCCATTCAACATGTATGTGAACTAGGGGGACAGTAGAGACAGAAAGGTGAACAGGGCTTTCATGATAGTACATTCAGATTACATATGACTGTGAGTCTCATTTACTTCAGCCCCAGAAAGTTCTTCCGAGAATTTAGACAAGAGTGATCAGTATAAACTTCATTCCAGGAGAGATACAGCTGATGCTGATGGGTTGGGGGAAGTATCTTGCAGATATAGCAAGGTGGGGTTTCTTCAAGAAGTTCACAGTTTGAATGTGTTCAAGGAACATAGGATTCTAATGTCACTGGTGCCTAAAAGTGCTATAGTTTTTAGTGAAGGTTATGCTCCTATATGACCAGGTTCTGATATCCTTACTCATATGGAATAATACCTTACTCTCCAAGCAGACCCATTTTAGTGAGATGGCTGAAAGACTGAGACAGAGAGACAGAATCACCATGCCATTACCTATTACCATTAGGCATCAGCTTTGTTATATTCCATATTTTCTATTAAGTTAAATGAGAAGTAGAAGAAATGCTAAACAAAATTAATATAACAAAAGTTGTTCAGGTTACACATGCCATACAATTATTTACATACATACTTATATGCACAATAGGTTGTAGATTTACAATGCAATATGTTACAAACTACTGATTACTGGATGTGAAAAGTAATCTGTTACATTTTAGCTACTGCTTTCTTTTTATGGATGTAATCTTACTAACGAATAGTCCTGACCCTATCTGCATTAGATTTACATGTCCTGCATATTGAAATTTTCTTTGGCTGTACCAAGTAACATGTCTGTATGAAAATTATCAGTCATGCTTAGGAGAGGAATGACAGGGTTAGAAGAAAAATTGAAAAGTAATCTGTGCTGCTTTTCAGACTGAGAAGTAACTAGTACTGTCACATGAGTATGTTTAAAAATATATATATGTTACTGTAGCAGTTTCTTTAATAAATAATCTAGTTGAATAAAACTCAGAATTACATTACTTTCATAAAATAGCCCAGAACAGGTCCCGATCCTGCACCAGTGAACTTAACAGTATTTCTGCTGGTATCAAAGGTAGCAGAGTCAGACATTCAGAGTCTAACAGCATCTTGTCACCAGCACGCTGACAAGTCATCAAGGCAGGAAGGTAGAAGGTTTCCTAGGAAATACATTACTGTGTGCAATGCCATGACAGCTGTTGCAAAGAAAGCAGGCTTGATCCTCCCCGCTCATACATCAGCTTGACCTGGCTGACTTTAATGTAATTGCACTTGTGTAATAGAATGGAGGATCAGGCCCAGTGATGGTGGTAAAGATTGACATCAGATAAAAACTACCTTAGCTGGTCAACTATTTTTGTAGAAGCCTTTGTATAGAATCTATTTTCAGTAATATGAAGTCAACCTTTTTTGTAACGCTAGTTTTATGGCTATTTGAATAATGTTACCCATTATTATCACTGCTTTTGCTATTACAATTACAATTATTGTTTGCCAGTCTTCCTAATGTGAATTAATAACTTTTTACTGTGAGAGGCTGACAGTCTCCCTTGTGGAGTTAACAGCTGGACTGCAATGATGAACTTCATCAAGGAAGAACTGGATTTGTTAGTTTAGCCTACGTAGTCTGATAACTCTTAGTACTATGAATTCTGCCGTATTGTCAATTGTCTTTATCATCAGTTGTGCAGAATGTCTTGCTCCCTGTGATGTTGAGGTTTAATGGTGACAATGCAATGGTATGAGGTTAAAGCCATTTCAGTGGATCTCTAAACATAAGGACTTTTTTTTACTGTTTATTTCTACTTAATCGGATTGTAAGATCTTTGGGGTCATCTTTTTGTTCTATGATTGTACCGCACCTAGCACAATGGGTTTTCAGTTCATGATATGGACTCCCTGTGCTACCGCAATACAATAGTATATAATAATAAAACTGCACAAGCTTAGCACATAGTTTTCAAATGAGAAAATCTTTGGGGAAAAAAAACTGGTTGATTTTAACAAATAGCAGAGACAATAATCCTCATTGAGGATTATGAATTGTTACATTTAAAGCATCAAACTTCAGCTGTTTGCTGCAGTTCTGTCTAGAGAAGTTAGAATTTGTTTAAATGGAAGACTGTCCAACTCAAAGGAGGGTATGTGACCAAATTAATGATTATAACTTACATATACTGTCAGATACTGTACCAGACATGGGAAGGTTAAGCCAAATATGAATTTCTAGGAAAGTTGTGTATATTAAAAAGGGTGGTTATAATGGAAGCTGTTTTACAACATGAAATATAGTAAAGTAGGCTCTGCGAGGTGTCTACCATCCTACTAATAAAGTAAAAGGTGATGGTGATAATAAAATGTGTTGTGTACCTTAAAACTGTATTCGAATAGCAGGTGAACAGACATAGAATAAAAGACAGTGAAAGTAAATGTGAAGAAATGAACAGTAAGAATGCTGAAATCTTAAACTCCCCTTTGGAGAGGTTGCTATTTAGTAGACTGATAATGGGTCTGGGAATCAGAAGACATTGGACAGATAATTTTGTTTCACAGGTGAGACCGGTACTTAATATAGACTGTGAACGGCTAGCCAACTACAAAAGCAGTTTCTCCTCCCTTGGTTTTCACACCTCAGGTGCTAGAAAAGGGCCTCATCCTCCCTGACTGAACTAACCTCATTATCTCTAGACTGATTCTTGCCTGCATATTTATACCTGCCTCTGGAAATTTCCACCACTTGCTTCTGACAAAATGGGTATTCACCCACGAAAGTTCATGCTCCAATACTTCTGTTAGTCTATAAGGTGCTACAGGACTGTTTGTCGCTTTTTACCTAATATAGAAATGGTTTTCCAATCCTAGGAAAACTTTTGATTTAAAAAAACTAACTTGGAAAGTAAAGTTGAAATCTCAAATTTTCATGACTTGACAATCTGATTTTTCCCCTCCTCAGGTCGACTACAACCTTTCACTTTGATAATTTCAAAACATTATCATTTTTTAACCATAATTAGCTTAAATTTCTGAACCAAATCATTTTGAACTGAATTTTTTTGTTTGTTTTCAAAAATACATTCAGTGACTCAGAAGGTTCAGAGCTGCTCCTTAACCCTTTGTTCTCCAGTGTGGGGTTTCTACATCCCACTACTGTGCCAATCTAATAATCTTGGCACTTATCTCATAAATTAAAAAGCTCAACATAAAACAAGGACTGCTCAGAAATGCTTCCACCTCAGCCCACACCCTTCTCAACAGGTTGAACAAGAAGGAAAACAGATAAAAACACCATTAAACACAATTATTAACCAGATATAGAACTGTAGGTTTTATAAATTATTTAATACACTTACATTTTGACACAGAATACCTGAAAGTAAGTTCCTGTTTGCTTAGCAAAGTTCAGAAATGAGGGATTTGTGTTTCCAAGGTATTGGTGGCATTTTTTTTGGTGGAATGGCAGATGAAGGGAGAACAGAAGCTTGTATTGATAGGTAAAAGAGAAACCTACTTTCAAATATTTTATTTTTAATGTTTACATTGTACATATTATGTGGTCACAGTCAGACCTGATCTAAGTTGGTGAACTTGCAAACTGAACTTGATCATTTCCTGACATTAGGGTGTTTAACTCAGCAACCTTTACCCCATAAGTAGCTTTTTTAAAGGAATATAAATAGTAATAAATAAATAAATACCTGAGGAGAAATCCTGGCCCATTGTAATTCATGGGAGTTTTGCCATCGATTTCAATGAGGCCAGTATTTCACCCCTGGTTCTTATAGGTCCTGATCCAACACTAGTGAAGTTAAAGGAGAGACTTAATGAGAGTTGCATCAGACCCATATAGCATTTTTCATCCACAGATTTCAGATTCAGAGGTTACACAACTTGCCCAAAGTCACACAACAGGGCACTAGTGCTGTTCAGAATAGAACCCAAGTCTCTGGCTCTCTGATCAGTGCCCTCGCCATTTGACCATCATGCCTCTCAGAATAGCAAATCAATTATTACAGCTAAATAAAGCACAAGAAAGAAAGCTCTGTCCTTTCACTGGACTGGATCAATGGCAACTAGTGAATGGTTGTTCTTAAATGATTTGAGACATCATCAAGAGGGAAACAAATAATGTTACTAACGCTGGAGAGGTTTCAGATTTGATCCTGAAAAAAGCAACCATGTAACTGGGACAAAAAGAAAGTACATAAAATAGCTATGGCTAATGTATGAGGTATTAGGCATAATGGAGAGAAGATGAGTATGAAAATCAAGGAACCATCACATGACACTAAAGATGTGGATTGCAGGGACCTTGACTGAGAGATACAATTGATGAGGTGAGTCAAGCAGGGATACATCAATAGAAAAGTGCATAGAATTAGAGTAGCAGAAAAGAAAATCTTTGATACTGTCAAGCATCCTAAATCACTCACTCTTCATTGCAGTGTCATCAAGGCAGCACATGGCAAAAGAGTTAATGAACCCAGAAAGCATCAATAACTGCTTTGAAAGAATACTTTGGGAATTATATAAAGCAGCAAGGGATATTCCAGGTTTGACTGAGTGAAACAACTATCCATCGAACCGTGTTCATAAAGCTTCCACTTAACATCAGAGCTACAGTAAAAATAACTACTAAACTGGGGATCGGGGAGTTAATACTATGTGGAATAATGTACAACATCCCCTAAATGGACATAATAAAGAGGTAATTTACCTAAAGATTATGTTGGCTTCAAATATTATTGAGATAAATGTTCATACAATACATCCACTTTCACTCCCACCCCAAGCATCAAATAAATTAAACCAAGAACTAATGAACAAGGAGTAATATTTACCCTGTATAGTGGACCACAACAACATATATGCATCAGTTAAGTTCCACAAAATAAGACATTAAGGGCGTGGAGGTTTTTTGATGGATCCCTTACACAGGAGTGAATTTCATCTAAGACTTGTGTATAAAAATAAGCCAATTTCACTGTTACAGACCTCATTCAACTCAATACTCCCCATCCCTATCACTCCACCAGCATCTTTTGCTCCATCCTTTGCTATGTTACGTCTGACTTAAACTGTCAGCTCTTTAGGGCAGACACCTGTGATTTCTTTTATCCATGAAGGATGAGGCCCATCTATAGAATTATATAAATAATAAATATCAGTAGAAGAAGAACACAGAGATTAAACCAAATTAAATATATGTTTTTTTTCCCAAGAGAATAAGTTAGACATAATGAATGGTAGAAGTAACCTAGTCCCTCACTGATCTGCTTTTTCTCCCCATCTCCAAATTTTGTGTCTCCTGTCCACCTAAATGCACTTCCATATTACAAGTTTCCCCATTACCACTTCCATTCACTGTTGCATCTCTCTTGCTTTCCAGTGACCCTAAATTCCCTACGTGCCTAGAGTTTATGAAAATTTAATTGACAGTTAAGTCTCAGAAAAGTGTTTTGAACTCACAGTGGCAGCACTTTGACTTTAAAATACAATTTTCTTCTTCTTATGCTATGTATGATATTTTAACATTTTTACCTCTGAAGTCCTACAGCTAGAAATTTTTAGTTTTACACCTATTATCTCATCCAATTTTGCTCCCATTAAAGTCAGTGGAAGCAGAATCAATTCCTATACTCTGAAAACAGCGCATAATCCTAATTTTACATGGGATTTTGTCATGACTTTATTGGCACTCATTTTTACTTTATAACATGGATAATCTTCCCACTGATTTTTAATGTTTTGTCATTACTATTAAGAACATTAAAAGGATCACTTTCAGTAAAAAGGTTAGCTGTTAAATGAAGAACTTATTTTTTTACAATAACTGTGGAGGTACCATAAAGGGGAATAACAGAATAGTTTGGACAGTGGTACAAATAGTCAATACATATCATACTAATAAAAAAGGAAGAGTGTGAAACTATAGAATAATCACTGTTCCATGAGAATAAGATTCTGCTGCATTTCATTCGAGATCACTTCAAGGACAAGATGGAGACAAAAGAGGTAGAAAACTCAATATTCAGACACCACTACACAAGATTCAAAAGCATAGTCATGCTGAACTGTATGTGTCATAAATGAAACCACCCTCTATGTAGGTCTCCAGGATTCCAGAACTGATAAAGGAATCAACAGTTAGTGATTAGAATTAGGCCCTACACAACAGGCAGGTATGAGATTGGAAAGGAAGCATCAAAGTGTTCTGTTCTCTACACGTTTTTATGACATCTGTGCTCCACTGTCATAGTGACCAATGGCCAAAGTCACACAAAACAATTGCTAGCGATCTTAAATTTAGGGTTTTTCTACATGGTGTTGCCTAATATATGCAATCTACATATTCATTATTGGTGCTTAATGCATCTGATATACATATGGTGTGGATAAAATGTACATATATATACATGTTTAATGTTAATATTAAATATTAATAAAATGTATTATCTACTCTCTCTGTATATCTATATCTATATCAGTATGCATTAAGCACCGGCAACATTAAGCATAAATATTTTAACAGTTATATAGCTTAAAATGGCCTATACCACATTCTTGTTCATTTATGCTAAATATCCCATAACAACTTTCATTTGCTGAAGCAAGTATTTAGCATAAAGAGATAGGAAATGTGTCAAAATCCACGTCTTAGTACAAGCTAGAGAAGTAGTTCATCAGACCAGTCTGGAAGGTTAGTATCCAAAACAAAGATAAGGAAGGTACAGAATAAGAAGGTAGGGAATTGGGACAAACGGAAGGGCTGGATTTTATTGATGGGACAAGAGATATGTAACTTGTAAAATTATCATATAAATAATAACAGCTGACGTGTAACTTTGGGAGCCCATTTTTTGAATAAGGTAAATGTAACAGGGTTGCACAAGACTGCTTTCTGCAGACTCATAGAATATAGAACCATTTTCCTGTACTATATTTTTATTGGCTTACAGCAATAAACCTGTCTGACATCGGTTATTTAGTCTCTGGTGTGTATATCGTGTCCCCTCTCAGTCTTCTTTTCTGCTGACTAAAGCATCCCAGTTTTTTCAATCTTCTCACATAGGTCATATTTTCTAGACCTTTAATCATATTTGTTGCTCTTCTCTAGACTTTCTCCAATTTGTCCACATCTTTCCTGAAATGCGGTGCCCAGAACTGGACACAACACTCCAGTTGAGGCCTTATCAGTGTGGAGAATTTCTTCTTGTGTCTTGCTTACAACACTCTGGTAATACATCTCGGAATGATGATTGCTTTTTTTGCAACAGTGTTACACCATTGACTCCTATTTAGCTTGTGATTCACTGTTACCCCCAAATTCCTTTCTGCAGTACTCCTTCCTAGGCAGTCTTTTCCCATTTTATATGTGTGCGACTGATTGTTCCTTTCTAAGTAGAGTACTTTGAATTTGTCCTCATTGTATTTCAACCTTTTTTCCTGGATGCCCCTGTGTTAATAAGCCCTAAGTTTAATGAAATTAATTCCTCTGCAAATATCACTCAATAATTGCCTTGTTCCATTCATTGGCCACTGTCGGAAGACAAGATATTGAGAGAAATGGACTGTTGGTCTGACCCGCTTTGGCTACTCCTATGTTTTTACTAGAGATACCATCCAATTTCTCTTTATCTATCCATCGAGATTCTGAATAGTATTATTTGGTTCTGTCAATATTTTGAATTCTTCAGCTATCCCATAAATTAAGAGTGTCCACCAGCAAACAACCAGAGTTTTATACACAACCAACACAAAGCCATATCTTGACTTATTTAGGCTAGATCTGGAACCTGTAAGGATTTAGTCCAAATTATAAACTTTCCATTCCTCCCAGTCATGTGCCAATAAAAACTGGCTGCAGCCGCTTCCCAAATGTGATTTTTCCTTTGGAATATGCTGATTCGACTCATGATTCAAATAATAGCACTGGGCTAAATTCAGTCCTGAATTTGGCTCACACTATCAGCATCAGGCTTGACATTTCTGCCCAATTGTTTATTCCAAAGAAAAAAAATCTGCATAATCACTCAGGAGGTCATGCCAATATCTGGTGCTAGGATCACCTCCACAGATAGCAGAACTGTCTATTATTTAGACAGCGAGGTACACAGCGAGGAAGCCACAAAAGGAAAAGCATAGGCAAAGAAACCTCAGTGAACACCTCAAAATTATGAAGAGATGACTCAGAAAAAGATCCTGAGAACCAGATCATCAGAAATAGACGCAGGAAAGAGTAAGAGTAGCAGAAAAGAGTAAGAGTAAGAGTAAGCACGTGGTGTTTCCATTCTGTTTCATATAAAGTATACATATACTGTGTATGGTCACACTTTACCCTCTTCCTGTGTACGCCCATTAATACTGCGCTCTGCTGTGCAGAAAGCCCCAACAAAGTGAGGTATTGTATTATATAGCATTTGTGGCAAGGCACCTTCTTGGTCTCCCCAGGCTCCGCTGCTTTTAGCTCTGGTAAGACAGGCTTGGGTAATATGGTCCCTCTTGTGACACAGGGGAAGTCTGTTCTTTTCCTCCACCAGTCCTTTTTAGCCTATTTTTATCCCTTGTGGGAGAGAATACTGCCTCTCCTCCTAGTGAGGCTTGCTGTCTTGCTGCTCTTAACCTTCTGACAGCAGGGCTCCTTCTCTCTCATCTCTCCCTTCTTCCTTCCCCCCGGGGAGGGTTTTAAAAGGTCTCAGGCAGCTGTTCGGTGGAAACAGCTGATCCTAATTAACCTCAGGTAGTTCCCTCTCAGCTGATTCTAATTGATACTTTGGTAACCCCTTCTCAGCTGAACCTGATTGACCTGTAGTTACCCCCCATTTGATAGGGAGGAGGGTCTTTAACCCTCTGAGACTGATTTCTACCCCTTCCTTGCAGCTGTCTGTCCTGAGTTTATCACACATTGCATAGTCTCTCTGTGGCCCCTTAAATCCTACCCTCTTATACGCAACTTCTAGGAGGCGTCTTCAGCCTCAGAGGAGGGGCAGAAATCCCTCTTTCCTCATTAGTAAAGAATAGATTTACAATAAGGACAATAATTAACAAGGCACTTCATCTCTGGAATGTTATTTATTGTCAGCTTAGATTCTCTGGCACCTGAAAACTATAAGATTTGCAGAGATTAGTGCTTCTAGTGCCAGTCAGTAGTCAGTATAGTCCCTAAATAGTGCAGTGCTACATTTTTGCTGACCAGGTCCTTAAAAAGTCCTCAGAGATTGGACACAATTATGAACTCTGTGTATCTGTACAAGCTGCCAACTCCATTTTGAAGGTAGAGCCTCCATCTTGTTTTCTCTAGAGTCTTTTTGCCTCCATATTGGACTGCAGACATAGAGATAGAGGCTAGTTTGCTTCACATCACTGGAAATTTAGTCTCACTAGACAAAAAAAACTAGTTTCTACCCACAGGCAATGGTTTGTCAGGGGACAGGTCACCTTGGTAATGAAATTTGTGCTTGTGTGGGGGAAGCTGACAAAGATATCACCTGGCAGAGAGAGGCTGTTTTAAATGGCATACGTCCTGCTCAGTGGCTGGCATTTTCTCCATTCCATGACTGTGAAGCAATCCAGGAAGTAATACCTTGTGAGGCAGGGGACATGCTGCCTGGACACCAATGATCCCTAAGGACTCCCAAGGAAAGGATGAGCTAGAAAATGAGGGCTTGATATCCCCAAGGCTTGAGATCCCCAGCTGCAGCCTGAGTCACAGCATCCATACTGCTATTTGTAGTTTGCTAGCTTGAGCCCCCCTAGCTCCAGTCTGTCCACCTGGGCTGGGAGGCTAGCACTCAGCTGCAGTGTAGACATACCCTCAGAGATTGCCACAGTACAGCAAGTACTGTATCTACTCCTCTTTCCCTGAGCCACATCCTTTACATCTGAGGCTACAAGAGAGAGTGTGTATTAAACCAAATGTATGGCTTCTATGCAATCTGGAGCAACCTAAAAGGGCCATTTAATGGGCTAGGATCTGGGCTCTTAAAATGTAACAATATTGTTTACACTACTGCTGATGACAATTGTGCTTAAATGTTCAGAAAAGAGGCTTGTGTTTGTGACATGTGCAATTTCCTTGGCTGGGATTGTTTGTATTCGTTGACAATTACTATTGGCTACATTTACCAGCTGCACATCAAAGTCCCTTGCCCCTCTTTTCAATAATTAGTTCTAATTGTATAACTAACTGGAATTTTATTATAAAGTTTGCAACAAAATAATTCAAAAGGGAGAGATCAAGAGTTGAAATACAGTCATAAAAATAGTGATGGGGGAAAATCACAAATTGATATTAGCCTTGTGGGTGTTTCTTTTTAACATCTAGTGATTTTTGTCCCTTTCTGCTAAGAAAAAAATAAATCTACAGCTCTAAAATTCCTTGCTTTCCCTGGAATCCTAGAATGTAAATGCTTCTTAAGCATTCGGTAGATAAAATGAGAGACTCTAATTTTTGTTCAACTTATAAATATGCCAGTATTCCTTTTTTTTTGACAGCCATGTCCTACTTCAGGGGTGAAGATAATGCTTTTCTTAACTCAGTTTCTGTAAAGATCAATAGTGAGCTGGTAAGGCAGACATCTGAGAGACATGCAGCATAATGATGAGCACTGGCATATCATGATTTGGAGTTTAATTACCTTCTAGAAGTAGCCTGGATCAGATAATAATAATAGTACACATCCTACTGGATACAGAAAATATTTCTGCCTGGCGTTTTCATCTCATATTTGGAATTTGCTTTTTTGAAACGTTTGGCCATTCCAAATGGTAGCTGGTGCACTTAAATGTAGCACCCTCCGTGCAAGGAGATATGAGAGGAAAATATTAGCAATGTATTTCTTAGGTAGGAGCTGAGTTTTCTTAAAATTCTTATACCATTAAACACAGAATCAATACAGAAAATTTCACAATCAACTACTTACTACATTTTTAAATTAACCAGCTTTGAGACAAGTGCTTGTTATTAGCATAGTGAATCCGATTAGGGAGCTATTGCCCAGTCCTGGGTTCCTAATTCATGCAGAACCCCTATGGAAATCATTGAGGAAGTGAGTGTAGTATCAGACAATTAGTATTATTAATTATATGTTGGTTATTAGCAATGATAGTGTTATTGTTATTAATAAATGTATATGTAGTTTCCCAGGTACATATGGCCCTTTACAAAGAGAATGAAAGCGTGGTACCTAATCAAAGGAATATTGTAGATATCCATCCCAGAAACCTTTGTTACTGGGTGTAGTAGAGAGAAGTGAAAACATTATCTAGTATTTATTTACTCGTGTTGTTGAGGTCACTATTCATTGAAGTGAATGAGACTACAGTCTATTAGTGCCTACACTGGGAAGAAATGTTTAATAATGGGCTCTTCAATCTAGCAAAGAAAGGTAGAACACGATCCAATGGCTGGAAGCTGAAGCTAGACAAATTTAGACTAGAAATAAGGAGTGCATTTTTTAACAGCGAGAATAACTAACCATTGGAACAACTTACTAAGGATCATAGTGGTTTCTCCAACACCGATAATTTTAAAATCAGAATTGGATGTTTTGTAGACGATCAACTCTAAGAATTATTTTGGGGAAGTTCTATGGCCTGTGTTATCCAGGAGGTCAGACTAGACTGGTCCCTTCTGGCCTTCAAATCTATGAAATTAATGGGACTGCTGACAGTAGTAAAACGATCTGGCCCTAATTCAGAAAAGTTGGAATGATACAGAACATGTGGCGGGAGAGAGGAAGGAGAGGAGAGATGTTAACACAAAATAAGAGTATAAGGAGGTTATGTTATATTTCCCAGGAACCTAAGAAAAAAATCAAAGAAAGAATTCAGCAAGGATCATGCAGCACGTCAAAGTAAGATAACAATTGCTCATGAGTGGCAGGTTTAATGAGTCAGGTGAGGTTCTGCCTCCCCTGGTGCTCCTGCTGCTGCTGGGCCCCTGGTTGCAGAGTTTTGGGGGGAAGTTTTTGCTTTATTGTGCCCCGTGCAGGTTCCGAAGTGGCTGAGGAGGCAGTATATGCTATTCAGCTTCCTGGGTTCATCAGAAATCTCTCTGAACTCAAGGGAAACTATTGATGGACCCCGGAAGCTGAGTAGTTCAGTGGCCTGGGAACCTGTATGGATAATATCAAAAGCTTCTTCCGAAGAGAGTGAGAGGCTTTTCCCTGTAGTGGCTTGGGGTCTGGGAAGGCATAGCGTGGTGTCACTGCAGCTGGCCAGGGGCAGCTCCGGGCAGGTGTGTGGGTGTGTGTGGGGAGCTTGGGGATTCAGATGGCCTGGGACTCCTCCAGCTGAGGCGGGGTGCTCAGGACTCCTCCAGATGGTGGGAGACTCCAAGCACAGGGAAGGGGAAGAGCCGGGGACTAGGATCCCCTAATTGGGGCTCCACCCACCACCCATGCAGTTGCTATTAGTTTCTATCTTCCCATATGATATGAACTGCTCTAATTTGTTTTTGTTAATCAGACATTTTGATGACATTTTATTAAAGGTACCTATTTTTTCCCTGCTCTTTTTTTCCATGTCTGTAAAGAGCAAATAAAGTTTTCTGGTAGTAATAGAAAGGACAATATTAAAATACCTGATAAGCTGGTATGAGCTTACAAAAAAAGGCAAGGTAAAAATAAGGAACAGAAAACTCCCAAGAGACATTTCATATTGTCTTGTACCTAGCACTTGTCAAACTATTTATTATGAATTAAAATTATTCTGATATCAGCTCCTCTTTTGGAATCATTTTCAAACACATCTCAATTTTCTTACTATTTATATTTATTTACCAATTATTGTGAATGAATAATATTTAAACCATGGATTGCTAGTGATCTGTTTGCTTTCATTCACTATTTGTTTTTTTGTGTGATGTATTTGGTCAGATGGCATTATTTTTAATTCCTCACTTTGACCTTGATCCTGCAGACACTTCTGCACATGCTTAACTCTACAAAGTTTAGTAGCTCAATTGACCACAGACAGCTGACTTCAGTAAGGCTACTAATATCCACAAAATTAAGCTGCTGGGAATAGATGATCAAAACTTTTTTTAAGCAGAATAAGAATATTGGATAAAGAATAATAAATAATGTGCTTTTAGTATGAATTTTGATAATCACACAGGCTAAAATTGGCAACACTTTTGGGATTTGCATATATTTTAATACATACCCATAAGCTGTCTGAAAAGTCATGATGAATGACTTTTCAGACATTGAATAGGTCTGAATAATATGACCCATGAACTTGTCCATTTTATTTGTAAATGAAGTTGGGATTTTTTTGGTCTGTTTGTTTATTACATGACTAGTTCTATTTATACTAAACCAAAGCCTATGAAATCTGAAGGTCTTTTTATATTTTTCTCTCTAACGAAAGTGAGACATTAAAAATAGAATTTTCCTTTTTGAAAAATACCTTTGAGCATAATACACACAAAAAATCAAGGGAAAAACCACACATTTTGTCAGTTCATGAATCAAGAATGAAAGAACAATTTATTAAAGAAATATATATATATATTAATGGAAAGTTTGGCCCGTTTTGCTTAATGTGCAGAATTTCCCCCTATAGTTTGGAAACATACGGCTCTCGGAAGACCTTACCTTTTTATTCTTTTGACCTTTCAGATCACTCACAACCTTCTTTTAATTTATAGTTCTGTAAGTTACAGTTATATTTTACCATCCTTGGCATTTCCATGCTACAAAACTGCACCCTTAAGATTTAATGGCTGGGGTAGGTGTATGTAGGAGAAAAAATCTTTCAGCTGAGCTACTGTTGTTTCTACTTTAGCTAATCTGTTAGATTTCTGGCTTTGGGATTTGATTGCCTTCCTTGTCAACTCAGCATTCTTCTAACGCTGCTAACAGAGTGGGAAGCATTTCATTTTTATATATAGCACACCCAAAAGTCTTCAGGAGCAGAGGTCAATGTCTCCTTAGCCTAGATGATTAAAAGTTGAAGCCAAACGACGCGTAATATAAAGCAAGATAATTTTGTCTCTTTACGTCCTTGCATTCGTGTGTGTCGATTTGGGCACTCAAAGGCAGCACACTTTTTACTCAATAATTCAACTGAAGTAATAAACCTAATTTCTTTTGTAGTCTATTAAAAGTGTATTTGAGGTAGTAACTTTTGCTCAAGTGTTAGCTATCAGTGAACAGCGAGAGTTTATCCAAAAGAGTATCAGTAATTTCCCTACTTCAGAAGAATAACAAGAAACCCTAACCTGAGAGGGATCAGGAACCCGCGTTTTTAAGGAGTCAAGTTATCACAAACTGGTACTTAAACATTTAAACTATCCCACCTGAGATTAGTTTAGATTTTATTTCATCCACGTTGTTTTGTCCTAACTCTAAAGTAGCAGCATTTTGTTGTTATTTTTAGTCCATACAATATTGTTCTGATTTTCCTTCTCATGTGAAATGCTCGAGATGTTTGTAAACTGTGGGCAGGTCTCACTGACACTGAAATTCACTCATATATGTAGAGAGGTCACAGAAGAACCCCAGAAAAATCTAACTGCTGTTCTTTTGTGAACAGAAGTAATTTGCTGTCATGATCATAAAATTCCTTTTTATTTTTTCCTGCATGCCTTTGATACACTCAGTTGAGGTGAGGAAAATTTTGCATGGTGGTTTTTCATTTAAAAGTCAATTTTAGTACACAAAATTCACTCATTTTTCTTCATAGAAAGAGCAAGTAAAGCAGCTACAGTACATGAATTAGAATCTGAAGATACTTTCCTCCCTTTCTCCTTCCTACTGGAAGAGGGAAAACAGCCCCTCTCTCCCTCCCCCAGAACAGAAATACTTTTGCTGAGGGCTATCTCAACACAAAAGCTTACAGAGCTGAATATGATGTCTTGTCTTATCACTTCTGAACAGACTCTGGAGTTTGAAAAGAGTTCCGAAATTTGCTTAACTTGCCGTTTCCTCATATAATGAGGAAATCAATGTGTCTTGCATTTAGAAATGCTGGTAGCTTCAGAGTAATTTAAGAATTTGCAGGGATAAGCAGAAATGAAACTGCAAGAATTTACTCATCATCTGAATATCTGAGATTATTTTCAGATAAAAAGGCATTAATTTATTCTTGTCAGGAAGTGTATGTATTTTAGATATACCCCAGAGCCTCGATTTTTTGAAAAAAGCTAATTTGAAAGTCTGGGGCTAGGTGAACCACTGGATCAGGACAGATACCTTGCCCCAAACAGACTGATTCAAGCGAGGAACATAGCATGTGAATCAGTTCTGTTAGAATAAAATAACACTGCCAAATATAAACTCTCTTCAGTCCCCACAGTCTAGACCTTTCATCCATCCCTGAAATCAAACCCAGCCTTTTTCAGAATAGGATTCAACTCACATCTTCCCCCTTCTTCTTTTCCCCCACCCTTCTCTCAGTGAGAGAGAGATGTAGGGACAGTTGTGTTTCCTGAGTATGCTGACCACTTGTGTTACAAAGAAATAAAGGACAACAGTATTGTGAATTCAGAACGCAGCTTATCTTCAAAGATAAGCACCTAGCTTTTTCTTTTTTTTTTTGGCTGGGAGGGGTTTGCTGTCACATTTGTATCATAGTGTCTGACCTTAATATAATCATTGCTGAAATATTGTAGGTGATTTGGTTGAGAAGTAGGTCCAGCTGTTAAGTTTCATCCCAGGGTTTTGATTCCAGCCCATCTCTACTCATCTGCTAAAGTATAGAACAGTTTGATTCTAAGAATATGTCTATGCTTGGAGCTAGGAGTGTGATTCCCAGTTTATGTTGACATACATTTCACTGAGCTAGCGTATTAAAAATCATAGCATAGCTGGGGCAGTACTGGCGGTGGTGAGCAGTGGCATGTGCTAACCATTCCACATACGAGCTCACCTGAACCCCAGGGGGATGTACTTGGTGCAGTGCTACCACTCACTGAGGCTCATGCTACACTGGACACATTGCTATTTTTAGCACACTAACTGAGTGAGAGCTAGGACGAGTATGTCTATGCGAGCTGGGAATCACACCCCACACTCCAAAGTATAAACGGAGCCTAAATGAAGTAACAGTGTATGTGCAGTAGATTTATTTTATAAGATATTATAGATACGTGGAAACATCAAAAATGTGTCATTGGAAAGAACTGAAAATGCATTTAGCCCTCGCCCTGCCTTTTTTAAGCTCTACCCTACTTTTAAGTAGAGTATATAGCAGTGGTCAGCAACCTTTCAGAAGTGGAGTGCCGAGTCTTCATTTATTCACCCTAATTTAAGGTTTTGCATTCCAGTATACATTTTAGTGTTTTTAGAAGGTCTCTTTCTATAAGTCTATAATATACAACTAAACTATTGTTGTATGTAAAGTAAGTAAGGTTTTAAAAATGTTTAAGAAGCTTCATTTAAAATTAAATTAAAATGCAGAGCCCCCTGGACTGATGGCCAGGACCCGGACAGTGTGAGTGCCATTGAAAATCAACTCACGTGCCACCTTTGGCACATGTGCCATGGGTTGCCTACCCCTGGTGTATAGCATATCTAGGTACAGGAGGATATGTTCTTTTAAAATTCATGTATCAGTGTAGCCCAAAATTCTTTTGATACCTGCCCCCAGCTATCTTGTTTGGAAGCCTATTCCATATATTTATTGCCCACTACAAGGAAAAAGTCTCTCCTTATAACCAACCTAAATCTCCTCTTAGAGCTTTAATTGATGACCCTATGTCACACCTCTACCTTACAGTCTGAATAGGCCTTGTTCTTGATCCTAGTACGAGTCAATTTTTCAAGGCAAAACACATGGTACACCATTCTGAACAGCCAACATCATGAGGCAGGTGTGATAAATGAAAGAGAGAGGAGGGCAGAGCTCCCTTTGATTGGCACCCAGCCAGCCAGTTAGCTGTAAAATCCCTATTGGTAGCTGTTCTCTACTTGCTTTACCTGTAAAGGGTTAAAAAGTCCCCCAGGTAAAGAAAAAAAAGTGGGCACCTGACCAAAAGAGCCAATGGGAAGGCTAGAACTTTTTAAAATTGGGAAAGAAACTTTCCCTTTGTCTGTTGTTCTCTCTGGGCAGCAGGGACACAGAGCAGCAATGCTATAAGCAGGAATGCTGAGTAAGGTTTGAACCAGGTATGAATAATTATTTTCCATACCTAGAAGGAATCATTTGGCTTGGGAATGTTTAGATAAACACAATCAGGTTTATTTCTTTATTTTTGGATTTTGGATTTCCTCTGTACTAACCCCAGATGCTGTTGTTTGCTTGTAACCTTTAAGCTGAACCCCCAGGAAAGCTATTTTGAGTGCTTAATTTTTGGAATTGCTCTTTTAAAATCTAGCAAAAGCCTAAGTTCCAGATGTATTTTCTTTCTTTTTGTTTTTAATTAAATTTACTTTGTTTTAAGAACAGAATTTGGACTGTTGTGTCCTAAGAGGTTTGTGCATGTTTGTTTAGCTGGTGGCAACAGCTAATTTCCTTTGTTTTCTTCTAAACTCTTCCTTGGGGGAGTGTGTGTGTGTGTGTGTGGGGAGGGGGGGTTAAAGGGTTTAAGGGTATCCCACAGGGAGGAATTCCCAAGTGCCCCTTCCTGGGTCCAAGGGTTTGGGGTTTTTTTTGCATTTGGGTGATGGCAGCATTTACCAAGCCAAGTCAGAGAAAAGTTGTAACCTTGGGAGTTTAATTCAAGCCTGGAGTGGCCAGTGTTAATTTTTAGAGTCCTTGTGGGCCCCCACTATCTGCACTGGAAGTGCCAGAGTAGGGATTCAGCCTTGACAGTGAGTAACTTCATTTCCTTGAATAAGCCCAGCCCAGTAGCCTTCTTTGGCACCATCTCCAATATTTGAATGCCTGACACCAAGAGCTCCTAAAATATATATTAAATAAAATTACAGGCTTTGGGATTTCAACTTGTGATAGAAGTAAATGAATCTCAATATTTAAAATGAAAATAATTTTTGTCTGTATGTTACTGTGAAATAAAAAATGGAAATATTGGCCCATCATGGTAGGAAATTATTTTAAAATATATTGATCAGTAGTAATAAAGAAAGTATGACTGTGTTGAGAAGGAAGGCATTTTAGTCCTTTATTTGTCTTTTAACAGGAGGCAGCCATTTTGAGTCCTTTATTATACGGTTAACTAATAATGAAAGTGACATCCTTACCACTAGAGGGAGCTTTTGTGCTAACATAATAGAACATTGTTTTATGCGACTTATCATTGCATGGCTGGATGATCTGAATTAGAAAAAATGGAAGTAGGAAACAAAAGTACCATCTGGAGTTATGATGGGAAGATATGACCTGACAAAATGAAGAGTCCAGAAGCTGGTCCCAGCTGGACCTAGGGAGAGAAGCACATGTTGCATTCATTCCTCACTAAGGCAGGGCCATCTTAACCACACAAAAAAGAATGAGAAATCTTTCAAAAAAATTTGGCTTATTACTCTAGTTCTGGCAGATTCAACTTAAGTTGATTGAGGCATATGGCAGCTTCTTCCATTTTTCTCATGCATAAGTCTTGCCAAAACAAATCAGAGATGCGGGGCCCTTCTGCCATTTCCAGTAGGATCATACAGTTCTCCCTGAGGGTGAGAGGTGTGAAAGCTCTCAAACTGGGTCATGTTGCTAAAAATATGGAAGAAAAATACAGTCACCTGACTTAGCAACATTGCTTGGAACCTTGTGATGTAAAACACCACACAAATGGAAGGAATAGCCTTGACTTAATACTGGAAAAAGCTAAACATAAAAGCAGTATCTATTGCATAGCATATAAATTGGAAACAATGTGATTCAGTGAATCTGATATAGTTTGCCTTTTATGAGTACCCAATGGGGGGGAACACTTGTCTTTTGGTGGTTAAGCTTGAGGATAATCAGTGGTAAAAAGTTACATGGGAATTTTAAAAAGACACTATCATTGAGGCATTTTTCGTAATACTTAAAAATCCCTCCCACTCACCTCTTGTACATTACACGTAAGTGGTGGGCTGACAGCAAAATTCCTTTAAATAAAAAAAAGACCACTGAAATATTTACTCTGAAAAAATATGAGAATATTAACAAATGTATTGACACTGCAAATAGATGTAAGCAGCCTGAGCCTACATTCTTTATGTATCCCAAATTCCTATTTACTTCACTCAAACCCTAATGTCCCCTACCTCAGGAAGGTATAAAATCAATACAACCTACTGGATATTTCAGAGCTTAAACAGACTTGAGGAAAAGCTGTATGTGTTAGAACTCACTTCGCCCTTAGTAGTTAAATATATCGTAGCTGTAGTGTTAGCATATACAGGCCTTGTAACTCGCAGGAGACTCCAATATGGGTCAGTGTAGAGCTCTTATCCATTTCCAGCACCTGTCCAGAAATGGTCATGTGCTGATACTTACTGACCAAAGAATGTGCATCTAATGTGGTAAAAAAAAGTGTGTGTGGGGAAAGGGGGGTTGAAAGAACATTGTTTAAAAGGCCAAATTGTGGGTCTACCAACAGATTCTCAATCCTGCATTTTGTACACACCCACAACTCTTATTGAAATTAATTATGAATTCCATCACCACGTGAATACAGACTGTTCTCATGAGAAGGGGTTTGCAAGACTGGGCTTTTAATTACTATGGGGCCTGAGTCAATTAAAATAATCCTTACATTTTCCTATGAGCCTGCTTTCCTGGTGTGGTTAAAAACTCCCATTGGCTTCACCCCAAATTTCTAGTACGTCTGTGACTGCAAGGTGCAATATAAGTCCAATACAGCCTATAAATAGCATCTTAAGCAAACTTGTGGGGAAAAAAAACATTGTTTCACAGTCCGTTTATATTTATTTTTCACTGTGTCGCCTCACTTCTCTTCTTTTAAATCCCTGTAAGTTTTTCTCTCTGCTTCTTCTCTGATCCACTGTTTCTACTTTCTCCTAATTGCAGTCACACTTTCAAACCAACAATGTTCAAGTGCGTTCAAATTTAGGAAAAACAGCTTTCGCTCTTTAACTGTTCAGTTCTAGGCTGCTCATGTTATGATTCTGGACCCATCACCCTAGTCTCTGAGTGCCTTGAGCATTTCTGTGTTGAGAGAAACATTGTAATTGTAGAAAAGAAGTAGATCAGAGTGAAAACATGTTGGCTATCAGTAGACTCCCTCCAAACTTCTCATGTCTGTGTCAGCTCAATTCACTTCCATGTATTTGTCCTAAGAATTTTTTTAAAAAGTTTAATAATGGAATCCATATTACCAGGGCTGGTGCTACTATTAAGGCGAACTAGGCGGTTGCCCAGGCCACCAAGATCTGAGGGTGCCAAAAAGCGGTGCCCCCAATTTTTTTTTACAGTGGTTCCTCCCTGAGCACGCGATCACTGCTCCACTTCTCCTGCCTCCCAGGCTTGCACTGCCAATCAACTGTTTGGCGCCGCAAGCCTGGGAGAAGAATTAGAGTGGGGACAACATGCTCGGGGAGCACGCAGAGCAGAGGTGAGCTGGGGTGGGGAGGTGCTGCACGGCTCCTCGGGGGGAGTGGAAACTGCCGTGAGTGAGTGCCTCCAGAGCCAGGGGGCAGATGCGCGGGGGGGAAGGCGCCTCCAGGGCAGGGGGGGGGCGGGAAGCTGCCGCAGGGCGGGGGGTGGGGGGGCACAAGGTAGAAGTTTCACCTAGGGCACGAAACTTCCTTGCACCGGCCCTGCATATTACTATACCAAGAAATAATCTATTACCTCAGATTTAGGGAAAGCCATTGAGAACATACTTTTCTGGTTCAAAATCAATTTAATTCAAGCCATTAACTAAAAATCCAAAAGAAGTTTGTAGACTTTGACAGCTCAGATAACAGAGTGTACTGTGTCTTTAATTAGTAAGACTCCAGATTTGAAATGTTGAACTAGAGGTGTAAGGCTCCATAGCCCATTACAACCCTACTGAGCCATTTCAGTCTTTTGTAGGTTTTCCTCTTCCCTTTCCAAGTAAGCATGAGAAAATCCACAAGAGAGATTTTTTTCTTCCCATTTTTGAAAAACTTTTCAAGCAGAAAAATTCCCTATGTTTTTGTGAAACATAAACCATTTGGAAATTGTCAAACACTTAAGAAATTATTGATTTTTTCAACAGTAAATTACTCCTCATGGAATAAGCATGGAATATATTGTTAAACTTTTCAAAATTTTTATATCTTCTGCCATGAAAAATAAATATCAATTAAACTTCAAATTGTTAGCACTGGACTGATCTCCCAGGATTTTTAGACCCCTCTCTCTTCTCACAGGGTCTCGTTACACTTAAGGTGTTTTTTGTTTTTTTTCTACATCACACTCTCATTTTCCTTCCAGTGTATCGCCAATTAGTGTCAGAAGCAATAAAAATTGTGTAGGATGAGAGATATCAGTGTGGTGAGTTGTCATGTAACTTAAATCATCAGGGTATTTTTCTGGCAAAGTTGAAAAAAGACATAATACATACACACAAGGGGGTCAAATTAAGGTGGCACGGGATACTGTAATTCTGGCATTTCATAACTTTGGAGTGCTTGACTTTGCAACTTCAATCATGTTCTTTTGACATAGAATGTGTTGTGTTGTGGGTTATATATGTGTATGTGTATATAGATGTCAAAAAAGGGTGCAGCATTTATTCCAAGTCTTCAGAGGAGCAGAATCTTATTGCCAGAGTTAGTATCTTTACTTGCTGAAGCAGTTTTTCAATGAGAAACACTTCAGGATAAAACTAGCAAAGGCAATAATCATATCTATCAGCCTCAACAAACTCAGAGAGGGGCTCAGATACAAAGATCATGATCAAAGTACAAAAAAATTTGATCAGTTCCTAGCATTGGATGACATCTATGATGCATACCTGGGTCTCCAGTTAATAGTAACTTAGATTTGGGATTCTAGCGTTAAAGTGAAATTTCCATCTTGTGGGGAACACTGAAGCTTTGAGTTTTCTTGTAGTGTCAAACGGAGACAAAAAGTTGTAATCTCAGAATTTTACAAGAAATTAAATTAAATATTCCAGAATATTTTATTTTGACTTTATTGTAATGCTTTGATAACATTGAAAGATTTTGTTTTATCTTGACCATTGTATTATATATATACTACAAAATCTAGTATAATAGCAAACATGATAAAGTCTGAACAAAACATTCCCATAATTTCCGATAGAAAATCTTGATGAAATAGAAGCGTTTTGGCAGAATTTATCAATTTTCTCAAATCAGCATTTTCCAATGGGAAACTGTTCTGTGGGAATATTTTCAACCAGCTGTACCCAGCATCTTTAATCTTATGCTCTCCTTTTCAGGCCAGTCACATCCAAGAATAACAAAAACATTGTTATTGGTCCAGCCACTGTCAGATGACAAGATAATGGGCTAGATGGACCATTGATCTGACCCAATATGGCGATTCTTGTGTTCTTATTATGACAGCTCTTAGGAGAAGATGGTTGCCATGAATAACGCATCTGGACAATTGGCTAACTTAGTCTCAATTGTGTCTAGCCACAATAGGTATGTCTACACTGCAGTTATACACCTGTGGCTGGCCCGAGCCAGCTGACTTGGGTTCGTGGGGCTAAGGCTAAGGGGCTTTTTAACTGAAGTGTAGATGTTTGGGCTCTGGCTGCTGGGACCCTCTCACCTCACAGGATGCTACAGTCAGGGCTCCAGCCTGAGCCCAAAAGTCTACACTACAATTAACCAGTAGATTAGCTGGAGCCCAGCAAGCCCAAGTCAGCTGGTACAGGTCCCCCACAGGTTTTTCACTGCAGTGTAGACATACCCAATGGTAAGAACCTTTTCAGCACTTGTGGTTGATTGTCAACCTCTTTAAGAATTTTCTAATTCCACCACAGCAAATTAAGCACTTAGGACTGTTTTTTCAAAAAAGAACAAGTGACAAGGTTCCAATCCTCAGAATCTTTCTAAAGATTATGAATTATCTCCTGCTGCCTTTCACACAAGGAATTCCATTCACTAAGAGGAGGCCCGCTTGGAGGTTTGACACTTAAGCTGTTTCCAGCCCACTAAGAATACATAATATGACCTGAGAGGGACACCTCTAATCAAACCCAATTAGCTCTGAATTGATGTAAAAAAAAAAAGCATTTATATCTGGTAATTGCCTAACTCAGAACAATGTGCCTGAGAATGGTTTGCACATAGTTATGATTGCCAGCTTTTACACTGAGTACTTTCAGACCCTATAATTATGCTTTTTGAACATATTTCCACTTTGGTTTAACAAATGTGTCTTAAAGCATTTATTGTAGAGACAAAGAGAACCTATAGAAGTCTCACTTTACTCAATGGATATAGCATCCCTACACTGTCTCTAGAGAGGCCTATGACGAAGATTCTTTGCCTACCTGAAGCTGCTGCCTGATTGGGAAAGAAAGGAAATGTGGCCAGTTAATGAACACAAGGACAATCACCAGGTAAATATTCTTATTCAGCTAACAGGCCCCTCTTCTCTGTGCCCATGTTAACACTTTGCTACCTTCCAATCTCACTGCTGTACCTGACTGCTTTGCTTATTGATGTCTAAAAGGGTTGTTTTTTCCCTCTAATCCAAGAAGATTTGTTACATGGCTTTCTGCTCTGTTTCTGCAGAAATAACACTTAGACATTCATCAGCATGCTTGTTTTCTCTGCAAACACATGCATTTGAAGGCTATGCAGCAAGAATAGAGTAAGGGTCAGCTAAAAGAAAGCTTTTGAATAAACTTGTAGTGGCAAAATAAGAATCAATGCAAATCTACAAAACAGTCGAAAAGAAAATTCATAAATGATTACAACTGAATGTTTGTCTGATTACATATGTCTTATTAAAATAATGTCCTGTGTTCTAAAAAACAAACAACCATTTCCAATTTTTATAGGACTGTTGAGCTTTTTGTTGAATGACTTTCACTTTGTGTTCGAGGTGGTTCAGACGAGAGTAACAGAAAAGGACATTTTCTCATAGCCTCATAGAGTTGAAGGCCAGAAGGGACCATCATGATCATCTAGCCTGACCTACTGCACATTGCAGGCCACAGAACCTCACCCACCCACTCCTGTGATAGACGCCTAGCCTCTGGCTGAATTACTGGAGTCCTCAGATCATGATTTAAAGACCTCAAGTTACAGAGAATCAACCATTTACACTAGTTTATACCTGAAAGTGACCTCTGCTCCATGCTACAGAGGAAGGTGAAAAACTCCCAGGGTCTCTCCCAATCTGACCTGGGGAGAAATTCCTTCCCAATCCCAAATATTGCAATCAGTTAGACTTCGAATGGGTGGCCTTGGACAGAATTCTCTGTAGTAACTCAGAGTCCTCCTCATTGAGTGTCCTATCTCCAGCTGTCAGAGATATTTGCTGCTAGCAGTCTCAGATTGGCTACATGCCATTGTAGGCAGTCTCATCATACCATCCCCCCATAAATTTATCAAACTCAGTCTTGAAGCCAGTTCAGTTTTTTGCCCCCATTATTCCTCTTGAAAGGCTGTTCCAGAACTTCACTCCTCTGATGGTCAGAAAACATCATCTTATTTCAAGCCTAAACTTGTGGATGCCCAGATTATATTTATTTGTTCTTATGTCTACATTGGTGCATAACTTAAATAACTCCTTTCCCTCCCTGGTATTCATCCCTCTGATTTATTTATAGAGAGAAATTCTATCTTCCCTCAGCCTTTGTTTGGTTAGGCTAAACAAGCCAAGCTCTTTGTCTTCTCTCATAACGTAGGTTTTCCATTCCTCAGATCATCCTAGTAGCTCTTCTCTGCATCTGTTTCAATTTGAATTCATCTTTCTTAAACATGGGAGATCAGAATTGCACACAGTTTACCAGATGAGGTCTTGCCTTATATAATAGTGCAAACATTTTCCTGTCTTTACTGAAAATACCTTGCCTGATGCATCCTAGGACTGCATTAGCCTTTTTCATGGCTGCATCACAATGGCAACTCATAGTCATCCTGTGATCAACCAATACACCTAGGTCTTTCCCCTCCTTTGTCATTTCCAACTGATTCATCCCCAGCTTATAGCAAACATTCTTGTTGTTAGTCCCTAAATGCATGACCTTGGACTCTGCACTATTAAATTTCATCCCATTTATATTACTCCAGTTTTCAAGGTTGTCCAGATCTTCTTGTATGATATTTCGGTCTTCCTCTGTATTGGCAATATTCTCCAAACTTTGCATTATCCACCAATTTTATTATTACACTCCCACTTTTGTGCCAAGGTCATTAATAAAAATGTTAAATAAGATCTGTCCCAAGTCTGATCCCTGAGGAACTCTACTAGTAACCTTCCTCCAGCCTGAGGGTTTATCTTTCAATATGACATGGTATAGGCTCCCCTTTAACGAGTTCCTTATCCACCTTTCAATTCTCATATTAATCCCCATCTTCTCCAGTTTAACTAATAATTTCCCATGTGGAACTATATCAGATGCCTTACTGAAATTCAGGTAGATTAGATCCACTGCATTTCCTTTGTCTAAAAAATCAGTTATCTTCTCAAAGAAAGAAATTAGGTTGGTCTGGCATAATCTACAAACTACATTTGTATTTTATCCTAATTACCATTTAGGTCCTTAACTAATCTAGGTCCTTAACTAATCCCTTTTTCAAAATTTGTTCCAAAATTTGTTCCTTGCATAAAATTGACGTCAAATTAACAGGCCTGTAGTTTCTCCTTCTGGTAGAATAACTGTTCCAAACCTTTTAAACCACCTTTCACAAGAAGGTGGCATCTTGTTTATTCACATGTTCATGCATTATGAAACAGCATGAAAAGCTGCAGAATACATCATCTGTAGGACTTAGGGTTGCTAGGTGTCTAGTTTTCGACCGGAACACTGGTCGAAAAGGGACCCTGTCAGCTACAGTCAGCACCGCTGAAAGGGCTGTTAAAAGTCCATTTGGCAGTGCAGCTGGGCTGCAGCCAGGCTCTGCGCAGCTCCCAAGAAGCAGCCAACATGTTTCTCTGGCTTGGGGGCCACGGGGGCTCTGTACACTGCCCTTGCCCTGAGGACCAGCTCCACAGATTACTTTGGCCAGGAACCAGGCAGCGTGCAGGACCCCCTGGCCATCCCTCCACCTAGGAGCCAAAGGGACATGATGCTGCTTCCCAGGAGCCAACTAAGGTAAGCATTGCCTGGAGACACATCCCAAACTCCCTCCTGTGTCCAAACCTCCTGCCCCAGCTCAGAACCCCCTATGCACCCCAAATCCCTCCTGGAGCCTGCATCCCACACCCCCTCCCACACCCCAACCCCTTGCCCCAGCCGAAATCCCCTCCCACACTCTGAACCCTTTGGCCCCAGCCTCGAACCCCCTCCTGAACCCCTCATTTCTGTCTATACCCTCAGTCCAGAGCCCATACCCCCTCCCACACCCCAACCCCCTGCCTCATCCCCTTCCACACTCCAAACCCCTCAGCCCCATGCCCCCAGACTGGAGCTCCCTCCTGCACCCCAAACCCTTCATCTATGGCCCATCCCAGATCCCACACCCCCAGCTGGAGTTCTCACATCCTCCCACACCCCAACCCCCTCCCCCAGCCAGTGAGAATGAACCAGTGAGCGAAGGTGGGGGAGAGCGAGTGACAAAGGGAGGGGGATGGAGTGAGTGGGGGAGGGGCCTTGGAGAAGGGGCAGGGCAGAGGCGGGGCAAGGTTGTGCGGTTTTCTGCTATTAGGAAGTTGGCAACTCTAGTGGTACTCTGTGGGCCAAATTCTGTTCTCATTTATATGGGTGTAAAATTCAGAGTAATTCCAGTGAATCCATGACATTGCCCTGGAGTTAATTTCATGTACAGAACAGAATCTGGCTCTTGGATGTCCTTCTGAAAGTTGTGTTCTTAAGAAATCAGAAGTAACAGACTCAGTTCAGAAATCACTGGGTAAAATTTTATCATGCGTATTAGGCAAGAGGTCAGGCTTGATAGTTATAATGGCCTCATCATTAGAAGTGCTGAATGGGCTGAAAATGCAGAAGAGTATAGTGTGCTTGATGACAAAACGAAAGGTCCCAAACCTCATGGCACTTTTTTAAAAAAGGAATACACGCTTATATTAATGTCTTTAGAAAAATCTCTCATCCCACACATTCGGGCTGAGTGCCTGTTGGCTGCCCATTTCCACTCTAGTCCAGAGGTGGGTACACGTACAGTAACTCCTTGCTTAGTGTTGTATTTATGTTCCTGAAAAATATGATTTTAAGCAAAATGATATTAAGTGAATCCAATTTCCCCTTAAGAATTAATTTAAATAGAGGAGGTTAGGTTCCAGATTCCAGGGAATTTTTTTTCACCAGAAAAAATATATTATATACATATACAGTATAACTTTTAAACAATTTTAAGCAAACCGTTTAATATTGTACACAGCGATGATGATTGTGAAACTCGGTTGAGGTGGTGGAGTAAGAAGGTGGGATATTTCCCAGGGAATCCCTTGCTGCTAAATGATGAACTAGCACTCAGCTGAACCCTCAAGGGTTAATACGCTGTTGTTAATGTAGCCTCATACGCTACAGGGCAGCATGGACTGCGGCCGGAGAGTAGGGTGACCAGATGTCCTGATTTTTGGGTCTTTTTCTTATATAGTCTCCTATTACCCTCCCCTCTCCCCATCCCGATTTTTCACACTTGCTATCTGGTCACCCTAGAGGAGGGAGGAAACACAATAATGCAGGGCAGTGGCTGCAAACACTTCCCTGTAAAAAGTGAACACGATGATGAGCCCACACTATCAAGCTGGAGCACCGTTCCCTCCTCCTGACAGCACATGCATAGCTGCACAGGTGCTGATGTTCCAAAGTGCTCGGGGGTGCGTGCATGTGTGAGAGAGAAAGAGAGAGATGTATTGCCCATTTAAGTACGATGACCCCACTTCAAGTACATTGCCCTTTTAAGCAGCTCAGACAGTTCAGACCACGTAAGGTGTCCTTTATCACTGCTGTGCACCCCCGACTCCCGCTCCCCTCCCCCCCGACTGGGAGGTAAAACTCTGCAGATAAACTTTTGAAGTCTGGGGCTGCATTGACCAGGGACGGAGACTTTTAGATTGCTGGACTCAAGACACTTTTGGGGTGTTGGACTTTTGGGACTTTGGGTGATTTTTTGGGTTGCTGGACTTAAGACCCAGAGGTATGGGTGGCTCTAGGTATTTTGCAGCCCCAAGCACTGCAGGCAGGCTGCCTTCAGAGGCTTGCCTGGAGGAGGTCCCCGGTCCCACGGATTCAACGGCAGCCTGCAGGAGGTTTGCTGAAGCTGCGCGACCAGCGGACCCTCCACAGGCATGCCGCCGAAGGCAACCTGCCTGCCACCCTTGCGGACCAGCAGAGCGCCTCCCCATGTCTTGCCACCCCAGGCACGTGCTTGGTGTGCTGGTGCCTGGAACCACTCCTGCCCAGAGGGGAAAAGGATACTGCCAAACTTACTTGTGGTGGGTCTTTTGCTCATGGTTTGTGTTATAAATCCTGTTTGTGGTTTTTCCCCAGCATAATGCCACATTGTTTCCCTCCTTTATTAAAAAGATTTTGCTACACTCAGACTCTGTGCTTGTGAGAGGGGAGGGCAGAAGGGTTACATAGTGCATCTGTACCTAGCACACTGGCATAAATTATGCCTGGTTAGGGGCAGCCGTAACTTAGGCCAACCGGCTATGCCCTCTAAATGGCCATATGTCCAATGTAAATTAGCAGAAGGAGGGGGCCCTTCACTTGGGGGACAGGTGCTGTCCAAGCTAACTATATTAATTTCCTCTAGCTGATTGCTTCCCTGCACCTAGGGAATTTTCAGTTGGACAGTGATGGCTAGGTTCTACCACTTTCTGCCACTGGAGCAGCACAAAGAGCCTGGAACAGGGGGAGAGAATCTTGGCATAAGGGTAGAAATATGACTATGGTCATTATTATTATCTGTTTGTCTTGCAGTAGCACCTAGGATCCCCAGTCATGGGACCAGGACCTCTCAGTGCTGGGCACTGCACAAACATAGAACAAAATTATGTTCCCTACCCCAACAAATGTGTAATAAGAGTATAAGAATGGCCATAATGGGTCAGACCAAATGTCCATCTAGCTCAGTATCCCGCCTTCTGACAGTGACCAATGCCATGTGTCCAAGAAGGAATGAACACAACAGGACATCCCCTGTTTCCTATTGCCATCTTCTGGCACACAGAGGCTAGGGACACCATCCCTGCCCATCTTGGCTAATAGTCATCGATGGACCTATCCTCCAGGAATTTATCTAGTTCTTTTTTGAACCCTGTTATATTCTTGGCCTTCATAACATCCTCTGACAAGGAGTTCCACAGGTTGACCATATGTTATGTGAAAAAATACTTCCTTTAATTTCCCAATTCATGGATGAAAGACTGCTTAGATTTAATACGTCCGCATAAAAGGATAATTTAGTAATAGCTTGATCCCACAATCCTCATGGAGGCAAATGTCCCATTAAAGTCAGTATACTACAAGTGAGAACAGTGGATACAAGAGACAGAGAAGGAAACACAAGGAAACATTGAAATAATACTAGTCAGCATGATAGGCAATAGCAGTCAAAGATATTTAGAAGAACTGCATGCACAAAGAATAATAAAACCCTTTCCTAAAGTACCAGGCAGATTTTAAAGAGTGCTTTAAAGTAGTGTTTACTTGTTCTTTGTTTGTTTTGCAATCTTGACAGAACTTAACCCAATGTTTTTATTTGACTGCTGATTATTCCTGTCTTCTATATTAACTTCCAAAATCTTTACTTGCATGGAATCAATATGACTTTAAACATAAGTCCATTTATTGAAATTTTTAGGCCTTTCATTATGTATACTTGTAAAGATCTTAATAGAGATGTTAAATAATGGAATTTTGCAAGTTCCTAAAATCTTCATAAATCTCCATAAATTGTCTTTTTATGAGGAATCTGCTTTCATTGTGTCTGATTTTTTATTCATATGCAACAAAAATGTTAATATGTTTTAATTAAGCTAATATGATTTATCTTTTTATTCATTATATAAGCTAATTTTGTTCTAAAGAAATCCTGTTTTCAAATTCTCTCCAACAATGTAGAATTAAAGTAATTATAGTTTGGTACAGGAAATTAGTCATAAAGGTCCATGATTTCTAAAATATATTGAAGTTTTCATAGGATAGATTAGGCCATATGTGCTACAGAAAAGGGAGAAAAATAAAGGAAATAATTTCCATCTCATTTTGTCATATGCTGTGCTAGGACTCACATTTTCAACAGAAGTGTGTCAGATAATAATACAAATTGGATATTAGAAAACCAGGGGGCCGTGGGCTTTGTCAGCACTTTGATATCTATCCAGATGTAGATCAGTGACATTTAAGATCAGATGATTGTTTTTCTTAGTACAAATTATGACAAAATGTCTGAATTAATGCACATTCTTTTTGCAAAGCCTTGATCCGGCAGTGTGATTAATGATATGCACATCTTTTTAAGCATGGGGATAGCCTTGTTGAAGACAATGGGTGCTCTTACGTTCATAAAGTTATGCACGAGCTTAAAAATGTTACTAGATTGGTGCCTAAATATTTAGCTTTGATTATGTTGTTAGTTTAATTCAATGTTTTTTGGCAGTGGTGGCTCCTGCCCCTCCCATAAGTGACTGGGTATGCTGTTATCCACTTAATTCTTCCCATGCCATATACTGTAGCAAAGGGTTCTTATGAGCAACAGGATGGAATGGGTTCTGATAAAGTGGGTTCTGGTGACCAATGGAAATAACCACAGCAAAGGGTTTGTCAGTGGCGAACCTCAGGAAATGCACACCAAGTTCTAAGAGCTTGATAAATACACTCAAGTCAGTTGAGAATATTTTCTTTGACTTCAATAGATTTTGGATCAGGCCCTAAGTGAGAAAAGCATCATCTCAGCCAGAGATCACAATGAATCTCACTGTAGCAAGCTCACTGCCAGAGAGGAAGAGGAAAATCTGTATAAAGCAAAGAAATTTTGAATGCATATATCTTATTATATTACAAGAATTTCAGTGATGTAAACAAATGACAGTTTCACAAAAACTTTCTGCCTCAAGGAACTATAGAACCAAAGCATGCGCTCCAGCAGTACTCCAGAGATATATCTACACAGCCAGTGGCAGCCCGCAGCAGCAAGCCTCCAAGCGTGGGTCAACAGACGTGGGCTTGCAATACCATCCTGAAAACAGCTATGTAGACAGTTCTTCTAAGTTTTGTCTCAAACTGGAGCTTGGAATCTGAAACCCATCCCCTTCCCTAGGCTTTGGGGCCTGAGCTCCAGCCCAAGCTATGACATCTACACAGCTATTTTTAGTGCTGTTGTGCAAGACCAAGTCTGTCAACCCAAGCTCAGAAGCTTTGTGTAGACATAACCTCAGAGGACTGGACAGCTCAAAAGAAAAGTCAGCTCTCTTTGTGATATATAGCTTGGCTAAACCTCACCTTGAAACAACACAAAATATTAGAATAAATGACTCATAACATTCTGAACAAGCCCGCAGGAAACAGAATCAGAGTTCAGGAAACAAAGGAGCCATATCCACAAGGAGTAGACATCTGCATGGGGCTACATTTCACCTGGTGAGGGAGGAGGAATGTAATATGCAGGTGAAGCTTAGTTTATACTAGGCTTGAATCTCTGGTTTCTGGAAGCAGCATCAGACACAATTTACCTTTGCCAGCACCTGACTCTCACAGTAAGAGGGTAGACAGGGTAAGTGGCAGTCACTGTCACCCACAAGAAATTTTCATAGTGTAGACAAGACATAAGAAAGGAAGGGGATTGAGGTGGGAGAGGAGGATTGAGGGCAGGAGGCTGTGAAGAGACAAAAAGCAGAACAGTGACACGGGAAGAGTATGGATAGCAATAAAATGGCAGATCCTTCTTCCGAGAAAGTTAGACTATCATAATTAGAGACCCCCACTAATCAGTTGGGGCTGGTTCAAATTTTTGTTTGTCAATATTCAACCAGAAATGATCACACACAAATTGGGTGTCAAGACTTTCTCCAACCCTTAAGACAATTAGGATACACAAATAATATGACTTTAAAATGATAAATTGAACTCTCATGATTTTTAAATCAGTCTCATGAGTTTTTGGAGTCTGACTTATAATTTTTGTATTGTGATGTTTGGCAATATTGGGCATACGAGACCTGAGCCCTTTAACTTAATGCATGATTCATAAAAAATGTATTAGAAAAGCTTTAATATTTACTGATACTTGGTTCAATAAAGTCCTTCTACACAGTATGTAGACATCATTCCCTGTTAAATCATCCACACACGATATTAATTATGCAATGAGTTTTCCCCTTGAACTTTTTTCCCCATTATACTTCCATTACCACATGTAGTGTAGGAGAAAGGCCAGACAATTTTCTTGCTCCTATGATGGATGGTTATGACATATTACAAATAATAGGTGATTAAATATAAACTATATGTTGTCCATCAGTACAGTTATCAAGAAGGCTTTTTGTATTAATATATTTTTAATTTCCCAATTCATGGATGAAAGACTCTGTTTAGATTTAATATGTCTACATAAAAGGATAATTTAGTAAGAGCCTGATCCCACAATCCTCACGTGGGCAAACGTCCCATTAAAGTCAGTAGAAGTAGCAGCCTGAATAAATGCAGTTGGTTCTAAGAGTTATTGAATATCTTACTGCATATAGTACAGAAATATAGTGCCATTCAGAATCCTTCTTCATATGAAAGTTCATTCCCTCAGTTAAGGAAGATATTAGAGAAACGGTGCATTCATAATATTTTCTATGTGCTAAGAGGGAAAGCATCATGTATTTGCCTGACTGTCTACTTATTTATATTCCTCCATCTGGGAAAGAATTGAAAACAGTCAAATATCTGATTGATAATAAACAAACAGATATGACTTATCTTTTCAATGACATATCAGCCTAGAAAATGAAGTTTAAAAAAAAATTATTTATAAACATCTTTAGAAACAGACTTACAACATTTGTCCTTTTCAATACAATGACAAATAATCTTTGTAATCTAAGTGTCTGGTGATAAAATGGACCCAAGTGTTAAAATAAATATCCACTGTGCAATGGTTCAGAGATATCAGATATGCAGCCGCACACATGCATTGTTCTTGAGTTTTTCCACCACCCTTTTCTTTATGTTTTAATTTCTTACATAAGTGTTATGAATTGTGCTGGGGAAGACGCAGGAGAAGAGGCTTTAGCAATATAAGTTAACAGCATAAAACTGTTTTATGAAACTGGATCTCCAAAACTCTACATTTTATTTTCTATTTATTTATTCTTTTTATTTTTCTGTTGTGCCCTTAACACACTACCACCAAAGAATTTACTGTGAGAGCCAGGTGCTGAGAAAAAGAGACAGATTTTAAAGAGACTGAGGGCTATGCCCACAAAAGAATAGACTCGGTGTTACAATGCCTAATGGAATCCACAGCCCTGCTTAGACACCCATGCTCCACAATGCATGGGGAGAGTTGGCCACATAAGATTGGGATCCTCAAAAACCAGCAGACTGAGTGGGGACCTGCTTAACCTAACCAATGGGAAATGCTGAGGAGAAGGGTGAGTGGGTCCCAAACCCTTCCCTTCAAAGGAACTTAGGCATCTAAGGGTCTGTCTGCACAGCAATTAAACACCATGGCTGGTCTGCATCAATTGACCCAAGGTCACAGGGCTTGGGGGCTGTAAAATTGCATTGTAGGCATTTGGATTAAGATTGGAGCCTGAGGTCTGGGACCCTCCCGCCTCAAGGGGGAACTTGGGCTCCAGCCCATGCCCTAACACCTACCTGCATTGAAATCTTGCTGCTCTGCAAGTCCAAGCGCTGGGATCCCAAGTCAGCTGTGGATGTTTAATTTGCTGTGTAGACATACACATAGTCGAAGCCAGAAGGAAGGTCTTCCTCTGGCTGGGATTCACAGCCATGAGGCCATTTCTGGAGTGAGATGCATAAGCTCTTTCTCACAAAACAGCCAGGAGGAGGTGGTTATGTGCCCCCTTATAACCTTTATCACAGTGGTTAGAGATGTGGGAAACCCAGGTTCAGTTCCTCCCTCTGCCTGATGTGAAGCAGAAACTTGAGTCTCTTCCCACCTACAAGGAGAGTGCCCTAACCACCGGATTATGGAGTAGGGATCCCTCAAACTCTCCTGCTGCAGCTGTTCCACTGTGTACAAATAATTAAATATTCATTGGTCCAGAGAGAAAATAAGAATGGCTTTATGTTCCACTGGTTACAGCATTCCTCTGGAAGGTGAGAGCCCCAGGTGTCAGTCCCCCTGCTCCAATGAATATTGAATTAGATCTGCATTTATATAGACCAGATACAGTTTCGGAGCCTTACATTTCTGCCTGTGTCCTCATTGCCTCCCAGCCGTAAAGAGTGAGTTCCCATCATTAACATCTAATTCCTGTATAAAAGACATTTCCTTCCTGAAGGATAGGTGGCATAAGACCCCAGGGCTGTATCTCTTTCCTTTCAATATCTGTGCTGTGGAGCATTTATTCCAGGATACATGAGCTTGCATTTTTACATGCTATATCTGAGGCCTTAATTCGGCACATACTTGCTCACTTACTATTCTGAGTTGTTTCATTGACTTCCATGGCACTACTCATGGTAGTAAGTTTAAGCCTGCATGTCAGTGTTTGCAAGATTGGGCCCTTATTTTGCTATTGCCGGTTCCTGTTCTCTTTACAGTGAAAGATTAGATTACAGTGCATTCAAATACTGAACGTGGTGCCTCAGAGTGACGGCTTATTGTAATAAACAACACAAACATATTTCCTCATTGAAACCATAGGTACCAGGAGATGCAGGCTGTGTCCTCTTCAGTAATCAATGAATGGAAAATCTAACTCCTAAAGACAATGGACACATGCTAAAGATATCTGAGGACAGTGCAGGGGTGACAGTTCCTACTCTTAGCTCTCATTCTATAGCTCACTTATGTTTTATGGGTTCAGTAGTGTGCCAGGTACTCTCCTTGTGCTCCAGTGCCCTGAGGCATCAGGCCAGGAAGTGCCATCTGGGGAATGACAGATATCAGATAATAAATGTTAAACTGGTCAACTGTTTCCAAATTACTTTTAAAAGTCAGCAATGTATTAGAAATGACAGATAGCAGCTACTAGTCCTTCCATCCAAGATGACAGTCTTAGGGTATGTCTACACTACGGGATTATTCTGATTTTACATAAACCGGTTTTGTAAAACAGATTGTATAAAGTCGAGTGCATGTGGCCACACTAAGCACATTAATTCGATGGTGTGCGTCCATGGTCCGAGGCTAGCATCGATTTCTGGAGCGTTGCACTGTGGGTAGCTATCCCGTAGCTATCCCATAGATCCCGCAGTCTCCCCCGCCCCTTGGAATTCTGGGTTGTCACGGGTGGTTCTGGGTACAGCCTCACCCCTCCCTTCATGAAAGCAGCAGACAACCATTTCGTGCCTTTTTTCCTGGGTGAATTGTGCAAACACCATAGCACAGCAAGCATGGACCCTGCTCAGATCAATACCGCAATTGTGGACGTTGTAAACACCTCGCGCATTCTCATGCAGTCTATGCTGAACCAGGACCTGCAAAG
>NC_133770.1:26549481-26654473 GCF_003597395.2 Chelonoidis abingdonii | reverse complement strand
CTTTATATCGCTATAAAGGGCCTCGTAGTGTGGACGGGTACAGCATTAAATCGGTTTAACGCTGCTAAAATCGGTTTAAAAGCGTAGTGTAGACCAGGCCTTAGGCAAGTTTGTAAAGCGGATTGTTGAGGGACAGAGGATGGTGCAACCTGAGAGGGTTTCCCTAAATTTTGGAAAAGCATAAAAATTTAGAATCTTTTGAGGTTCCCCCATCACTAGATTTCCATCATAGATGGAAAGTTATTAGGAACAGAGATGTTCTTTATAGTTGTGGTGGTTACAGTGATAAGCACATGTAGAGTTTAGATAGTAATACTGATCTGGGGTTAGTTTACAGTGTGCTCTTACATGTCTGGGAGCTAAATCTATCTAAAAAACAAAATTCTCTTCCTTCAATTTTTTTTTTTTTAAATTTTGGAAAAACTTTTTGTCTGGAGTCAGGACAAGACATCAATAATTTGAAATCTTTTCTGGGAAGAAAATTCTCCAAAACTTATTCTGGGAGAACCAAAATAGAACATTTTGGCTTACTCTGTTGGCAGCAGGAGGATTAAGGTGGCCTGACAACATGTCAGGTATGAGGAACCAGAAGCCTGAAAGACCTGATTCTTTAGCCACCTTCCAGATAGCTTCAATCGCAAGAAGACAGTACGAGGGGGCAACCAGCTTTATTAAGGTGATTGTTCTACTGTGGATAATACATAATAATCCTTGGGCCAGAGAATGACTCTATAGTTTAGTGACTGGGGCACCCATCTGGGAAACCGTGGATCCCATTCCTCCACTACAGCTACTCTTTCATTATTATCCAGAGTGAAACAGCTTGAACACCAAGGAAGCCTCCCCCATCAGGATATCATATAGCTCTGTAATTAGAGTACTTTACTGAGAAGATCCCTGTTCAAATCCTTTTTACTCCTCTGGCAGAGAGGAAGGAATTGAACATGGATCTCCCACATCCTAGGCAAGGGCTCTAACTGCTAGGCTAGACGTTATAAACCAGCAGAAGTGGCTCTTCCTCCTTCAGTAGGCATGCTCAGAAACCACCGAACAGAGCAGGCCTCACAAACAACTTGATGCTGGGATGAGTCTGTCACACTGCAGCAGGGAAATGTTCAGAACCATACATTTGAGGGGGAAGTGGGTTGACAAATGAAGCACTGAAAGGGAAAGGAAGGAAGCATGGCAGAAATACGGTAGATTTACTCTAATTAGCTGTTACCTAGTGTTTGTTACCCAAAGATCTCAAAGCACCTTACAGAGAAAAGTAAATATAACTATCTCTGCTTTACAGATTGGTTCCACAGTAGATTATGGAGCCCAACCTAGTATTTAGATTCCTCAGTACCTTCATGGATCTCATTTAAGTGTTTAAGCATATTGTCAGCGTGCCAACTCTGTTAAAGAAATAATCATGTACCTATCCAATGACTGCACATAGAGCAATCTGATCTCATTTCATCCGGATTACTTATAAAATAGTAAGAAGAGCCAATGTGATGGGAAAAATAGAGATGCTAAATAGGTCCAAATACATTTTACTAAGTTCTGGTCAGTTTCTGGTTAGTGGTATATCAAGTAGGAGCAATTATTCAAGCTATAGGCTTCTTTGTACAAATTACAGGTAATATGCTTAATGTAGCTGTGACATATTTTCTTAATTCTAGCCATTAAGGAAAGTAGATTCAACTCCATTAAGTAACCTCCTTAACTATGACAATAGATAACTATGGTCATTAAACTAATGCCTTTTGTCATCAGCACTGATATTATTGCTGTGCCATACATACTGCTATGGTTAAGACTGTGTCAATGTTTTCATTATAAAACTATTCAGGAATCAGTAATTTGGCTGTTGGGGATGGGTGGGGGAACAAAGAATACAATCAAATCAGGATGAAATTTGCTAAACTAAGAATGTGTGTCTGCTTTGAAAACAACTAAATTGTCAATTTGAATATAGATATTGCTATCTCCTCCCTCACTTCACCTAACTGTCTTGCAGGGCATGTCTACCTTTTCAGGACTCATTACATCACTCTTAGACCAAAAGATGGGCAAAGTAATCCATAATTCCACATCTTTTGTTACTTTGTGGCCACATAAAACCATGCAGAACCTGCTGTTGGTCAAAAATGTATCAGGTCATCTTTTACCAAGAACTAGTGAACAGATCACTGCCATTACTGGCTCCCTAATGAGTTTCTGAGACAACTTGAGGTCCTGGTTCTCATCTTCAAAGTATTCCACTAGCTACAGTCTGGCTTCCAAAATGATGCTTTCTCCCTGCACCCAACACCAAGAATTCTGTGGACAACACAGACCATGCAACGGACAGTATCTATCACAAAGGTATCCTTAATCAAAGCTGCTCAAAAACCAAGGTCAGCTGTGGGTGCCCAGCAGTTGACACAGGAGAATTAAAGTGTAGGATGAACTGATACCTTGCTTCCCTTAAGTCCTGATATTGCAGCATTGGAGTCCTGGTTTGGGGCACTTTTTATTTAAAGATGAACACATTAAGTTCATCACCTGGCAAAATCCTTCCCCTCCTCCATAGTCGCCCTCAAGTAGAGGAACCTGTGCAGTTCTACAATGGAAAGTGGTGGTGAGATCTGGGAACTCTGCACAAGGATTTTCAATTCCCTCTTGCAGCAGAGCTTTGCACTACATGACATTCCAGCATTCCTGCCACTGCCAGAGTGGACAAGAGGTGGGGCCAAGCTTGAGCTGGTGGATCAACGAAGTCGCAGAATATTCACCCATTCTTAGTGGAGAAGGGGAAATGTAGTGGCAATAGAGAGTATTGCAGCTCTCTGGGGACAATAACAGCTGAGTTGTAGCTTCGTTTCTGCTGCTTCTCAAACTACGTGGCCAGAATTCTTCCACACAACCAACCTGACATAGAGAATAGCAGTGCCTAACTTCTCTAATCAGGCTGCGTGTTGATTTGACCTTGAGAGTTTGTCTCTTGTGCAGCTCTTACCAATATATGATTGCTTCAGAACTGTGGTTAATCCCTACTGCTTGTATGACTAGTGAGTGAATAATGATTTATAAAGTAATAAAAAAGTACTGTACGTTCTTCAGTCTTCCATGTAAATAATATGGCCGAAAACGCTGAAATGAAATTGTTATTGTAAGCCGGCTAACTATTTCAAGATCAAATGGGGAACATCTTATCTGATTAGGACAACCAAAGTGCTTTTGGAAAGGGAGCAGTCATGTTCCTCTAATTCATTCAGAGGCCTAGCTTTCCAACTAGATGGAGGAGATGAAGTTCATCTCAGATCTTCACAATAAATTTAACAAAATGATTCATAAATCACTTTGTAAAATACATGATTATGGCATAACTGAAATCAGAGAGTGCTAAATTAAAAAAAAAAAGACAAGATGAGGAAATAAAGAAGTACCACATATAGAAAGTATTCAAGTGGCTGGCTAGAGGTAATTAAATTACTGGGGTGTTGGAAAGTTTATTGCTAATTGTTAAATGAGTCAGCCTGCTTGCTTATATTAAAGACTCTAATGGTACTAAAGTCTTGATCATGCTTTCTTCACAGACAAAACAGAGGGGGAAACCTTCTGCTATCCTAACTCAGCCTCTAAAACTGCACATCATAAAAATCAGGCATAATTATAGCGGCTGTTTTTGACAGTTTGGCTTGTAACTTTGAACACTGCAGTTAGACGGCAGAAGGAAAGAACAGAGGTGACATTTTCAAAAGCACCTAAGTATTATTGACTCTCTCTATGGGACTTTGTCTCTTACACCACTGAGGTACTTTTCAAAATTTACCTAACCACATTCCATCTCATCAATACATTTATGTGGACCCTAGGCCCCATAATCACCCTTCCCCCCCTCAAAATCTCCCAGCTGTGGGATTTCTGATGTGTTGGGATTAGAGCATTGTGGCTTGCCTGTTTCAGTTGGGCTTGGTGGACCCCTGAATCCTCTCCCAGGTTATCAGGCTGGTTTAGGTTGCATTGGGAGGGGCATCTAATAAAGACAGCTATTGGAAGATTGGGGGGAGGCAGAATGTGCTTGCCCCTAACCAACCCACAAGATTTTCCTGAGTAAGGAAAATCCTCCCCCTGCAGGTTGGCTCTCTAGTGCTCATGCTACACAGATACTCCATAGTCTAGAGAAGCCACATGCTGTTCATCAGTGGCAAAGCCCCATAAAACCATGTCTGCATCCCAAATGGCTACCAATAAAGCTGTGCACCCACGGCACACCATCATGTAGAATTAAGTAGAACTGAGGAACTCTGTACAGGTTCAGATTTTAAAAAATACACATTTTGATCCAAAACTCAACTGAAAGGGAATTTAGATGGATATATAGTCTGTGTAAATTTGAAATGTTCATCTCTCCAAATTAAAGAACAGGTAATCTGGTAAAGGCCTTTTAATGAGGTCAGTCTGTGTGACATTTATGGTATTAATGAAAGGGCACTGGCACTGTCAGGTTCCTCTGAAATCACGGAAAAAGAGATAGAGACAAACACACATGGGTTTTTGTTTTGCTTTGTTTTGTTTTGTTTGTTTGCTTTTTAAAGTGAGTGATAAAAAGTTCTGGTTTTTTCCCCAAACCTCAGAGGCTAAAAGTGTAGGCATGGAAGGTACATTTTATAAATAACAGCAAGGCCCCAGTGTAAGTATCCATCTGAGCACGTTCTGCCATTCTCCAACTCTCACGTTGCATTATATGCATTTTATAATGTCAGCAGAGTTACTTGAGTGAATTACTGGTTTGTATTCACTCAAAAACTGTGCATTGTCCTGCATGATATGGAACAGATATAACCAAAAGCAATGGAAGTACCAGAAATAACAGCAGCAACCAGTACAAGGCACTTATTCGGATAGTGTTCAGCCACAGCCTCTTTTGAGGAATCTTTTCATGAATGCCCACTACCCTCTTAAAAAGCAGCAGATAATCCTGTGGCACCTTATAGACTAACAGACGTTTTGGAGCGTGAGCTTTCGTGGGTGAATACCCACTTCGTCAGGCGCAGGTCTGATACTTGACACCACCCTCTTGATATTTTCATTTGTCGTTGACTAATAGGACAGAAATTATTAGAAAAACCTCACTACTCACGATGCAAGAGATTGGCACCCAGTAGAAATTAAATAAAAGTTTTTTCTGGACAAGGATGACATACTTCACCACCATAATCTGAGTAACCTGATGCTGGAGAGAGGAATGAATATAACCTCCCATTAAGAATGTATGAAGAGTTAATGGGGGACAAGGAGAAAGGAGTATATTCTCTTCATATTAATGTAAATGAGTCTGTCTGTCTCAACAGATAGGGAAGGGATGGCTCAGTGGTTTGAGCATTAGCCTCTTGAACCCAGCCTTGTGAGTTCAATCCTTGAGGGGGCAATTTTAAAAAAAATAAATAAAGGGGGAGGGATAGTTCAGTGGTCTACATATTGGCCTGCTAAACCCAGGCTTCTGAGTTCAATAAATGAGGGAACCACCCAGGGAGAGAAATTGGTACTTGGTCCTGCTAGTGAAGGCAGGGGGCTGGACTCAATGAGCTTTCAGAGTCCCTTCCAGTTCTATGAGATAGGTGTATCTCAGATTATTTCTTCATTTCTAACAGCTACATTGTTTGGATGAAAACTGATCCTAGACAACAATAGGAATACACTTCTTGAGCATTCCTTGAATAAAGATTTGTTACAATGCCAGTAGTTTCACGCCCCGCCCCGCCCCCCCAACAAAAAACAAACCTGAAACCAGACTTGGAATACCAAAAATGTGAAATCCTGTGCAACTTTAATGGAGTCACATCCCAAAGGGTGTAGAAAATAACACTCTGCACTAGATGGGGGCTTATGTCTAAATCTCAGATCTGAACGCACCAGAGTTTGATAAGTTCAGAGCTGAATCCATATCCAAACTTTGCAGCAGTGTCTGAATAAACCTGGTCTTTGGGAAAAAGTTGCTTGGTAGACCTGGTAATTTCAATTCTGCTCCCTGCCTCACTCTGGGTCCTGCACTGAGTCCAGCTGTATGAGGCCTGGGGATCTGAGCTATATGTAGTGTTTTTTTTTTTTTATCCTCGCTGCATTCATCACGTTTCTTGTTATTATTTGATCAGTAGCATTAAAGAAAAAAATGGAAAACAAGCATCTACAAATAGTTATTTTATCCTTTGGAGAATTTTATTAAGAGGCCACGTGATTGAGGCATATGTCTCAATGTGTAAAAGTGTATTACTCCTTTAGGAATACAGTGGTTCAGCTAAATAACTGGATGGCTATGCTGGAAATTGCAACATAAATTATCATCCCTTGTGATGTCTCTTAACACCCTCTCTTCTTTGTGAGATCTCCTGCTATAACTGTGAAATAGCTGAGCCTCACCACTACACACAAAATGAGATCTTTTCAAAGGGGTTTAATTCTGTCTCTCACTCTCTTCAAACAGGAAAGGAAATCTTCCTAACATTATTAAGGAAAATGTTTTTCACTGAATGGGCCCAAGTTTGTAAAATGCTGAATGTAGAAAATAATCTAAGGAACCTTTTGATATGTATTGGGTAGCATATATTTCCACCCAATTTGACTGCTTTCAAACGCTCAGACTTCTCTAGCTAAAAATAGTCATTTTTCAGCATCTGCTAAAGTCTCTTGGTGTTGATTTCAAGCTGAAAGAAAATTATTTCAGGCAGTGACTGTCAGCATCCAAAATATTGAAAGAAAATAATAGTAAATTAATAAAATAGTCCTGACACATAAATTTCACCAGAGATGCTCGAAGCATTTTACAAAGGTGTAGGATGAATTAGAATGTTATAGACAGTTATTAACACCAGTTACTTATAGGGAAACTGAGGCACATAGACTCTAAAATGACTTGCCCAAGATCACATGATTAGTTAGTGGCTGAGTTGAAAATGGAACCTAGGTCTCTTTGCTGGGTAAAAAACTATGTTGTTTCCCCATGACATGGTGGTAGATCTATTTCTGACAAATTATAAAAATCAAGAAGTCAAACCCTTGGACAGTGGACCTGGGCACTGCACAAATAGCCAGAAGGTGAGCCCAGGAACAAAACAACCACAACAAAAATTAATTAATTTGAGTTGGCCGTGCCAATCAGATATTAGAATGACAGCTTAGTTCAGAAGACTAATAGGTTGGTTTTTGTCTCCAGAACACTTGAGCATATAGACAATTTAATATTAATTATTTCTGGCACAGCAGAAAGCAAATTACAGTTACATTTCGGGGGAATACAGAAAACTTCACATTTTTCGAAACAGCTAAATTTGTAAGTCTAGAGGGAGCAAAACTGAACGTGCTTAGTCTCATTTATATGAAACAAAAGGAACAAACTATCATGTCTTTGAAGAGTGGTGCTTTCTTCTTTCTTTCCTTTCTTCTTATTTTTTAATTTGTGGGCATAACTAGGAATGGGTAACATATTCCCACAACCTTTGACCTTCCTTCTCAACCTTATTGCTCCTACAAATCAGACTTATAACAAGACTACAATGCAGGGCTCTGATCCAGTCTGCTACTTTGTGGTTTCAACTGCACTGTTGGCTCTTGCAGTTGCAGCAGATTGAAATTTCCTGGTTGGCTGGTTGGTTGACGGCTTAAAGGTGTGAGTTTTGACTTGCTCTCCAAAAAAAAAAAAAAAGCCTCGTGGGCATTTGGAAATGAGTGTGTAGCTTTGAAGCATTTGGTTTGGAAGAAACCTAATCTCTGCTGGACAGCTGTCTCCACCTCAACTCCTGGGGCCAAGTTCAGAGGTGATGTAAATGATGGTGTAAGTTACACATCAATAACTCAGTGTCAATGAGTGTAACCTGGTCAAAACTAAAAGGGGACAGGGGGGCCAGAGGCTGGAGTTCTACAAGAAAAAGCAATGAACAAATGGGTATAAAGACCGTAGCCCCTCAACACCATTTGTAGTTAACATTTTGCACTGTGTACACCAGTGTTTATGTTATCTCTGAATTTGACTCTTGGTAGATGCAATTTCAAGACATTATTTTCTCTCTGTTTTGGCTGAACCAATGTGTCCCTAGCTTTCTCTATCCATATATTGTAAATCATGTTGCTTGTTAGAAGAAAACTGCATTCTGTACTATTTGATTTTCATGTATAGATTAATATTAAATTGTTATAACTTTCCCTATTTTTGCTTTTCAAAAAGGTGCAATATAAATATTAAATATAAGTTTTCATTTTAGAGAGAAAATGATTGGGCTCTAGATTCAATCAGGGAAATAGGACCTTAGTCTGCTGCTTCAGGTGCAGTATTCCACTGTCGGTCAGGTTGTCAACCAAGAGGGAATTAGATTTCTGCCATTAACCTCAAATACAGTTTTAGGATTTGTTTAAAACGAAGTGCAAACATCTCTGATTTTGAAACTTGAGTGTTCCAGGTCTATACTGAGTCACTCCAACAATCCATACTTGTGAATATCAGAAATTTATTGGGTGCTGGAAATATAACATACTGCTGTACTAATGACAGGTTTCAGAGTAGCAGCCATGTTAGTCTGTATCAGCAAAAAGAACAGGAGTACTTGTGGCACCGTAGAGTCTAATTTGTTAATCTCTAAGGTGCCACAAATACGCCTGTTCTTTTTGTTGTACTAAAGCCATTACAATTATCTTGTATGTTTGGTCTCTTAAATAATTTCTTTGGTTTATTGCTAATAATTCTGGAGTGTCTTTCTTTTCTCTGAGTGGCTTCAGATTTAGGACCTCGTTGCTTACTGTGGGGTGAAAATCAGATGCCAGACTGGAATCTTCTTGCACTTTGCAAATCAGAAGACTTCATGCATTATATTGCATGTACACAAGGATGCACATTGCCGTGATTGGCAATTCCTGACTTCTGAATATTTAATGGTGCACCATTAACATGTTCTTTGCATAGTTACTTTTCTATGGAGTAAAATTTATATTCTGTGAATACGAGTGACTCTCACATTCACATATGTACATATACACACATGGAGGTGAGAGCCATGTGGCGAATTGTGTAGTCATGTGATAAAGGAATGTATTGTGCACTGTTTCCTCTGCAGATCCAGGATTCCAGTTTGGCCCATTGTCATTGCTATGTTGCATATCTTCTCCATTAAGAGAAGAACTCAGAATCAATATTTCCTTAAGACTTGTGTTCCAGTGAAGAAATCACTCAAATAATTAATTATTAGAAACTTTTAAGAATAATAATATAAGACATTGAGTAATAACTGCAAAATTCAAACTCAAGAATGTAGGCATAGGAAGGATGATTAAGTTACAGGAATGGGATTCAGCTGGTCAGATTTTCTCAGCTGTGTCAAAGAATTGGTTTGTGACATTGGAACACACACTTAACTTCCCTGTACTTTAGTGTTCTCTGCAAAACACTTACCTACCACAAAGGTCAAATTAATTAATGTTTGTATGTTCTTTGTGTTCCTTTCAGTGGGAAGCACAAAGTAACTAAAGAGTCTGTATGTTGTATTCACTCATTTTCCAAGATTCTGTTCTTTTCCCAAAAAAAATCATCAAACCTGAAAGAATAATTTAAGCAAAATTCCAGAAGGTAACAAGTTCTTCTTCACGCTGTGGCTTCTTTTTCTTCTGATGATAAATTCTATGAAGAAGGGAATGATTAAGGTAACAAGCTCAGGCTAATTTACATACGAAAATATTTAAGAATAAAAACTGAAACTTTGAACATAGATATTAAAAACTTCTTACATAGAGGGGCCAATATTGTGATGTATAAAATATATGTCTGGAGTATTTTTGTCATTATTTAAATAGCAGTTGGTCAGCTGCTGTATATTGCAAACACACATCGATGTAAGGATAAAAATAAGAGGATAAAATGGCTACTGCACATGAATTTAAGACAAGTGAAAGAAGAATGACTATGAAAAACCTAGAAATGGACAATGGCATGGAGCAAAAGATGATAAAGGTCTCTGTTTAGGTTAACCAAGAGGTCATTGATAGATGTGAGACAGCACATCTTCAATGTCACAAATATTTAGTAAAGTAGTATGCTCTGGATAAAACTATTCTCTCAGGTTTCTTGAAGGCAATCTAGAGAAGAAAAGCAAATAGATGTTTGCAATAAGGGATATAAATCTCACAGGGGTATCTTCAGGACATGTCAATGTATTAGATGATGGTACCAAGTCAGTGAAAACTTGGCGAGACCATTACTATAGTGGAGAGGCAGAACAAGACGCTGGATGCTGAACTGAAGGATGAAGGAAGGTATTGAAAGAGGGGAGAAAGAGGATGTTGGCAGCACTATTCTGAAGATTCCACTGGAGCAAAGTGAGAACCAGGTAGATCAGGAAGGCTAGAATTTTAATTATGTAGGGGAAGAAGTGAGAGTGTTTGGCAAATGCTTACATGTGAAAAACAGATTGAGGAGACAAACACTATGGCATGGTTGCAAACAGGGGTGCCGGAACAATTTTTATAGTGGCTGCTGAGAGCCACTGAACCAGACTGTAAATTCTGTATATAATGGAACCCATTTCAAGCCAGGGGGTGTGAAGGTGTGATGATTTTTCAGCTGTGATGGATAAAGGAAGTCTGGAGGCAAAAATAGTGAGCAAAGTTTTTGGCATGGTTAATTTGATGTGATGGTGAGAAGTGGGAATGTCATGGGTAGGGAGAAGATTTGGGTGTCATTGATTTCCAGATAAAGCCATGAGGGCAGATGAGAACTCCCAAGAGAAAATGTAAAGAGAAAGGACAAGGCTATTAAGATAGAGTTCTGAGTACAATGGACAGAAAGTAGGAGAAACCATTAAGGGGAAATTTGGAGGATAGTTCAAAAAGCAGAGTCATGAAGATGCAGGAGGAGAGTGCAAGTATCAGACAATCAGTGTAAGAGAAGAGTTTCTTGACTTAACCATAAAAGTGCCATAGGTGACCCTAATATTCTGAGATTTTAGCGGAGGGGACAGAAAGCGGAATGTAGATTACATAGAGTCTGCAAAACATGGAGATTCAGGATCTGCAAAATATTCTTGTATACTTAATGTAATAGGGATATGTATTAACAATATTAATTATCTTCTAAATGTATGACAGGCAAATCTACTGGCACCAAATTTTCTTTAAAAAGTTCAAAATTATTTAAAAAAATCTGGGTCATAATGAGTTGACTGGAATAAAAAAAATTGCATTGTGACAGGTCTTGCTGTGAAGCATTTCTTCTGCAGCAAAGGGTAGAGGATAAGAAACATAACCTAAAACTATGGCCTGATCCAGTATCCAATGAAAAGCTTTCTGCTGGCTTCAGTGGATGCTGGATCAGTCCTGTAGTTAAAATGTCTATAGATTACTAGGCAATACTAAAATATAAACAAATGCTACCTGTCCTGTACCTTTTGGTCTCTTAGTATTACTTGTAACTCTTTAATTTTCTACTTTTTTAAAGAAAATTGTTACTGTTGCATAGTTGCTTAAATTTGAAACTCTTACAAAACCTCTACTCTATTCAGATATACTGCATTCTTCAGGCTGTATTCATCCCACTCATTTCTTTTAGAAAAAAATCCACCTCAGATAATTAAGTGAGGATACATATTTGATTTTTTGAGGTGAAAAAAATCTTCACTGTTTTGACTTAGAAAGCAGGGTTTCCGGAGGACAAACAAAACCCATTAATGATTTGCTAGCTATTAAACACTACTTGTCCTCATTTGAGATAGATAATGAAAATATAGCAAATATTAGATTTTTTCATCTGTTTATAACTGAGATTGCAACTATTTCTAATCACAACTGGATTTAAAACTGAATTTCTTTTGACAGATGTTCCACGGGAAAGAGTTGCTTAAGCACGTAGCAGTTGGTCAAATAAAATTACAGGGACTACACTATATGTTCTGGTAAAAAGATTTATTTAACTATTTTCTCTCTTTATTCTCAGAAAGTATTTTGTCCATTATAGTCCCATCCCTGAAGTCTTTACTCAGGCAAAAATCCCAGTGACATCCATGTTAGTTTTGAAAGAGTAAGCACTTCAGAATTGGTCCCCAGAGAAATTTTGTGTTTAAGGATTTGAGGATTAAGCCCCAAAATATATTTATCAACTAATTGCCATTATTTTAATTCCTAGCAGCTATTCCAGAGGAGCGCAAACTATGGCCCACAAGCCACATCCTGCCCGCAGGACCGTCCTGCCCAGCCCCTGAGCTCCTGGCCTGGAAGCAGGGCCGGCGCCAGGGCCGGCGCTACCATTTAGGCAGCCTAGGCAATTGAGAGGGTGGCATTTTGCTGGGGGGGCAGCAGGCGGCTCCGGTTGACCTGCTGCAGGCATGCCTGTGGAGGGTCCGTTGGTCTGCGGCTCCGGTAGAGCTGCCGCAGTCATGCCTGAGGACGGTCGGCTGCTTCAGCGGCTCCAGTGGAGCTCCCACAGGCATGCCTGCAGCAGCTCCACTGGAACCGCGGGATCAGCGCAGGGGGCGGCGAAATGGCCGTGTGCCTAGGGCGTGAGAAACCCTGGCGCTGGTCCTGGCCGGCGCAACTCATTAGGTGACCTAGGCGGTCGCCTAGGGCACCAATATTTGGGGGGGTGGCTGCCACCCCTGTCATCATTGGTATTTCAGGGATGGGACTGTCTGCCACCTCTGTCGGGGGTGCCATTTTGAGGGCAGATATTTCTGCCGCCTAGGGCACCAAAAAAACTGGTGGTGCTCCTGCCTGGGAGGTTAGCTCCTGGCCCTCCATATTGTTCCTCCTTCCCCGCAGCCTCAGCTTGCCCCACCACCGGTGCAATGCTCTGGGTGGTGGGCTGTGAGATCCTGGGGCAACGCAGATGCAGAGCCCAGCATGACCTGGGCTCTGAGCTGCGCGGTGGCATGCCTGGCTCAGCCAGTCAGCGTAGCTGTTGCACTGCCAGCTATAGGTGCTCCAGGCAGTGTGGAAAGGGGGCAGGGAGTGTGGGGGGTTGGATAGAGGGCAGAGGAGTTCAGAGGGTGGTGGTCAGGGGGTGCGGGTGTGGATAGGGGTTGGGGTGGTCAGAGGGCGGAGAACAGGTGGATTGAATGGGGGTAGGGATTGGATGGGGCAGCAGGGGGCAGTCAAGGGCAGGAGTTCTGGGGGAAGACAGGGTGAAGGGGTGGTTGAATGGGGCAGAGGTGCTAGGGGGCAGTCTGGAATGAGAGGAGGGGTAATCAGGGGTGGGGGTTCCAGGGGTGGTCAGGGGACAGGACGAGGGGTGTGTGGATGGGCAGGGGTCCTGGGCAGACATCAGAGAACGGGGAGAGGGTGGATGGGGCAGGTGTCTGGGGGGGGGCATCAGGGGTAAGGAGCAGGGAGGGGGGTAGGGCCCTAGGGCCAGGCCATACCCAGCTGTTTAGGGAGGCATAGCCTCCCCTAACTGGCCCTCCATACAAAAAGTTTGCCCACTCCTGAGCTATTCAGATGTTGTCTCATGCCCATGTAAAAGGTTTTTTCTACTCACCCATCCATCCATCATGAGAAATAATGTGTTCGAGTCATTAAACCCGGCTTCTAATCAGGATTCTGTTGCTCACCCACTGGGTGACCTGGATCAAGACACTTAGGACCTGATCCTGTAAAGAACAAGAATAAGAGTAATCTGCTACCACTGAAATCATGATTGGGTCCTACGCCCCCTTGCACCTCAGTTTCTTTATTTGTACATGGGAACAATAGAATATTTACCCAGCTTTGAAAGGCACTTTTAGAACCCTGGTTGGAAGGTGCTAGAAGCATAATGTATGATTCAGCTAGTTGACTACATTTGCCAATTTTATTGCTTCATGTTAAACAAATCTTGCCTCATGAAGACTGGCTGAAAACAATCCCAGTACTTTTCTAATGTTTTTCTCCTTAAATGTCGACAACACTGAAGTGTACAACAAATAGACTGCAAGCTTTTTGAGCAGAAACCATTTTTCTGTTCTGTGCTTGTATTGTTCCATGACTGGGGCTCCAACAGGCTACTGTAATACAAACTAAATAAATAATACAGAATAAGAATGTGCAAATCACACAAGGTTCAGAATCCAAGTTACAGTTCATATTAAAATCCATATATTTTGGATCCAAATTTTATCTGAATTATCCAGATCTCCTGGGTATGCAATTCTGGGCTGAAAATGTCAGAAGAGTAGGAATTTCTGGAGAGTAGTAACTAGACTCCTGAGTTTTATAACACTCATGGTTCTAGTCTTTGCTGGTAAGAACAGCCTTTCTCCTCCTGGTATTCTGATGCTTCTGGTTCTATTCTTCACTTAAACCCAGAAGTATGAGAATACCTTCAGGAACTGAATGTAACCTTTTAGCTGAATTGCTAATTTTAATTTTTCTGCACTTTAGACTTCCTGAGCCCCTTCCATAGTGTCTATGCCATGTTGACACAACAGCCAACCAGACAATCTCTTACACTCTTCTTTCCTTCTGTACAAAGGGAACAGCAAATTTCAGTGGGAAACTTCTCAACACAAGACTTTTGGGGCTTATACCATGTATGATATTTGCTGCATAAAGTGGACTGTCTTATGTTTTGACTGAAGCCAAGAACTACCAAACAAGGCTTATACATATATAAGTCTTCCTTTGTACATAAGGAAGAAGAGTGTGAGAGGAAGTTGTCATCTGGTTCGCTGTTGTGTCAGCGTGGTATAGACGCTATAGAAGGGGCTCAGGAATATATATATGTGTGTCTTCATACTTCAAACTATTTAAATTTTCTTTTCAGTTACAGGGAAGCGAGCAGTTTGGATTGGTCTTTACTGCCTTCATTTTATGTGTGAATTCTGAACTCAACATAAATAAATAAATTACATAAAACTCCAAGCCCATAGCATAATTTCTTTTAAAATGCTGGAATAAGGTCATGGCTAACTTTTTGTTTCACAGGGTTCTGACATATAGGGCCTCATTAAGGCAGATTCATTGGTATTCATGCTTGATATCCCAAGAGGACTCATTCACAGTAGTGATTTCAGGATCCAAACTGTGAGGTGTTGATGATCACCTTCTACAAAATGGGCAGTTCCCTTCAGTCCCAATGACATCAATGAGTGTGAACGGTTCTCAGCACCATGCACAAGCAAATAAGAATCTTGAAAAAACAAATGTGTTCACAAGGAGTGGGTGATGAGGATCAAGTAGCCCATTATTGGAACTGGGTGGAAAAGTCCATTCAGGAGGCCTGCGGAGGAAGATCAAATTGTCCAGGCCTCCTGATGTTCTGGTGTGTCTAGGTCACAGTTAATCTTACTTCCTCCTAGCTTTGGATTTATGTTTGGGTTCATATTTTTATTTAAATCTATATTCAGTGCAAAATGGCCTCAATTTTATTTTCTGATATCGTGAAGATAAAAGCTCATTTTCTAGTGTATTCAAACTGCTAGACCTAACCCAAACAATCACATAGCACTAAATCTCTCTTTTTTTGTGTATTTGATTTGAGTGCTAACTATAACTAATCTAACATTCTGGCAAATAAGTGCTAGCAAGAGAGACAAAGACTGTTCTTGTGGCTAAGGCACTGGACTGGGACTCAGTTCATCAGCGTTCAATTCCTGGCTCTGCCATGAATATACTGAGAGAGACTTAAGTCTTACAGCCTGCTTTTTACAGTGCCCACTGAAGTAAATGGAAGGTCCCACTGAACTAGGTTCTGCATCTGTAAAGTGGGGGATGATAATACTTCCCTAATTCACCAGGGTCTTTGAGAAGATATTTTTGAGATCCTTAGATATTTTGGTGATGAGTGTTGTATAAGTACCTAGAGAGACGTCTAAGCAAATAACCTCATGTATATATATCATCACTGACTCTCACATCTTCAACGTTAAAAACTAACATCTCCTAAAGAACTTAGAATAGCAATTTTCTGAAAACTGGGCTTTCAGTACTGAAATTACTCAAATTCTGAATAGAATCTCTTTAGAAGTAGTGTTATAAAGGATTGAGTAGTGCCTCAAATTGAAACTTAGTGACTTAAGTGCGGGTCAGATGTTCTGTGATTAAATCACGAGACTGGGATTCAGCATGTGTTGACCACATTCCAGCTTTCTCACAGAGTGAGTGTGCAATGTTGGACAAGTTACCTATCCTCTGTTCCTAATATACAAAAGGTGAACCAATTCTTCATTCTTTTACCTTGTGAAGACATATCCTATGAACCAGTTGATTAATTCTCTATTCTTACCAGTCAAGGGTAATTTACATATTGGCATCTTTAAGAGTGAAATATTAAACTCAGTCAAGGGCCAACCTTTCTACGTACACATATACATCGTATGTATGATTTTGGAGAAATTTCAGTATTCAGATAGGAATAACTCAGCTGCTACATACTTATTTCTTGCCTGATCAATACACTTAGGTCTAGGGGATAAAAGTGACAGTCACTTTCAGTTCCTATATTCAAGAACTTAGAACAAATTTAAAAAGCGGTAATGGAAAACAAAAAACAGATGAGGACATGAAACAACATTTAAAGGACTTCTCTGGACAAACAAACCAGCACACACAGATGAGAGCATAAATTGGAAGTTAATATGGCTACCCTCCTGCCCCCCAGCACATAGTAATATAATGACAAAAATATGGAAATAAACTGAGTGCTGTTGACTGAATTTAACCAAACTATTTCAAACAGATGGCTTTAAAATCTCAACTAGTATTTGCAAATTGCAACATATATTAGAGACTACTTTCTTGAGGGAAAGTAAGTTAGACCTAGAGCCCCATCTGCAGAGAAAACCAATCAGTTTGCTTCCTCTCTTCCTCCTTTTTCACCCCTGGGGACCCTGTCTGTGATTGGGAAGCATAACATGTCTACTGTACAAGGAGATGATGAGAGTGATGTTGTCACCCTTAAGTGACTACCAGCTGGTGCCATCAAATCAAAAATAGTTGGAAAAACTGAGAAAGACACAAGAAAGTAATTCTTTCAAATTGCCACAATATTTACTGGAAAGGGAGGCTTTCAGGGGAAATCAAGCATGTAATCCTGTAAGCCCTCTGCCCAGACATAGCATGAATGAGTACACAGGGTACCTATTGAAATATGGTAATGATCACAGTTCTGCAGCCGATGGAAAGAATGAAAATGAACACTTTTTTTTTTTAAAAAGGAGAGATAGAGACTAGCTATCCAAGCCTCTGTTCCCTGGGCTCAGAGCAATCAGTTCAATTCATAATTAGAAGCATCCAGTTATATGATTCTGCCTTTAATATATGTTGTATATAATGTACGTTGGAGGCTTTTTGCCCCATCTTGATTCTCTATAACTTATAGAGAATTGAGATGGGGATAAAAAGCCTTCAACATTCATTAAAACACTAATAGCATTAAAATATTACATAATATTAAACCACCATTTTATAGCTGCCCAATTTTCTATTCATGCTACTGTGCACCAGCAGTAACAAATAAGAAAGCAGATCGATTTAAAGTTCAAGTTAAGTTGCATGAGTTCCCCACAGTGAAGCAATTATTCCCTTGGAGGTTCTTATTTTCTTTACCACACCATGAATTCCTCAGACATCAAATGTGCAGTTTCCACTGCGTATTTACTTGCATTGCAACAAAAAAATCCAAGGAACAGTCTTTAAGGACAGACATATTTCTCTCTGCGGATGTTTACTACATTTGAAATTTCATCTCTGTAAAATCACAAGCTCTTCTTCTCAGCAAAGTCTTGTGTATATTATTCTAGTCTAATATGTCTGTCTACCTGTCTGGCCTTTTGAATCATTTTCACTAGAACATTTCATCCTTTAACATACTTCCTTAAACCCACATTATTTATGTTTTTAAAAATATAGAGTTAACATATAAAATCTGGGGCTTTTATAATAGTACCATTTACATTTAACTGTAAAATTAGAACTTCAGTAGCACACTTATCTGGCTTTTAAGAACATAAAAACATAAGAAGGAACATATTGGGTCAGACCAATGGTCCACCTAGTCTGGTATCTGTTTTGTGATAGTGGCTGAAGCCAGATTCTTCAGAGGTAAGGAACATCTCCTGTTGCTTAGTCCCATCATCTGTCAGTCAGAGGTTTAAGGATACCCAGAGCATGGAGTTGCATCCCTGACCATCTTGGCTAATAGCCACTGACGTACCTATCCTCCATGAACTTATCTAATTCTTCTTTAAATCCAGTTTACCCTTCACAACATTCCCTGGCAATGAGTTCCACAGGTTGACTGTGTTGTATGAAGAAGTTTGTTTTAAACCTGCTGTCTATTAATTTCATTGTGTGACCCCCTCGGTATTTCTGTTATATAAAGAGGTAAATAACACTACCTTATTCAATGTCTCCACACCATTCATACTTTTATAGACCTCTATTTTATCCCTCTTAGTTATGTCTTTTACAAGCCAAACAGTCCCAGTCTTTTAATCTCTCCTTATATGGAAGCTGTGCCATACCCATAATCATTTTTGTTGCCTTTCTCTGTACTTTTTAAAATTCTAATATATCTTTTTGAGATTAGGCGATCAGAACTTTATGCAGTATTCAAGGTGTTGATGTACCATGGATTTATAAAGTGGCATTATAATATTTTCTGTCTTATCTATGCCTTATCCTTATGGTCCCTAAAATTCTGTTAGCTTTTTTGACTGCTGCTGTACATTGAGCCGCCTGTGGAGAACTTGAGGGTTTTTTTCCCCCAAACCTTGGCCCCTGAGAAGGCTCCAAGGAATATACATTACTTCATAACTGGTTGATAATGGCATAGCAGATGCCTTATCTCATTTTCAGATCCACAGACTTCTGGAGCTGGCACCAGGAGCCAGCCGGAAACCCAGGCAGATGCCACTAGCACTATGGAACCTTGGAGTAAGATGGTTGTCAGTTTGGTCTGGAGACCAGTTGCTCTGTGCACATAGCAGAGCTATGAGAGTAGTTTTAATGATTTAATACAATTTCAGGAACAGAAGGTGGGTCAACAATATGGCCCACTACAGAGGAACAGGTGCTGTGGTACATGCTATCATAGGCAACCCATCAACTGGCATCCTCCACAATCTTGAATTGCCTTTCTTCCTTTACATTCATCAGTAGGGTAAATTGTTATCCAGATCCTTGCAGTGGTTTTTTAGTTCAAAGGTTTTTGGCAGGGTGGTCACATACCAGTGACCCAAGGAAGGATTCCTATTGTCCCATGACAGTTTACATGCTCAGAGATCTCATGCAGCTCTTTGGCGCCATATGGCACAGTGGACAGGAGATGGCCTTGTTCAGGGCAGCATTCTTGATAGCATTTTATAGTGTTTTCAGGATCAGTGAGCTGTACTTGGGTCCGTTAGGGACTCTATGAGATGGACTTTGGAAATGCGTGATATATAATGTCATGAGCATTCAGTAATATTATGCTTGGGAGGGTCAAAGATTGATCAAGTAGGCCGGGGTTAATTTGTTATCCCCTGGGAGGGTGGTGAGCCTGGGATCTGCCCTGTTCAGGCTTTGGAGCCCTACATGGGGGAAGGCCCCGTTTTCATGCATGATTATGGAAGTCCCCTTGCAACATATCAAACTGTTACCGTGTTGAGACGGGGGCTGATGAGGTTGGGGCTGCCAGCCCATGTATTTGGTTCCCACTTATTCAGAATTGGAACAGCAACGGTAGCAGCATAAGTTGCCTGAGGGCTTGCAGCTGGGCTTCAGTGGTGAAGCAGTACTCCTTTGGCATGCAAAGAGTCACATGTTATGGGATCAACTGATAGTGCTGCAGTATGCTGTGTGGGCCCATCAGTGGCCACCAGACAGAACTGTGGTACATCTAGGGTAAAACAATTTGGGAATGCATAAAGGGGTGGAACTAATGCTCGGAGCAAGGAAGGACTTGAGGCTGAACCTTGAAATTTTTCCAGAAGTTAACATTGTATGGTCAGACATGCTTCAGCGCAGGGTCTAGTGTGCAGCCATAAGCCCCCACACAGTGGACAAGGCAAGGAGGTATGTGAACAGGGAGGTGGCCACATTCCTTGAGGCCCTAGAAGGGGCAGTAATTTCACATCCTGGAATAGTATATGGGGCCCCAGAGTTGTTTCGGGAGGATGGGGTTCACCTGTCAGACTTAGGTGCTATCATGTTTTTGACTGATATATTAAAGAGGGCATTTGACAAAGAGGCAGCCAAGCTAATGGCTGGTGTCTCCTTGTGGCAGATGTAGTGGCCGGATAAATGGCTTGGAAAAGGTCTTAAAAGGAGGTGTTCGGTAAAGGAGCAAATGGGGGATGGTTGGGGACTCCTATGACTGGTACGGCAGGGAGCCTACCCCCATTATTATAGCCCACCTTAACCCTCCTACGAGAGTGGAGTGGATGGTAAGGTCCCAGCAATGGATTTGCTGGAGGGACCTGAATGGAAAAAGAGGGGGAGCTGGTGGAAGCCCCCAGGTAATAATGGAATAAAAATGGAGTTACCTGCACTGCACACTTTTATCTGCCAGGTAGTCCCGGGCATCTAATAATAAAGTTGCGGCCTGATTAAACCATTGTCAAACGTTTCCTGTCCTTCTTTCATTATAGCCAGACAACTATCCTCAGTGACTGTAACAGCTTAATCTAGACCTCAACATTGTATATATATAGTTTTGATTGACAGACTACTCAAACTACTTCTAGAAATATACTATACTTATATACACATAGGTCTTACTTATTTATTGCCTGTTATTGCAAGTTAAATTAAACTGATATTATTTTTAAGTTCTAAAACATGAAGAACTTTAGAGTGAAATAACTGGTGATTTTCAGGTTTATATTTCTGCATATATGCAGTCCTGACTGCAATGGATGTATGGCATTGGTGTCAAATATGTTGTCATGATCCTGTATTAGTTCTCCTAGCAGATTCTCACCAGTCAGCTATGTTTGGACCCACTCACTGAATCTATATGCTTCTAAGCCTCTTGGAGTCTGGGCAGCTTCTAGCCACAGTCTCTGGCACTTTGGGCGTACTATCCATCTGTTGCCCTTCTAGGGAATGGAACCCATGCTTTTGCTGCCCAATATTCATGCTGAGCCCTCAAGACACTCCAGGCACTAAAGTACACCCTCCCCAGAGTTCCACTCTAGAATACAGTTTAACTCTCCGGGGACACATCACAGTTGAAGCAAGTGAGATACCACTTTGCAGAGGCATTTCTAAACCAACTATACTTTACTCATAGAAAAAGCACTGCAGGAGTTTCTTATTTTGCCTAGATCTCTTTAATTCCCTCCTTCAGAGTCCTCGCCATTTTTCAGTATTCTTTCAGTTTTGGTCAATAGCTTCAGGGACCGCAGGGACCTTCTCCTGGGCCCCACTCCCCAACCTCAATCTTCTCTAAATAAGTTTGCAGAATTTCTGAAATATTGTCTTTGCAAATATAAACTGAACTGGTTCATCACAGGGGGTTGTTAACTTTGAAGGCTAATTATGTAACTTTAACATCAGATTTTCAAATAATTTAGGTGTGCAGTTATTCACTTGATTTGCACAATTTCTTTAATTCTGAGCTCAAATTAGATAGCTGTATGAACAGATGGCTAAATAAAAAATAATAGAAGTAGTGGTGGTCCAAATTACACCATATATTTTTTTTCTTGATAGGCCTAATTTTCAGAAGTCTTTTTCATTTTCATAAGCACCCTCATCTCCAGTTGAAGCACATCTGAAAATCAGGGCTAAATTGTGTCAGGGACAGTCTATCTCCTCTGAGGCAGATTTTGATACTCTTACTCATGTTGGTAGTACCTTCATTGAAATCAATAGGACTACTTGAGCAAGCACCACTTAAAAAGTAAGGGTATCACAATTTAATCATACATAATCAATCATAGAATCGTAGGCTGGAAGGAACCTTGACAGTTCATCTAGTCCAGTTCCCTGCACTCATGGCAGGACTAAATATTATCTAGACCGTCCATGACAATTATCATCTGCAAACAATAATGTTATACTCTACCCTCCACCACTGCATAAACTTTACCTTGTTAGTGTTGGAACTCGATTGTGAATCAATTGGGGGTATAGGACCCTTAATTAGTAGGTGTGGACAATAGGCTATAGATAATATTTTTAATTCATCCTCTCCACAGAATTATTTTGACATCACTGAAATATTAAATGAGTCTACATTGGATACAGTACTAGTTATCACCATAAAAATAAATAGATTTGTAATTCATGCTATTGTGGTTTGATAGCCTAAACCAAATTTAAATGAAACTTTCCCCTGATATATTTGGGTTTTGGGGGTACTCTTTCAGAAGGGGAGATACCATGCATGCAAATACAAATCTTATACACAAACAAAAACGGAATTATAGCACTAGTTCCACTGTGTATATTGAGGGGAGGGGAGAGGAATCTTGTAAAGAATGGGTCAAAAGAGTGTAGTTGGAATTGTAGCATCTTCAAAACAGAGGGAATCAGGTATTTTAGTATCACCCATTTAATATCACTCAGAGCTGCTGATTGTCATCATTTTACTATTATTTTTATTTATTAGGGATGGACAAAACTGCCCAAATGGTCAGAAATATGAAGACATCTATTTTGTTTTTCTATGAAAATTCTCTGAATTAATTTATTTAATTTTTTAATCTTAAATTTTTTTAAAGAGACATTTAGCTGAGTTATTTTTTCTTAAGTTTGGTTTTTGACAAAAAAACTTATTTTCAATAAAAATGCTGTATGTGAAACAACTTCTACCTGCTCTGTAGTTTATATTTCTGTAGTGACCACAGGACCCAGTCAGGATCAGGCACTGTTTTGTTAAATTCTGTACAAATAAATATGAAGCTATGACATAGGAATACAAACAAATATATACTATGTTCATAGCAATGCTTTTTCACCCCCCAGATTATTATATTATTTCCTCATTTCTTTAAGCTGTTATCAATTGGCTGGTTGCCTATAGACATTGGGTCAGAAGAGGACCTTGAGAAAAGGGTTGTGACCTTGCAGATCAGAATAGTGAGGATGCTCTAGGTGTAAGGGGCAGGATGGAAAAAGAAACTGGAAGACTTTTATGAGATGCCAAAAAAATAAGGCTGGCATGCTTGCAGTAGAGGAGGCAGGGAATCTAAGAAAAGTGATGAGAGCAGACAAGTCTGGAGGAGCAGAGTTGTGAGAAGAAATGAAGGTGAGAACAAAAAGTTTGTACTTGGTGCAGTGAAATGAGGAGTGAGGGAAGTGATGTTGTCACCTAAATGTCCAATTTTCTCCTTGCTGTGAGTTCCAATGACTTTAGTAGAGTTATACCAGAAATAATTTTCCCCAATTTTTCTCATCTGTTTGGATTACTCAGAAATTATAATGATATTTCCAAGATAATCACAAACTTCTATGTATTGCAGGTCAGAGATGCTTCCACTCACTGGTCTGCTTATCTCTACCTCCTTTTTTTCTCAATAGTATTGTGATATTTAAGAGCATGCAACTCCATTTACAATTATTTTGAAATAGAAGTTATACTTTGACATTTCTGTGATATTTGCAGGAAAGAAATACTTACTTGATTGGAGCACTTTATTAAAAAAAAGTGATGACCATCAACCTCATTTGAGCAAAGGATACACTGCTAAGATAGGTCATAGTATACACTAAATTTTAGTGTTACTGCAAATGTAAGTTATAGAAATAGACAAAAAAGGAGAGCATGTGTGTCATCTGGAATTACAACTGAAATTACAGCTCACCAGCAATTTGATAATGGGTCAACAAGCAGTGCTTGCTGGTTCATGACTATTATCTACATGTATTCCCACTTCCTACATGCCAGCTGAGGCCAATTTTCAGCTGGGAATTATAGCAGCTGTCCCTGTGGAAAATAAAAGAATGTCACTTTAAATTTTGCGGGAGCAGGAAGAAATGTCAGTTTCATGCTGAAAACGTACAGTGATACATATTTTTTCTGACCTGAACACGTTGCATCAATTCATGCTCATAATAATGTCATTTGTGACTTCCTTTTTTCCTGTTCTTCAACCAATTTCTGTCCTAAAAGGATATCGTCTTACTAGTCAATGACCACAGTGTAAATACAGCACTATACTCTGCCACTAATGTCTTGAAAGTTTTATAGAATTTACATTTGTGATGACAATTTTTTTCTCATCTAACATATTTTAATTATTTGGGCAAGATCTCTAAAAATAAAACCAAAAAACCCACAAAACTCCCACAACTCTGCCCCTCTCCCAAACCAAGTAATTTATCCCCCTACCTAGATTACATAAATGACTCTCTGCTTTTAGGGTTTTTGTGGACAAGTGAATATGTATCTGTTCAATTTGTTGGCTGTTTTTCAGTCATTCTAGATATATGTGATCCAGTGTGGTGTCATGTAAGTGATTGACATATCTGATCTTTAAATAACCATTTATAGCATTATCTGCCTATTTTGTAATTCTTCATCCATATCCCTAGAGAGGTTTTTTTGGAGGACAGGACTAATACTACTCCTGTACTGACTCAATGCTTAACTCAAACACTAGTAAGAGGTGGTGGTGAATTAATTGTCATACCTGAGCTATAGATTCCTTCTAATTTTCCATTCTAATTTATAACCCATCTTTATATTCACAAATTTATAAAAAATCCTTTATTACCTCTGATAATCCATTTATGCTTTTGCATTAATATAACAGATTAGAGAATATTATTAAAAACTACTCATATTGAGTAAATATACAGTACTTTACAGAACATAGGACAAGCAATTATACTATCCCTAATGAGTAAGTCTACGTTTTAATCATGGGTATTTTTAGTAGAAGTCATGGACAGATCACAGGCAGTAAACAAAAATGTATTGCCTATCTATGACTTGTACTGTATACCCCTAACTAAAACTTGGTTGGAGGGGCCTCAGGTGCTCGGGATGGGGGGAGTGGTGCTGGAACCCCTGGTGGTGCTGGGGGGGGAGACGGGCAGTGGCACATGTCCTGGGACTCCTGCTGGTGCTGGAGGAGAGGATTTAATTCTTCCTTCAATCTGTCTATGAAAATTACCTAGAAGCACAGCTATATCAGGGACAGATTTTTCACACCAGGTAGATGTGCAATTGTGCCAGTAATTTGCGACTGCAGATATTGAAAATGCATGTGAAAAGTAGGTAATAGTACATGCCAATGACCAGGATTGGCTGTTTGCACATGTATTCACTTTATTTGCATGAATAATCATCCCCCAAAAATTAGGCACAGAGGTCCACATGCATTTTGCATTAGCACCGAATTTATTTGAAAATCTTGTCCATAATATCTAACCATTTATAAGTATAATTTTTGTTTTGCTTTTAGTGAGTTTTTGCTTTAGTTAAACATGCCTAACTCAAATCCCTGAATATTTCCCTGTTAGCAAAAATGAGCAGAACACTCTGACACCTCTGAGAAGGCTCTGAGATTTGTGAAGGTGTGAGGCCTTCCATGAAATCCAGCCGCATCCTCCTTCCCTACTGCCCTTTGGGTGCCTTTCTTCATGGGGCTGCCCTGTGGAGAGGGGATGTACCACTGAGGCCTAAGCCTGAGCTGAGAGGGTCTGCAGGTACCCTCCTGGTGCCCCTTCCACTGCTCCTGCTCCAGCTGCTGCCAAAGAAGTGTCTGACCTACTTGGAGTTTTGGTTTCTCCCTTCAGATGCAATGGGCCTTCTACCACAAATGGTTGCCCCAGGTGAATGATGTAGACCACTGGGCCCTACATCAAAGCCTCAGGGTTGGGCAGATATGGGGAGGAAGATATTTTTAAATTACAACTGTTCTGGACTAGGTATGAATCATTATAGGTCCCATATGTGTAAGCCTACATTATGCATTAGCCAAAACACAGGTGCGTTAAGGGGGGAATCTTTAATGGCTTCAATATTAAAATCTGATAACATATTGTTTAATAGTGTGAGAAAGATGTTCAAAGACACAGCTTGGCAGTACAAGAATGAAGTGTCCTACATTTAGATCAGCTTCTGCACATTTATTTACTGCAGGAGTAATGGAGCAACTTGGTTTCAAATGTATCATCTTTGTCTTGAGAAGTTCTAGAGGGCCAGTTTAAATGAAAATTCATGCACTTTTGGTTTATTAGCAGCATCTGTTCCTTGGCTGCAGTACATGTCCACACTGTGTATTGCTGCTTTAAAAGAAGATGCTGCAAGGAGACAAAGAGGCATGAATTTATCATTAATGTTAGAAATATTGAAATCTTTCAAGAAGGGCCCTCTAAATGCAGAATCAAGGTATCTGTGATTGTCAGCAGAACTGTAAATTGATAAGCATTTGTACCATAAACTGTAGCTAGAGCCAGCTGTAAAAGGACTTTAAGAAGACTTAGTTTTCAACTCCCATGAGCACATCTTAAACCACTTAACTTGTCACTTTAGGATTTTTATATATTGATTGTGCATCAATATTAAATCCTTTGTTTTCAGAAGAATTTACGATATAATATACGCTAAATCTTCTGTGCTAGCTTAAACTCCCAACCCCATCCCGCCATCTTCATCTGCCATACTTAGAATGTAATGTTTTCACAGTTGTTTTACTTTAGGAAAGTATTTTCTGTTAGTAGACATTTGTGTCAAATCACCTCATGTATTTTTTAACATATTGGTATCATTGGCATGGTATGTTCTATTTGGAGTCTTATTTTATCTCTTTCTGCATTTAGCAGAAATTCATTCTGCCATTCCAAAAGACGCAGGGTTTCTCTAGATTGTCATGCCTTTCCACAGCATCATGTAAACCAGTTTGGTCAGTGACATTTTTATTGCCGCTGGCCAGAAGTGGCATAATCTAAGATGATGTCTTCTTTTATTTACAGACAGCCTGGTAGGAACTGGTGGTCAAAACTTATCGCCGCTAGCCTCTTGTTAGAGGAATAAATGTGAAAAATGCACAGGGTTTCGTATTTACATGAGCTGATTGATCAACTGTATGAATAGCAGGATTCCTAGCAGACAGTCAGTCCAACTTTTTTTGCTTCATCAAATCATGGCAGGCTGCTTCAGATGAAAGAAAAAGTAGTTTGTTTCTTTTCAGTAAAAGATCTTCATGTGCACTTGACATTGAGTGTCATCACATTGCTTTTGGAAGGCTTAGATGAATTATTTTGTCTGCCACTACAGGAATGCTTTCTTTATACATTTAACAGAAATAATTTGTATCAGTACACCATTATTCAGCCTCATTTTGAGATACTTTCTACATGAATGGAACAGTATAAAAAGAAGTCTGTTCTCTTCTGCAATACTTTCCAGAAATGTGTTGTTTTACAAGTACTGTTACTGATGAACATTCCATTTGTTTATCAAAAGTAAACTAAGAAGTTAATACCTCTCTACATTAAAAACTGTCCATCTTAGTAATACTGATCATGTGATGCACTTTTCTAATTAGTAAAACTTCACAGTGACTACGGTATATACTGAATATAAGCAACATACCACTCAGCAAAATGCCTGGGTCTCTGTGTGAGCCATGGGAAGCAGACAATGCTTTTTCTATGTGTCCCTACACAGTCCCTGCACTGCCAGTATCTAACTTATATCACATAAAGTATTTTGGGCTATTTTGAGAATGAAAGGAGCTATGTAAATCCAAATTCTACTCCCTTTTCATTGCTCTTCATTTTTCTTTTTTTGGGGGGGATCTAATCCTGAGAGGTGATGAGCACCTCCTGAAGAATATCTCCTAAAAACCTTTATCCCCCTTTGGTTCAGTAACTCACAGCGTTAGGTTCTAAGATTCTTCTCATTCGTAGAAGGAGCCCCAGAATTCCAAAGAGAGAACATAAGAACATAAGAATGGCCATACTGGGTCACACCAAAGGTCCATCCAACCCAGAATCTGTCTACCGACAGTGGCCAATGCCAGGTGCCCCAGAGGGAGTGAACCTAAACAGGTAATGATCAAGTGATCTCTCTCCTGCCATCCGTCTCAACCCTCTGACAAACAGAAGCTAAGGACACCATTCCTTACCCATCCTGGCTAATAGCCATTAATGGACTTACACTCCATGAATTTATCTAGTTCTCTTTTAAATGCTGTTATAATCCTAGCCTTCACAACCTCCTCAGGCAAGGAATTCCACAAGTTGACTGTGTGCTGTGTGAAGAAGAACTTCCTTTTATTTGTTTTAAACCTGCTGCCCATTAATTTCATTTGGTGGTCCCTAGTTCTTGTATTATGGGAGTAAGTAAATAACTTTTCCTTATCTACTTTCCACACATCGCTCATGATTTTATATACTTCTATCATATCCCCCCTTAGTCTCCTCTTGCTGAAAAGTCCTAGCCTCTTTAATCTCTCCTCATATGGGACCCGTTCTAAACCCCTAATCATTTTAGTTGCCCGTTTCTGAACCTCTTCTAGTGCCAGTATATGGAGGAGAGGAGATAAAACTGAGAAGTGATTTGATATGTTCTGTTCATCTATGAGAGCAGATTTGCTCAGAGTAGAAAGTTAGTACAATTTGACTAAAGCAAAGAAGCTGTAGAGGCTACTTCAGATATTAATATATTTTATTTTATTTTTTTCTTCACTCTTTTAAACATTTCACTAAATATTTTTAGGCTGCAAAAGTTATAAACCAAAACAAAATCTTTATGGGTGACTAATGTAGTAGATTTAGAATGAGTGAAAGTGACAAAAAAAAAATCCTTCTCATTGTGTTTGCTTGCTAACTAGTTATTCTCTTCATCATAGAGCTCTGACTGAAAGCCTTTTATATGCTAAATTCATATCAATTATATAGCCAGAATATGGAGTAAATACTATAATTTGAAGATATAGAGTAAAGACAGAAGCTTAATTTTCTAGTTGTATCACGTTCATCATTTTGGCCTTTTATGAAAAGATCTTGGAATATCTCCTTCTGCAGATATGTATTATACTAAATAACTGTTAATAATAATAATTAAATCTGGGTACATACTTCAACAACTCTTTTTGACTATGTGCTCAGATTTAAAAAAGTGAAATTTGTATTGCTTGTGTTCATGGTGCTTTTGTTTGTTTTTTTCCACATGTTATTAGTAGGAATATTCATGGAAACAACATTTTAACTGAATATTGGAGAAATATTCACAAAAAAATAATTGTATTAATACATATTAAATTTAACATTCAAATTATTAGTACTGGAAACCAAGTTCTAAGACCTATGTTCATCTAATCATAAAACAGAAAAAAATGACGTGACTTATGTGTGCAATCAAACTAATAGTTCATATTTTGAACTCCAGGAATAAATGTTATAACAATTGTTATAAATATTTGCAATCCATTTAGTGTAGTCTGAGCAGGACATAGCTGAGGGCTCTGTGTCAGTCTTCTGTGGTTTTAAATCTATCGGAAGAAACACAAAGTACATTTTTGTTTGCTTGCTTGGATTTTTTTTGAGTTGTTCTTTTGTTTGTTTAATTAAGTAGTCAAATAATCCTGAAAAACTTTATTGGAGGGAAGGAAAACAAACACAGCCGCATCTCTCTTTTTCTTAATATATCCAGTCCTACACAAATTATCCATACATAACATAAAGATACAATCGCACTTGGATTCCTATGATCACTTCAGAATATCCTCTTCATTTGTCTAGAGGGCAGCTACTAGTCTTAGAAATAATCCTATTATAAATTTGACACATAGATTATCATGAGCTAAAATATGAAGTCATTACTCAGAAATCAAAGGGAATGCACCTGAGTAAGGACTGAATAGAAACCAAACAAGGTCCTTTAGGACTTGGTTGTATGACTTTGGTCTCAGTATTAAAGATAGATGAAGCTGAAAAAGTCTGGATAAGTACCAGAGCTCTTGGATGCTTATTGGAGTTGTCTGGTACATTTGGATCTGAAAACTTGTCCTGGAAATCCCATAAGTAGGCTTGGAAGGATTAAATTTTTATTGGTAAATGTTGATTTCGCTTTATATACTCAAACCAATGAAAAAATATTTCTATAGAAAATAATCAAAATTTACAGATAGGCAACGTAAGAAAAAAACAGTTTGAGAACTTATTAGAGTTTGATCTAAGAATTTTAACTTTGTATATTTTGACATGTGATGTCAAAAATTTACATTTAAACAGTCATTATGCTTTAACGTTTTGTATCCCCATGTCTATTGCCATTAAATAATTATATTTTACACTGCCATAATTTCTTGCAACTGTGAACATATACATCGATAATAAAAAAGTTTAAAAATAAACATTATCGTTTTCAACAAAATTATTAAAAAAGAATTCTGCCAAGCCTACTCATAGCAAGTTCCTCTCTAAGAGAACCACAAGGCACAAAGGCATAAAAAAAGAATGGGGATAAAAAAAATCTAAATTTCTTCTGAACCTTGAAAAAGATGGTTCTTGGTTTAACACTTCTGAATGTTCTGTTCCCATTGAAGTCAATGGTAAAACTATTATTGATGTCACTGTGAACAGGTGCAGGTTTAGTAAGTATAGATGTGATTTATACCCAAAAACATTTGCCAGGACCAAATCCTTCAGTCTTTCCTCTGATAAAATTTCCATTGAAGCCAGTAGGTGTTTTGTCTGAGTAAAGACTGTAGGATCAGGGCATGAGTAAGCACTGGACTCAGAGATTGGAGGGGGTTATTGTACCCTGTTCTTTCACATGGTGACAGTGGTAATTAAGAAAGACTTGATTTTAATACCCTTACTCACAATCAGCCTGATCTAAAGCCCATTTAAATCAGGGAAAGACTCCCATTGACTGCATCAGGCTGTGGGCCAGGCCTCTTTAATAGACTCTTATTTCTGAAGTAGTCCAATTTAAATGCATGGGGTTACTCACTGTGAGTAAAGGTGGCAGAATTTGGCCCTAACTGAGTTCCTGAAGGGAACTCACATTTCATAGCATTTCTTATGCTTCCAAAAGGCTTTTTTTAAAACAACTCCTTATAATCATTTAATTAATAAATAATTTGGGCTAATTGATAAAAAGGACTGACTGGGATAGTTAAAGAAGCTAAAGTGAACTAGATGCCAAAATTCCATTGACTTTCATGGAACCGACAACCTTAGATCCCTTTAAACACCCCAGTCTTCATGGTGCATGAACTAAAAAATATGCTATTATAATATCTCCCACTTTTTGTCAGCTAAAATCTCTTATTGATAAGGACAAGATTTTCAAAAATAGGCTAAAGTCAGTCTTTAACATATGTAGGTTAAATGTTAAGTAGCAGTGAGTGTCCAGCCCCATGTATTGATTTCAGCATAGCTGTTTGTTGCTTAACTGTAGAAAATCAGTCCATTTAGGCCGCAGTTCAGCAGTCCAAGGATGAACATGCATAAATACTTTGCTGGATTAGGGCTTTACCAGGATTTGGGAGCTTAAATGCAGTTTAGCTACTGTTTACAGTTTTACACAATTACATCTTACATTTTAAATTATAGATATTTTTTCTCAGAATTGCTGATTTTTCAACTGGATCTCCAGATCATCATCACATGATAGAACTGGTGCATACAGAACATCTGTTACACTCAGGGCTTTGGGTTTTTTTTCCTTTCATTGCCAATTTAAAAACTACATTCAAACATAGATTTAAGGAAAAAAATATCAAAACTTACAGGAATTTGGGATCCTTTGAAACACAGAAGCAAATTGAGCCCAGAGATAAGTGGGTATCATCCTCATTAAAGTTAATAAGAATCATGCCAATTTAAGGTAGTGTTCAGTTAGGGCTGGGCTCATATAGACACCATAGAAAGACTAGAAAATACAAAATAAAATTACAGAGCATGGCCAGCAGAGGGCATTGGATAATTTCATTGTCTTCTGAAGTAAAAGAGTCTTCAGAAGAACTGGTCAGAATACACTACATGGTGTAAACATTTGGGTCAGATTTCTTAAATTGAGTTTTGAGGAGTTGTGTGATTCAAAAAAATGTGTTGTTTTTAATAAGTCATGAGTCACAATGATTTCTATAATTGGAACAGTTGAGGCAATCTCCCCACATGATGGTTTTCTATTAGGCCACAATCCTGCAATGACTTACACATGTGCTTAAATTTATGAAGCATCAATGGGAGAAGAGTTAGACCATTGATGAGTGCTTTTGAAAATCGCAAAAACTTTCACTGGACAAAAAGTTGTTTTAATTGCAGAAATATCAACATTACTTGGTGTGAGAGAATCATAGGGCAATTATGAAAAGATGTAATTTATTCAAGTGTGGAATTTTACAGGTTTGTGTTTTTGGTGCTTTCTTACACCATTCTGACCACGTGGATGTCTAAACTATGTAACCCTTTGCCCCTCTGAGTTGGCAGCAACAAGGGCCGGGTTCAAAATCCAGGGGTTCCGTTTCAATAACACAATGCAAAACCGGCTCGAGCTCCCACCCAGTGACCTGGGACAATTACATACCACGCCCCCGGGCGCCTCTAGGAGGCAATACTTCCACACTCGCAAGCACGGAGTCCGAGTGTAGCAAAATCCTTTTAATAAAGGAGGGAAAAATGCGGCATCACATTGGAGAAACACCACAAACAGGATTATAACACAAACCATTAGCAAAAAACCCACCTCCAAGTATGTTCGGCAATGTCCTTTTCCCCTTAGGGTCGTAAGTCCAATCACCTCAAAGTCCAACAACCCAAAAGTCTCTGTCTCTGGTCAGTGCCACCACAGAGTTCAAAAGTTTATCTGCAGAGTTCCCCCCCGCAGCCTGGGTGGAAATGGAGGGTGGGGGCGTACACAGGGTATTAAAGGGCACCTTACGTGGGCCAGGGGCCAACTGCTCCGCCTCTCTGTCGAGTTCTGCTGCAGCCTTAACCATGACCGGCTCCACTCCACCGGCTATGCCACTCCTCCAGCCGACCCGTAAGACACCCCAGCCGTCCCTGCAAACCGCTCCACTCCGCTACGTTCCGTGGGCTGCTCCAATGTGGGCTGCTCCAATGTCTGCTGAAACTGCTCCGCTTCTGCAGCGCTTAGCGAATAGATCTTCAGTTCCCCGTTAGTTAACGACAGCACTCAGTGATTCAAGATCAGTAAGCGTAGCTCTTTAGTGATTTCAGCTTGTAGTAGTGGAGTCCCAGTCTGGTGCCCCATTGGCCCACACGTGAATTCAGCTCAGCAGCCTCTAGATGGACTCCTAAGGATTCAAAATGCTCTGCTCTTCAACAGTGGAGAGAGAAGGATTGTGCAATTGGTGTTCCAGGCCGTCAAAAGGGGCCCATACCATCAGGTGCACACACCAGTCCCCCTCCTCCCTTTACTGGGTTTTGGCACCCATGTCCCTTGTCTAGCAAGAGCTACTAAATTGATGGTGAGACATCTCTGTCATAAAGCAGTCTCATAGTTCCTTATTCACATAATCAGAGTGACAACATTTTATTCCTCCTGCCCCAGTAACAAAGAAATTGGGGATCCCAGAGCTGTCAAAATAACCATCCCAGGCTGCCGTGGGCTATGCTAGGTGGGGTGGGTGTGCCAGTGCAAATACCTGAAATTCCTTTCAACACTTCCCATAATTCACCACCAGATGTCAGGGTAGAGTTCATCCTGACTCTACTTACATCTGCAATTGGGATGTGATTGCAACACATGTAGACATATCCAAGCTAGCTTTGATTTAGCTAGATCAAAGCTAGTTTGAGTAACTATCGCTGTGAAGGTGAAGCAGCACAAGCAGCAGCAGACTAGCTGCTTGAATAGGCACTCAGGTTCCTGGGTGGGTGGGGCTAGCCCAGGGGTCAGCAACCTCTGGCACGCGCTCACGAGGGTAAGCATCCTGGCTGGCCAGGCCAATTTGTTTATCTGCTGCATTGGCAGGTCTGGCGGATCGCAGCTGCCACTGGCCGTGGTTTGCTGTCCCAGGCCAATGCAGGAGGCAGGAAGCCGTGGCCAGCACATACCTCGGCCCACGGTGCTTCCTGCCACCCCCATTGGCCTGGGACGGTGAACCACGGCCAGTGGGAGCTGCGGTCCGCTGAACCTGCCGACTTGGCAGATAAACAAACTGGCCCACATGCCAGAGGTTGCTGACCCCTGGGCAAGCCCATGCTGCCATGACTAGATAAAAACTAGCTCAGGGTATATCTACATGTGCTGCATTTGCACCTCCCTGCAATATAAATATGCACTATATGTGCAATTATTGCTCTGCAACTAGACCCTGATCAAAAGTCCACTGAAGTCAATGGAATTCTTTCCATTGATTTCACTGAGTTTTGGATCAGCCCCTCAGAGCTTTGGAGAGTCACTTGTAAAAATAGAAAGAACTAATAAAGTGCACACATATGAGGGGAAAATTACAGAATTACTTATTTTCATATGTAACACTTTGTTAAGGAAAGTGAAAATATCACTTCTCTTATTAATTACACTATTTACTTGTTAGAAAACTGATAAAATAATGTTAAGGCCATTCCATAATCCAAAAAAGGCCAAAATATTTAGAAACAAAATAATGTCCATGTCTGTCATCGATGTGCAGGCAACACTATCATTGAACCTAATAGAGTATTGTGGAAAAAATTATGGCAGGAAATGGATGGAGCTAACTCTCTGTCCTTACCTTGTTCTGTTGTGCACAGCTATTTCAGTACATTCACAGCTCTAACAAATATTTCCTTAGGGTATGGAGCACCCATTGACTTCTAGAGTCTAGAGTATGGTAAGCATTATAGGACCAGGCTTGTGCTTTACTTCTCAGAGATTGAATAAATTAAAATTTATTTTTCAAAACTCTTTATTCAAGGCCTGAGCAGATCCCTTTGCAGCATTAAGGAAAAGTTTGTAGATTCCCAAAATCTTTAAAAAAAGGTAGGGCCTTTCGTCCTTGAAAGACCATGAATGTTTTATCACCAGCCACGTTGCAGCAGGATCAAACCTGTAATGTGCAATGTGCACATGGAATGCTGAATTTCTAAATTAAGTCATCCTATTACACGTTTTTCCCATTTAGTATGCAGAGCTAAAAGTCCATAAGAGCAACCTGCAAAATTACATATCAATCCACAAATAAACAAAGAATCGTAAAAATGTAGGATTCAAAGAGAACTCAAGAGGTCATCTAGTATATCCCCTCTCACTGAGGAAAGACTAAGTATACCGAGACCATCCCTGATGGATGTTTGTCCACCCTGTTCTTAGAAACCTCCAATGATGGAGATTCCACAACCTTCCTTGGTAGCCTGTTAACTACTCTTATAGTTAGTGTTTCCTAATATCTACCCTAAATCTCTCTTGCTGCAAATTAAGCCAATTACTTCTTGTTCTATCTTAAGTGTACATGGAGAACAATTGATTACTGTCCTTTTTGTAGTATATATTGTAAATATACATACATATTGTAATATATATAAATATACACAAATAAATATTTCTGTTCTGTATTTAGGGAAAAACAGCTGATGTAATTATGGCATATCTATTATTTTATATAGATGCACACATCTATTTTTTCCCAAACAGAAATATTTATTGACTGTCTTTGCTTTCTGTGTACTATTATTGATAAGTCTACCAGTTTCATCCAGTAATGGACCAATACCACTATTAGGATTCTTCTTGTTCCTAATATACTTAAAAGAAACAACTTCTTATAGCTGTCTCCTTTTATCCTTACACTTCCTTTATCAATTTTCTAAAATGTTTAGCTTCTGATTTACATTCATTACGATAAAATTTCCCATTTCTTCCATTTGTATATAACATACACAATGGCTAGGAAATACAGAGTTGAGGCCAATGGTAATTCTCTCAGGAAAGTAGGCCAAATGTTTGCATTTAGGGCAGGTGCAGGTAACTCCTTTTCTTTACAGTGAAATGGTAGAATGCAAGTATGTGTGGCACAGGTGTTTCTGGGGCAATGCTCAAAAAGAGCAGAGTTAAGGTATGTGACAGAACTAGGAATAGTGTCAGTCCAGTGGTCTTTCTCATCAGTGATATGGTTGCACAGTGATTCCTCAGTTCCCCTCCTGTACATTTTGTTATAGTGGAATGGGGCTTATGGTCATGCTTTGAAATGCTTGCAATGTGTAGTTGATGACAGTGCCCTTGAGGGAAATCTCAGCCATGGTCTACAAAGAGTCCTGTGGCACCTTATAGACTAACAGATGTATTGGAGCATGAGCTTTCATGGGTGAATACCCACTTTGTCAGACGCATGTAATGGAAATTTCCGGCAGCTATAAATATGAAGGCCAGAATCAGTCTAGAGATAATGAGATTAGTTCAGTCAGGGAGGATGAGGTCCTCTTCTAGCAGTTGAAGTGTGAACACCAAAGGAGGAGAAACTGCTTTTGTAGTTGGCAAGTCATTCACAGTCTTTATTTAATCCTGAGCTGCTGGTGTCAAATTTGTAAATGAACTGCAGCTCGGCGGTTTCTCTTTGAAGTCTGGTCTTGAAGTTTTTTTTGCTGCAGGATGGCTACCTTTAAATCTGCAATTGTGTGTCCAGAGAGGTTAAGTGTTCTCCTACAGGTTTTTGTATATTGCCATTCCTAATATCTGACTTGTGTCCATTTATTCTTTTACATAGGGACTGTCCAGTTTGGCCGATGTACATAGCAGAGGGGCATTGCTGGCACATGATGGCGTATATAACATTGGTGGATGTGCAGGTGAATGAACCGATGATGTTGTAGCTGATCTGGTTAGGTCCTGTGATAGTGTCGCTGGTGTAAATATGTGGGCAGAGTTGGCATCGAGGTTTGTTGCATGGATTGGTTCCCAAGTTAGAGTTACTATGGTGTAGTGTGTGGTTGTTGGTAAGAATATGCTTAAGGTTAGTGGGTGGTCTGTGAGCGAGGACGGGCCTGCCACCCAAGGCCTGGGAAAGTGTGGGATCATTGTCCAGGATGGGTTATAGATCACTGATGATGCATTGGAGAGGTTTAAGCTGAAGACTGTAGGTGATGGCCAGTGGAGATCTGTTGGTTTCTTTCTTGGGCTTGTCTTGCAACAGGAGGCTTCTGGGTACACATCTGGCTCTTGATTTGTTTCTTTATTTCCTCGTGCAGGTATTGTAGTTTTGAGAATGCTTGGTGAAGATCTTGATCTCTGTCTGAGGGGATGGAGGAAATGTAGTTGTACATCAGCACTTGGTTGTAGAGGATGGATCATGTGGTGTGTCCAGGATGGAAGCTGGAGGCATGAAGGTAGGCGTAGCAGTCAGTGGGTTTTCGGTTAAGGGTGATGTTAACGTGACCGTCAATTATTTGTACCGTGATGTCTAGGAAGTGGACCTCCTGTGTAGATTGGTCCAGGCTCAGGTTGATGGTAGGATAGAAGCTGTTGAAATCATAGTGGAATTCTTTCAGAGTCTCGTTTCCATGTGTCCAGATGATGAAGATGTCATTAGTGTAGCGTAGGTAGTGAAGGGGCATGAGTGGACCAGAGCTGAGGAAGCGTTGTTCCAGGTCAACCATAAAAATGTTGGCATATTGTGGGGCATGTGGGTGTCCATAGTGGTGCCACTGGTCTGGAGGTATATATTGTTACCAAATTTGAAATAGTTGTGCGTGAAGATAAAGTCACAGAGCTCAGCAACCAGTTGTGCTGTGGCATCATCAGGGATACTGTTCCTGACAGCTTGCATTCCACCTGTGTGTGGGATGTTTATGTAGAGAGCCTCCACATCCATGGTGGCTAGGATGGTGTTTTCTGGAAGATCACCAATGCATTGTAGTTTTTTCAGGAAATCAGTGATGTCACGGAGATAGCTGGGAGTGCTGGTGGCGTAGGGTCCAAGTAGAGAGTCCACATATCTGGACAGTCCTTCAGTGAGAGTGCCAATTCCAGAGATGATGTCACATTAACACCACCATTTCCATTACATGCGTCTAAGGAAGTGGGTATTCTCCCACAAAAGCTTATGCTCCAATACATCTGTTAATCCAAAAGGTGCCACAGGACTCTTTGTTGCTTTTTACAGATCCAGACTAACACGGCTACCCCTCTGATATTTGAAACCATGGTATAGGTCCCAAAACATTGACAGTTTTATTACATGGTTGTTACCATAACTTTAAACTTATGAGAGAAGACTGGTGTGTCTCTTTCCTCCGCCCCCCATGCCTCACCATTTCCTGCAACATACATCCCCTGCTGCCAACATTTTCAGCTTCCCTCCCCCTTTCTGCCCCTTTGAGCCATTAGTTTGCAGAGTAGAAACCATTAACATATAATAAGTTTCTCCTTGCTGACTCCTGCCTTGTGCTGCTCCATACACATATCACAGGCAGCAACTTAAGGCTTGTCTGCACTTGAAATAGTCTGCAGTGCTTCAGTGTAGACACTACCTATGCCAACAGGAGGGGTTTTCCCATCGGCATAGGAGAGACAGTAGCTAGGTCAACAGAAGCGTTCTTCCCTTGTCCTAGTACTGTCTACACCAGGATTAGGTCAGTTTAACTACTGTCCACAGGAGTGTGGATTTTTTATATTCCTGAGAGGTGTAACTGGGTCAACCTAACTTTTTAGTATAGACCAGGTCTTATTGGAAGGCTGCACACTACTGCGGTTATGTATAGGGCCCTGTGTAAATCACAGTTTCACAGAAGGCACAGAAATCATGAAAATGCTCCCAAATCATGATCTTTTAAATGTTACCTTAGCTTACAGCACTGTGCGCATGCAGAGGAATAGACTGCTGTGTATGTGTGTGGAAGAGCTCTGTGCATGTCTGCGTGGAAGAATAGACTGGCGAAGGGAAAACAAATAGGCAGGAAACAACAAGAGGCTGGGTGTGTTCAAAAATGGATGTACAGGAGCAACTGAAATTGATTAAGTTTTCTAGTTAAATCAATTCCATGCAAACTCCATGATTTTCAATACTTTATCATTTGCACTGTAGCAAATTTTCTTTAAAAAAAATCATTTGCTCAGGGCATTATGTTGCCCATGATGCTCACTGAGCTGGGGTCTTCACTCCTTCAACCCCCAGCTGGGATTCCTGATGCTACTTCAGCTGGCTTCCCCAAATCCATCCAGTCTTCCGCTTTCAAATGGGGCTTCTTACCCCACACAGGGGTGATGTGTAGCATAAGTATTCTGGATTTCAGGCATTTAAATTTCTGTCACTTCTACTCCCCATGCCCCAGATCCCAGCTCACATAGAGGGTCAAGGAGAGGAGCTTCAACACCCCAAGACAATCAGGGCTCCTGCATATCTCAGCACACACTTGAAAGGGGAGAATTCAGGGCTTGAATCCTTAAGCATCCTTCCCTTCCAGTGAGCATTCACGAGTAATTTATTTTCACTTGACAAATAATTTCAGCAGCTTCAAATATTCTGCTATACTCAGATTACTTTACTCAACAAAATAAAATAAAACCCCCAACACCCACACCACCAGGTGACAGAGGCAGATTTTTTGCCCAGATGTCCACAGCTTTCTATTTCATTGTCAGATTTCTCAGATTTCTGTTTCAAACTTCAAAGTTGCTAGAATGTGTGGACTTCATGATTTTTATTCCCCTGGAGGCTGTATCTCAGGAACCCCCTTGCTCAACATGACCCCACCTTTGGGTCACTAACCTTGCCTCACAATAGAAAATTGCATGGCAATCCATGTAAGCACCCTGATTCTAGAGCACATAGAGGAGCTGTCCTTTCAACCGGAGGGACTTCCCAAATTTAGCAGTAGTAGAGCTGGCACTCCACTCTGCATAGTCTCTATGAAATTAGAAGGAGAGTGGAGGGGAAGGGTGCTACACAATCATCAGCAGCATAGCTGGCTCAGGTCCAGTCTACGGCCTGGTCTACACTACGCGTTTAAATCAATTTAAAGAGCGTTAAATCGATTTAACGCTGTACCCGTCCACACTACAACGCCCTTTATATTGATATAAAGGGCTCTTTAAATCAATTTCTATACTCCTCCCCGACGAGAGGAGTAGCGCTAAATTACGGTTAGCGTGGACGGAAATCGACGTTATTGGCCTCCGGGCGGTATCCCACAGTGCACACTGACTGCTCTGGAAGAATCTGAATCTGGATGCAGCGGGCAGGTAAATAGGAAAGCCCGCGAACTTTTGAATTACATTTCCTGTTTGCCACAGCGTGGAGCTCTGATCACCACGGGGCGATGCAGTCTCAAATCAAAGACTCTCAGCATGGACATCGGAGATCCTGGAGCTGATTGCTGTATGGGGAGACAAATCTGTCTAAATCAAGCTCCGTTACATGAAGAAACGCAAAGCGTTCAAAAAAATCTCCAGAATACACAGCGCTGCGTGACAAGCGTACGGAAGCCAGAGACTCAAATGGACACTCATGAGATGGAGGGGTACCGAGGACTCCAGCATCCCACAGTCCACAGCAGTCTCTGAAAAGTATTTGCATTCTTGCTGAGCTCCAATATCTGTAGGTTAACACAGTGTCTGGCGTGTCAGGATATATCCTCAGTTTCTCCCCCCCCCTCACCATAAATGAAAAGGAAGAAATCATTTCTGGGATCTTTCAATGTCACCCTACTGTACTGAATGCTGCTGGTAGGACGCGATGCTGCAGCAGTGAAGAGCAGTATCCGCTTCTCTCCTTCTCCCTTTCCTGGTGGTAGACGGTGCAGTAGGACTAGTAAGCGTCCTCATGAATATCTAACATGTTGACATGAGGGCATCATTCCTGGTTACTCCCAGTAGTAGGACGAACGGCTTAACTGACTACTTCATAGCAACTGGAGGCTTCAGTCCCCTCCTTTCCTGTGTAAGAAAAGATTCTGTACTGCTTGGACTGTCATAGCAGCAGCATGCTGTGGCTCCCTCTCCCCCACCGCTTAATGTCCTGCCTGGATATCATCGCGCGGAATGGCTGCCTCCCCTCATTTATGTCACTAATCATTGTTTTATTCTGCATTCTTTATTAACTTCATGACATCAACATGGGCAGACACTGCATCGGCTAGCCCAGTTGCGGGCGAGAATGGGTAAACAACGGTGGGGTTGTTGGCAGGGGCACCCCTCGTGTAATAACTGACCCGGAGCAGCTTGTGCTCTCTGCGATAGCACTGGTCTACTAATACACTGCCCCTTATTCTAGGGCAGGATGACTCTATGTTTAGAAACCATTAAGGGAAGGGATTGACTCGGGGAGTACAACCAATCTTTGCTTTTGCGTTGCGGTGCGCCACGCCGATTTCAGACACGGGGCACTCCCTGCATAGCAGGGACAGTAAAAGAGAGAGAAGAACTGTCATTATTGCACGTTTACTTCGCAGTAGACGGTACAGAACATACTGGTAACCATTGCTCTGCTATCATCGCAAAGCAAGTGAATGCTGCGTGTAGGCGCTGGAGTATCCACCTTCTGTCGCGGTCATCAGTACACATACGGTGCCGGAAAAAATAAAAAGCTGAACGGCTCCATGGTTGCCGTGCTGATGGGGTCTGCAGGGCAATCCAGGGAAAAATGGCGCGAAAGTATTGTAGTCTGATTTTTCCCGAGGAAAGGAAGACAGACGACATTTACCCAGAAACCACCCGCTGAAATTATAGATTCAATCCTCAGAATCCCAAGGGGCAGGGGGGACTATGGGGAACTATGATATGCTACGGAAGAGTACCACACAATGCAATCGCTTCAAGGAGCGTTAGCCTCAGACCATGGACGCACAACGCCGAATTACTGTGCCTAGTGTGGCCGCATGAAATCGAATTTATAATATCAGTTTTATAAAACCGATTTTAGCTAATTCGATATTATCCCGTAGTGTAGACGTGGCCTACAATACAGACCTATATAGGTATAACTATGTCTCTCAGGTAGTGTGAAAAAAATCCGCACTCCACGAGTGATGCAGTTATACCGACCTAACCCCCGTGTAGACAGCGCTATGGCAACAGGAGAGTTTCTACCACCGACATTAGCTCTTGGAGAGGTGGATTAACTATGTTTAGAGCATCTTCATTAAAGCACTACATTGTGCCGATACAGCATTTGAAGTGAAGACTCCCTCAGAAAGGCATGAAATGTCCCTTTCACCTCAGTGAGATGCTCTCAAATGAAAGGGAACTCCCAGTGGGGATGAATACAGCCTGAAACCATAGTTTTCAGGTGCAGGAGCTGGTTCTTGTGCTGGACAGTTTCTGACAAATTTCAAGCATGCCCATTCTCAGCTCTTCACCTCATTGTCAGCATTGTGCTCTTGGCATAGGATCTGAGCGTGGCTGTTCTAAGCTCCACACCCAGAGGGGTGGGGCTTCCCCAGATCCTGGCCCCTTCCCAGATAGGCAAGTGCCCTTCAGTGCCTGGTTCACATAGGAGGAGTAAGAGGATCTATACCCCATTGGTGATCAGGAACCCCCAGATCCTAGTACATATGGAGGGCAAGGAGTAAGGCTCAGACTTCACTAGATGAGTAGTGGGGGGTCCAGATTCTGGCACACACACATAAGTAGGGAGAGGGGCTCAGACACACAAAAGGAGAGAATGTGAGGTTGACTCTGCACTTATTTTGCCCTGGTTCTCTGCTACTCATCTCCACTTCCTCTCCCCAGTATCTCTCACCTGAGCCCCCCAACCCTTCTTACCTCCCCTACCAGCCACCCCTATAGTCCCCCCTTCCCTCAATGAAGCCCCAAACTTCTCTCATCTATTTTCCCCCATTTCCCCGTTCCCTAAAATGCCCCATGCATGCCAGCAGCCATTTGCCTAGCTATTTTTTTTGTACAAAAATACTTTGATTGCATCCCCCCTGCCAATACAAAATTAAATTAAATAAAAAACCCCAACCCTACACATTTTAGAAATATGCCCTCTGACCTTTTACAGCTTTCTGACCAGTGTGGGGCTTGCAGAGATACTGGACCATGTTGAACAGGCTACTGCTCATTCCTCTGAGCTATTCAGCTAGCATAAAATGGCAAAGGCTAAAAATTCTATTACATCCTCTGTCCATACATGCTCAGTGTAATGCATTAGGGGCATGAGCTTTAGAACTGCTTGGCATGTGCCTAAGTGGAGAGGCAAACTCTTTTTCAAACAATATTTTAATTTGATTTTCCCCAAAGGTCTGGTGGGTGTTATGCACTGTATTCAGACCCTGGTCTGACAATCTGGGCCCTGGTTTCATCTCTGTCTGTGTGCAGAAAAGCCTTCCAAAATAGGTCAAGTTTAATTTAAGTAAAGCTGATTTTGGGAGCAGGGTGTCTCTTGGGAACCCCATGGCTAAATGGCCTTAAATTTGGATCACTGATCCTACCATAAACCTCATCAGCAACACTAAATTTCAAGGCAATCCAAGTAACCATATGGATTTTAGAGCACTTAGAAAGAGAGACAGGGCTTCTGAACTTTAAATATAGCAGAGCTCCCACTCTACTATAATTTAGGTCCAAACTTGCAAAGATTTATTTATGTGTTTAATATTGTGCACTCTGAGTAATCCCACTGAATTAAATGGGACTGCTCACCATGCATAAAGTTAAGCATATAAGTAACTCTTTGCAGGACCAGGGGGTTAGACTCTTTGAGGCACGGAGTGTCTTTTTGTTAAGTGTGACTATGGTGTTTCGCACAATGGGGCACTGATCCCTTTAGGCACCACCAATACACTAATAATAAGAATTATATTAATAATACTGGAAAGATGATGGACCTCCCTCTTAAGGCATGGTGAAATTGATCCCTATTCAAATGAAGGCTTAAGTAGGATTTACATGATGCATAGGCCTTGTGCTGTTTCTCTGCTCAGGTGTCAATTTCACCCCAAGTAATGGAAGCAGATGTCCTCAATGTGTAACTCTAAAAAAATGATAACCTGGATGAATTTGCTTCCTCTTAGAAGATGTCATCTGCAGGACATCTGTTCATAGCCCAAATGTTTTCCTTTCTATGACTCAGTTTACATATCTGCAAAAGAAGTATAACAACACTTATACATATCACAGATTGACTGATTAATGTCTGAGAAATGTTTGAGAGCTTCAGATGAAAAGTGAAGCAGAACTACAAAAGGTTAGTCTATAAGGTGCCACAGAACTCTTTGCTGCTTTTATGAAATGTTATCCATAATAATCACAAAAAACCCTACATCACATAGTACTGTAAAAAATAAATGAAAATTCTCATGATTATGATGGCTATAAAAATTGGTAATGGAAACAAGGTGTGGCAAGTGTTTTGATTTCTTTATATTGGAAAGTAAGTGATTTCATTTGGTTGTCTTCTTGAACAGCAGACTGATCCAGGAATTGAAACCTCTGCCTAGGGAATATTGCAAAGAAAAATGCCTAAAAGGTGTATGTTTAGACAAGATGATTTACAGTGTAGCTATCATGGCTGATACTGGGGTTAGATGTATGGTTGTTTGTAAATAGACATTGTATCATGCATCACTTTAACCCTGAGGTCTTCTAAATGTCGTCTTTTAATCCCTGCTGGTTTTCACTTTTCCAATGACTGTGATATATTTTAAGAACCATGAAGTCTTTAGTTTGTTAGAAGCCTTTAAGCAGGACTATTCAAAAGGACTTGGATATTGTTTTGTTTATTAGATTTTATAACACATGGCTGGCCATCAACACAAAGACTCCTGAAATGATAGGGACAATTCTGGATTTAGTAGCAATTATTTCTTATGCTAATTTCTTGCCTTCCTCTTCTTTCATTTATTCTTACTTCAGCTCTAGCCTCTGAATTCTCCTTCTCTCTCCATTTTAGTTCTCTTTCTCTTCATACTGCTTCCATCCCTTGCTTCTGACTCACATCTATCTTCCTTCTTTCTTTGGTACTTGCTTCCATGCCAGTGCCATGCACTTGTTTTCTCTTTTGTCCTTTAAATTTCCCATTTCACTGATCATAATTTTCATCTTGGTTTGCCATTTGTTAATCCCCAAAGGTTACTTATGGCACTACCCAAATATGGTGCTAGCTGAGTAATGCCTCCAAACTCGTTAGTTTCATTGATAGGACATTATGCTCTTTCAGCGGATGATAATTGTCTGGAAGCTCACTTTTGTGAGTGAGTTGGTACCACTTTGCAGTAAATATATTCATCAGTGGAGGTGGCTGCTATATTGAAAGAACTAGTTAGAGAAAAAGACAAGACTTATATTAGCCTCAGGCTAAATTCACTTTCTGTGTTACTACTTATTTCAAAATCACCAGTCCCAGATTACTTTCTCCTTTTCAGTTTCTTTTCTTCTAGCAGGGACCTAATCCTGAATTCTTCACTCTGGCAAACTTCCTACTGAACTCAGTGAGAGTTTTTATTTATTATTAACTTTATTAATTAATTAATTAGTGTATGATGATGATGATGATTATCTATGTCATGACTGAGTAAAAAAATTCAGAACCATGACTTCAGTGGAAATCTTCCAAATGGAATTCAGACTTAGGTCTTTGCATTTTAAAGTCACGATTCCAGCTAGAAGAGAAAAATATAAATGTTTGAAATTTAGTTGTCTTTATTGTTTTTCCTGACTCATCTTCTGTATAGACAGAATCAGTTTCTTTAGACCCAAAATCTGCTTCCTTTACACCTATATACATGCAGGGGAACTCCACCGACCTCAATGGAGTTACTCTGGATTTATTCAAGCACAAAATTTGACTCTCATTTCCTGTCTCTATTGTAGCTGTTGTAGCTCTGGGCCACCCAGTCCCACGTTAAAACTCAGAGGAAGGAACTGAAGGGAAAGAAATCTCTGCAAAGTTCTCCCAGAAGAGATCTGTCTAATTATTTAATTCAGAAGACCCCACTCAATCATGCCTTTTCGGCCTCCTTTCTGCAATGGAAGCAGACTGATGGGGATCCTAGGATGGCACCTTCCCCAGGGAAACATCTTGAAGGATGAGGGGATGTGAGCTGAATGTGGAGGGTCCACTGACTGTGCAGTTTAGGGGGCAGTTTCCTTTCTTGATATCTTTTTATTTAGTTTCACTATAATTCCCTGAGCTTTTATCATCATCTTATCTGGGCACTTACTTTACTCAGATGTAACTAAGGCAGTTGGAAGATGGCATTCTTTAAATTTACTTTAGCCACAAGCTAAGATTCTAAACAATAACCTATTGCCCTGTCCACGTCTCTTTTCAATTACACTCATTTCTCCTGAGTGTTGTCTGCAAAGCTTATTACAAAGCCAACAGCAAAAAAGCCAGTGCTTCTTTAATGAAGAACTAGGGTACCATGAAACTGACCTGAGAAAGTATGACAATAAATGGTGGTTGGCTGTTTTTATTCCATATCAGGTTTCAAATAAGTCAACGGCTGAAAAACAAAACAATTGTACAAATGTTTGTGGTAAGCTGACATAAAAGGGACATAAGCATGACAGAAGCAAATTAATTAGAAAAGTCACATGAATGCTTTTACCAGTATTTGTCTAGCTCTAAAAGTTCCCAACTAAGACACAGAAGATTCAGCAAGGTGCTTAAAATTAGGCACATGCTTAAGCTCATTGATGAATCTGGGTCTAAGTTCCTGATCCTGAAAAGATTTAGCACACACTCATAACTTTGGCCAGATGAGCAGTCCCATTGGGCTCAATACAAGCTTTGATACGGTCTCAAGACATTCTTGTCCATGTGTTTGCAAGACTGGGGATTTAGGATCCAGCGGATGTATTCTGAATTTGGCCTATTTATCTAATATGGATATTTGTTACAGTGAAGATAGCTATATGCCCCAAGGAGGAGAAAAGCTCCACACTTGAAAAATTATTTGGTTATTGGATAATTTTCCAGGTATTTTTCTTCCTTATGCATGTTCTGTAGAATAAGCAAAACAGTTATATGCTCTTGTAATTAGTTTTGTTGTTGTTTTTGCATTCCTTTTATAACTGCACATTTGTATTTTATTCCAGAATTCAAGTAATAATAGGCGATTATGCTTATCTGATTTTTCCACGTAGGGCAAATTCTGCTCTCTGTTTACTAAATTAGGCTTCAGTTAAGGAACGCATTTAAGCACTTAAGTCCTAGTGAGAATTAAACACATGCTTAAGCCCCCTTCCTTAATAGGGATGACTTCATAAAATGGGATCTTAATGATTTTAATGAGGAAAGTGCTATTGCCTTGTCCTTCAAACTCATGTCTGCTGTACTTGTGCCCAGTGTATAAATTGCAGCTTCCAGCCAGTAACAGCATACACAGCCTATTAGAGTGGAAGAAGAAGCAGGATAAAAGGTGGCTAGCCAGTAAGAAGGAAACTCTTGTTTGTGAAGTTGCATGCATCGCTGGTTTGATTTACAAGTATTGATGAAATCATGCTACGGTTGCCTGCATGGCAGTTACTCCACTCATTGCCTCCTGCCACTTTTCTTGGAGGTGGTGAATTGTATCGTGCCTTAGAAACAATGTTTCAGTTTCCTGAATGTTGCTGCCAGTGCCAGATTGGCAGCACACTTGAGGATTAAAGGAGTGTGAAGGATACAATGCACATTCTGTGAATCTTCCTTTTGAGGGGGCTGTTGGTGACCTGGCAATGAGCCAGACCATCCCCCCTTGGAGAAAGCAGCTCTTTAAGGTCACAAACCAATTATGCAATGGAACATGTGCAGATTAAAAACTACAGCTGTATTGTATTTACAATTAAATATTTGGAATTCACTGCCTCCCACATGCCTGCTTTTTTTTAAATTAAGAGAAATGCACTAAAAAGAGTCCATCTTTACACTGATTGTCCAGTCATCTTCTAACTGGTAAACTGTATAAATAAGCTATGGGATCATTAAAAGCCCAGGGATATTTTTCAGAGCAGAACCACATTTGAAAGCAGAGCTGGACCAGAAGCAAAATCCCTGAGCCCAAACATCTCCAAGCTCTGCAAGGGTGGTATGTTTTGAATCTGAACCTAGATCTAAATGTAGCATCTCCTCCATTCATTTCTGTGAATCTAGATCCAAATATCCCCAGTCTTGAGGTTTTTGGAAAAAGGATATAATTTCTTATTTTACAGTTTAAGTCTATCTCTACTTTAAACCCCTCATTCAAAAGCCCCTGTAGAATCTGACAGGTGAGCAGACTAGTATCAAGATAAACTCTTTTTATTTCAGACAGAAACTATATACAGAAACGAAGAAACAACTTCACACTAAGCCAGCGGCTACCGTGTTTCCAGGACAATAAGGATTTACTGTACTTTGCACACTCACAGATGCTTTTCAGACAGACACAGTCAGGTCATAGCAGGCCCCAAATTGTGAGTTTTGTAAAAAACAAAACAAAAACCTCTATACTGCTGCAAAATCTCAGACCATAGAATCTTTTCCACATTAAAAAATAGAGTCCTCTTGGACATATAAAACCTCCTCCTGCAGAAAGCCACAGCTATCCTCTTTGGGGAAAACCCAGAGGTTATAGATACCTCTTGGTGTCATAAACAGATAGCTAAGGGTTAATGTTTCTTTTACCTGTAAAGGGTTAACAAAGGGAACCAAACACCTGACCAGAGGACCAATCAGGAAACCGGATTTTTCAAAGCTCAGGGAGGGAATTTTTGGGTGTGTGTCCTTTGTCTGTGTCTCTGTTGCTCTCTCGGCTCTGAGAGTGATCTCTCTATCTCCAGGCTTTCTAATCTTCTGTTTCCCAGTTGTAAGTACAGGTATAAGACAATATAGGTTTTTATATTGTTTTTGTATTTACATGTGTGTAGTTTGCTGGAATGTTTTAAATTGTATTTCTTTTTGGATAAGGCTGTTTATTCATTTTTCTTTTAAGCCATTGACCCTGTATATTGTCACCTTGATACAGAGACCATTTTTATGTCTTTTTCTTTCTTTTTATATAAAGCTTTCTTTTTAAGACATATTTGATTTTTTCCTAGTTGGGGCTCAAGGGGATTGAGTCTGCAGCTCACCAGGGAATTGGTGGGAGGAAGAAGACAGGGGGGAAGAGAAAATCTCTTTGTGTTAGAGTTACAAAGCTTGCATTTGCAGGGACTCTGAGTGAGGGTGAGAGAAACCTGATCTCTCTGGTTTGCATTTCAAGGAATTGAAACAGGGTGATCTTCCAGGGTCATCCAGGGAGGGGGTTATTTCCCTTTGTTGTAAGACTCAGGGCATCTGAGTCTTGGGGTCCCCCAGGGAAGGTTTTGGGGAGACCAGAGTGAGGCAGGCACTGTAATTCCTGTCTGGTGGCAGCGCTATAAGATCCAAGCTGGTAATTAAGCTTGGAGGTTCATGCAGGCACCCACTTTTGGGCGCTAAGGTTCAGAATTGGGAATTATGCTTTATGACACTTGGTCACCAACATAAAGCATCAAACTTTATTATTTTATTGTCTATTACTTCTTTAATGCCATTTTCGGGATGAAGATAAGGGATCCTTTGTGGAATGCTCTGCTCTCTGCCCTTACTATCTTAAGCATTCTTAAAAATATCAGTATTAAAAATTATTCTTTAAATACAATTGGACAGATCTCAAGCACACACAGGTGCCTTCAGCAAGGCTAATAGAGTTGATATATTGGCTGAAGTCTTTGTAGAGGACTGTTAAAGTCATGTTGCCAGGATCAGGAAGTGACTCTGCTTCTACTGTAATCATTTCCTTCGTGGCGTACATACAATGAACCAATATACTACTATATCCAGCACATGTGATACTCTTGGGTGCACTCAGGAACTTTGGACTTTAAAAACCGTAAACTTCTACCACTTGAGCTACAGGAGAACCTTCTAGAGTTGTCAGTGGTAGTAATGAGCATTGAGTCTTCAAGACCAGCCACTAGAGGGCATATCTCTGAATATACCAAGCAAGACATCAGCATGAAAGTTCTCATGAGGAGGGCAGACTTCCTCTAATTATCTGGTGTTTCAGCCACTGCCAGGAAAGGCAGCAAAATGATTGTGTGGTATCCTTTTGCAGGATACACCACATGGCAGTTTACATGCATGCCAATGTTGAAATTTAACATAGTTGGTGCACTCATGAATCATGAAGAGGTGAGTTTTGTGTTGTACATCAAATTACATAGGTGTCAGGGCCAGGCCGTAGGCAGGTGGGCCTAGTGGTTAGAATGGGGATGGGGGTGGGACCCCACACCAGCTGGAGTTGAGGACCAAAAGTTCAGGAACCAATAGTCAAATACAAACAAGGAAGCTGGGTTAAGAAACCAGGAGGTCGAGATCAGGAGATGAACCCAAGATCAAGAAACATGTATCATGAAACCGGGAGACAAGAGCAGGTAGAAATGAGTGAGCAGCCCAAAGCAGGATTGACCCAAGTTGTACAGACAACTTCTTGTTCATCCTTCAGGCTCAAGTAGGGAGACTGGGCCAATCAGGAGTTCTGGAGTTCCACCAAGTGGGGTCCAGAGGTGGAGCCTCCTATCTGAGGTAGGTTTCAAGGAGTCCTGGTTCTAGCTGATGCCAGTAAGTTGTTGGGTGGCAGGTTGGAGCATGATGATTCCTGCAGGACTGCTGCAGATGCCGATTTGTGGGTCATTACAATAGCCAGTAGCCTTCCTGAAAAAGAAATACTGTAGCTAGATCTGTATATTTCCCAGTGAAGTAATAAGGTGGGGGTAAGAAAACAAAATATTTGATGTTTTAATGGGAGATACTAAGATGCATGTATTATAGGTCTATTTATTAATTCAGGAAGCGGTATGTAAATATATAAATACAAAAGCATCTCATTTTGCTATAAAGAAGCCTGAAACTTGTTATCATGATAAACAGAAGCAAAACCAACAGGCACAGACCCATGCTTAGCTGCTAAAAAATGTGCGCATTATTTGTAATTAAATTTGCCGTAAGAAAGAATAGAACCCAGAAGATTAATGTAGCCATATAAGTTACCAGGATCCTAGCAAGACAGGAAGATCAGTAGGCCACTCTATAGCTGTCAAAAAAAATTTTTAGACTGATTCTTAAACCATCAGTTATTCAGTTGAGGATGGGTTAAAATGCTCAAATATAATAAGATGTGGCTCAGAGGTGGTTCCAGAGGAATTAGTTTACTTATGTAAAATGTGCACCTGAGGTAAATAATTCTTTCTACAGGTCAGCCTCTAATATTAGAGGTTTGAACTTCTGGAACAGCCTTCCAAGGGGAGTAATGGGGTAAAAAGATATATCTGGCTTCAAGACTAAGCTTGATAAGTTTATGGAGGGGATGGTATGATGGGGTAGCCTAATTTTGGCAATTAATTGATCTTTGATTATTAGCGGTAAATATGTCTAATGGCCTGTGATGGGATATTAGGTGGGGTGGGATCTGAGTTACTACAGAGAATTATTTCCTGGGTGCTGGCTGGTGAGTCTTGCCCACATGCTCAGGGTTTAACTGATGGCCATATTTGGGGTCGGGAAGGAATTTTCCTCCAGGGAAGATTGGCAGAGGCTCTGGAGGTTTTTTGCCTTCCTCTGCACCCTGGGGCATGGGTCACTTGCTGGAGGATCCTTTGCACCTTGATGTCTTTAAACCACAATTTGAGGACTTCAATAACTCAGACATATGTTAGAGGTTTGTTACAGGAATGGGTGGGTGAGATTCTGTGGCCTGCATTCTGCAGGAGGTCAGATTAGACGATCATAATGGTCCCTTCTGACCTTAAAGTCTATGAGTCTATTACACTAAATGTTACTAGTGTGTACTGTTAGCCATTAAAAAGAAAGGGCTTGATTCTCATTTACTGTAAGGTTGCTTTACACCCTCTGGCACTGAAAAGGGCCAATGTATAAATACAACTGCATCCACATTAAAACCCTTTGCCACGCTGGTGTGAATGGGCTTGAGTGTAAATGAGACTATGATTCTCTGTTTTACCCAGATTTTAGCACAGCGGTGTCTAAAATATCACAGTTACCTCCTATTCTAAGGAAATGGAAATACTGTGATGTTTTAGGACTGATCTACCAACTCTGTTCACCTATCACCAGATCAATCAGCAGGTTTCAGGTCTCTGAGTTGAGTGAATAACTAGTTTTTTGGTTCAGTGGCCAAACTAAAAAAATCTGAGAAAAAAATTGGTTTTGAACTGAAACAGACGTTGTTGTTTTTTTCTCAACTAAACAGAAAATTAAAAAATAAATAAATAAAAGATATTTTAAAAAAGGGTCAAAGGAAACATTGCAAATTTCCATTCATCTGGATATTTTCAAAATGAACCATTTTGGCATGTTCAAAAGTTTTGTTTCAGGTTTTTATTTTTTTTTATTTTTATTTTTATTTTTTTGAACTATTCACAGAATTTCACTCAAAGCTGTGAATAATTTTGGTGTCCATAAAATGCACTTTTCAGAAAATTTACTCTGTGCTGAAAATATTTTGCCCAGCTTTAGTGATTACAGGCTGGCAACCTGAGTTCTCTCTGGAATTTCAGCTGGGTATAGTATTCATCTTCACCTTCTGCTTGAGCAGTTGTGCTTTGTTGCTAGGTACTGGAGATCAGCCTTGTTGTGTTCCAGAGGTAGCTGCATGTCATTGATGGGCAAAATAATTCCTATACATTTTCCATTCCTAAATCACAAGTATTTTGGAGATTAATTAATTAATGTTTGTAAAACTCTAGGACATCCTGGGATGAAATTTGTTATCGGAGAGCTGTCAGCATTTTTACTATTGCTGTTGTCCTTCTTGATGTGGAAATCATTGTTTTCTCTTTGTTCTTAAAAGAGGAAAAGTCAGTGTGGCTTAGCTGGCTTGATTCCTTGTTAACAGAAGTGTCCATGATGTCAGCCATGCTATCAGCCCAAGGAGGAGAGTTTACTTGTTACCAGCTTTATTGCTGTTTGTCAGGAAAACAGAAATATTGAAAAGTTAGACATAAACAGTGATGTCCATGACATTGTTATTCTGTATTTCAGAGCAGATGATTGAAAATAAGTGTTTTGGGCTAGGTAATGATGATGGGAGACAGAGGTGGTAAAGGACTGTACTGAAGCTGAAACCCTAGGATGGTATCTAGCTAATTCAGCAGCCAGCGTAGTTCCTGGCTTCCTACAGGTGCTCTGCCTTTTACAAGGTAAAGCATGGGTTCCCCTGTGCCTGGCCAGCTCTGCCCACCGGTTATGACATGGGGCAGGACCATTTGCTACTCTTACCTTACCAAACCTTAGTCAGTGCCTGCACTCCCCAGCCACTTTGGATGTTGCCTGCTGTGGGGCATACGGTAAGGAAGGTTCCTTGCAACCTCTTGCCCCTTGAGGAGTCTATGCAGAGCCAGTTACAATGCAGCCTTTAAAATCCAGATGATATTCCCTATTCTAGACAAATACCTTTACAGCATAGCAGGTCAGATTTGGGGCCTAAAACCCACAAATATACTGACATAGAACTGAGGTAAACAGCATAATATAATCTGCTATGGAATGGCTATGTCTTGGCTATGTAAATAAACATCGGACCAGCTCTCAGAGAAAGCATTAGTCTTCCTAGCATTAATATAACACACACACACTCACCATTAATAGAACAGTATTAAGGCTGCAGAGCCAAGCCCTCAAAAGTTAGGAGAATGCCAGAATTAACGCTGCCTATGCAACTTTAATTTGGCTACCTTGTGCTTATGCTTTATGATATAATCTTTAATTATACGATGTCAGAGACCAGCATGTGAGCGCTCATGTCTATGGATCAGAGCAGGAGTCAGAAATCAGGAATTGGAGCCCAGCGTCACCTGGAGTGAGGCAAGGGAAGTTCCAGGACTGACACAAGGCAGGACGAAAGCTGGGAACAAGCAAACATAGGGGCTGTCACCACTGTGGGCAAATGCTTTGAGCCATCAGTACCCTGCTGCTGGTGGTGGATTTAAGAGAAGTTCCTTCTGATCCCCTCAGCAAATCAGGTGGTTTCGCCATTCAGATAACTCAAATGGGGTCACCTGCACTCATTAGATTGCCTGAGGATTAAGATAGCAGATAAGAAGGCTAGCTGTGGATCCTTAGGGCTTGTCTACACTACTGTGCAGGGTTTATCTAAGATACACAACTTCAGCTACGTGAATAGCATAGCTGAAGTCAGCGTACTTAGATCTACTTACAGATCTAAGTCTTACGGTGTCTTCAGAGCTGATGCTTTCCCGTCGATTCTGCTTGCACTCCTCGTTCTGGTGGAGTACCAGAGTCAACGGGCAAGTGCTATATTAGAAGCGATAAATCGACCTCCGCTGGATCGATCGCTGCAAGCCAATCCAGCGGGTAGTGTAGACAAGCCCTCAGCCCTGACACACAATCATATACTGTTATTTCCATAGGACTAGGGCCTCTTTCTGTGCACAGGATTAATTAGCAGCTCTTCAATATTTTGTTTTCTCCTCATTGTCCAGTGTGTGGCTCCATATTCTATTTACTGCATGATATTCTAACTGTGCTTTTCTATTGCTCTCACCACTATGGTGTCAGAGTGCTTTCCACACATTCATTTATTTTCTCCACATCCATCAGAGGTAAAGGAGGGTAGTATTATCCCCATTTTACATATAGGGAGATGCACAGACAGATTAAGATCAAAAGTGTCAGTTTGTTTTGGGTGCCCCAGTTGAGACAACTAGGAACTGATTTTTGAGAGTTCTTATCATTATATAGCACGGAGTGGCCAAACTTGCTGACCTGCTGAGCCGCATACAACAATCTTCAGAAATTTGAATGTCAGGGTCCATCAGCCCACACAATAAACATTTTGGAAAGTTATAATGAACTGAAAACAGAGTCTACTAACGGGAAGTGTCAGGCAACCTTTACAATACATGGTGCTTCCAGCCCCACCTTGTTATCTATCTATCTATCTATCTATCCATCTATCTATCATCTCCACAAAACTGCTAAGGAAAAATGGGGAATAAAAATTCAGCTATAGAATTCTACTACCTTATTGATAACCATTTTGCTTTAGTTAAACAAAATTTGATATTGCAATTGAATGGGCAAGGTGTATTCATTAATTAGACCTCAACAGTGCTCACTAATCCAAACCCACAGATTCTAATGACTTCCAGTTCCTTCAATGTGTACGAACAGACATTTTGTTTTCAAACAGTTTTTTTCCCCTCGCTTCCTATCCAACCCTGTAATTGGCTACTCAATTTCAAATTAATATTAATGACTCAGTTTACCAGGGGGAAAATGTTCAACAAAGCAAAAACTACAGATACTACATGGCTCATTAAAGTCATATTACTTTAAGCATTTGAGAGGATACTTCTGCAAAACATATACATAATTCATTAAATCAGCTACTTCACCTTTCCCTTGTAGTGCTCCCATATTATAGATGCAAGCATGCTGTAGAAAGGGATGGAATTTATTATTGCCTTTCACCCATCCTCGTACTCTTGAAACACACCTTTGAATAATTTATTGGTTAGAATAAATTGATGGACAGAAGTCAGAGTAACAATGGGAGGGAGAGAGAAAGATTGAACTTGAAGAAAAAATACTAAAAGAAGGAGGGGAAAGATTTAATTGTTACATATGTTCTTGCTCACAAATGCCACTCACTAAAGACTATATTGTGACTTGAACTGACACTCAAAAATGGCAACCTAGCCTTTGCTTTAGGACAGAGGAATAAGCAGGCACTATGCACCCACTCACTCCCATGAGACAGGTGGGTAGGGAAGGGAAGACAATGGATGAAATAAAACAACCTTTGTTGCATCCAAGTACTAGTCTGGAGCACCTGAGGAGTAATTTCTCTAAATGCAATGTTGAACTGAACAAGTTAGGCATGTTGTTTTCAGTAGAAGAAATGGTGGGGTTGATGGAGACCAAAAGTGATAATTTAAGCTTGGTCTACACTACAGAGTTAGGTCAATGCAAGGCAGCTTAGGCTGACCTAACTATGAAAGTATCTACACTAGTTTGTGCCCACTGACATAACTGCCCTGCTATGCCGACTTAATAACTCCACTTCGATGAGATGCATATAGTCAATGTCGATGTAGCGAAGTCAATGCACTATCGGTGTAGACACTATGCTGCATACATCAGTTGTTACTGGCTTTCAGAGGCCATCCCAGAATGCTCCATACTGACAGTACAATCAGTATAAGCGCTCCTGACGAAGGCGCACACTGGCGACACAAAGAACATAGTGTACACATGTAAAAGGCAATTTAATTACTGCAGCAGCAGTATGCTGAGCTAACTTAAGTCAACATAATTCTGTAGTGTAGCCATGCCCTTAGATGCTAGAGTAGAAGATCTGGGTTCTTGGTCTATATGGGAAAGCAGGTGGAATCACAAAAGAACTCCAAAACATGGTAGGTGAGCCATGAGAAATAGCTTTGTCAGACAGTCAGATTGAGGCCAGCGGAAAAAAAATACCATATTTTCAGGGATTGCTGATAAAGTCTCTAACATAAAAAAAAGGTGATTTTGGAGAGTAAGTTCTCCACACGTTTCATAAATTATTTTAATTTTGGAGAAAAAGACTCCAGTAAGATCAAAGAAGGTCCAAAATGTAGCTGGGATCACAAGGATCATAGACATTGGAGAGAAGCAGAAAATAGTAAGTGCTTAGTAAGTTACATTATCATTGCAGAGAGCAGAATGCTTATCTTTCCTGATCTCAGTCTAGCTATGCAAAATAGCAGGAAAATTCTGGCAAGACCCAAACAAGCCTTTAGGATATAAATGTAATGGCAGCTTTGCTATATCCTGCTAAACTTTGGATAATCCGTGAAGAATTTTTTTTCCTGTTCTGGGCACTGACTAATTACTTTTTAGTTGCTGGACAGATTAAGGAGCAAAATACTCAGTTGCTTCTGGTCTCTCAAGAGAACTAACATCCCTCTGCTCTTGCTGGAATGGAGGCTTTATGAGCCTGAACACTGATTAGTTGCTACTGTTCATTCTGTCTTCTGATGTGGGATATGAGCACTGCTGCTTCCATGCAAGTAACTTCACAGTTAGTGCTATTTACTCTCACTATGAATCTTGTATGCTTCCCACAAAAGACTTTAATTTGAGACACAGTGTAATTAATCTTTATCTGAGTAGCTTTGCTAGTATTTGTATTACACTGTCATCTACAGACCCCAACTTAGCTCAGGACACTGTTATCCTAGATATTGTATAAACACTTAGTAAGAGATAATCCATACCTCAAAGATCTTAGGGCCAGATTTTCAAAGGTATTTAGGTGCCTACATATGCAGAAGGATGCCTAGGGAAATTTTCAAAAGCATCTAGGGACCTAACTCCCATTGATTTTAATTTGAAAAGCACATTAGGCACTATTTGCACCTTTAGGTGCTCACATTCTTTTACAAATCTGGCCCACAACCTTTTCTGTCTTATAACAATATTGATCAGTGGACCAGGTGTTTCTGAACAACTAATTATAGATCAGCATTTTATCACTTCCATCTGCCACAAACTGTAGACTTTTTCAAAGTTCAGCTACTCTGTGTACCAAATTAGAATTGGTTCAGTAGACATATGGTTTTTACTGTACTTTAATATCTTAGGACTTGTCTACACGGGCAAATTTTGTCGACGAAACTAATGTTGACACAAAAAAAATTGACAAAATCAAAGTTGCAAAGCCAGTCAACATTTGCTCCATTTGTCAACAGATCATGTCCACATTTGGAGCACCAATGTTGACAGCATGAGCAATGCACTGTGGGTATGTATTCCACAGTGCTCGGCGACACCGTCTGTTGCTAGGTTGTTGTGGGAAGGTGGAAATGGAGTGCGGTGCATCCTGGGACATGCAAAATATCCCATCATGTGCCGCTTTGTGTCCCAGCTCTCCAACGGTTTCTGATTTCCTTTTGCACCGTTCTGGCTTTCCTTTTGGTCCGTTTTTCCAGTTGTCACTCTTTGTAGTGCATGCCAGCATCTGCAGTGAGAGAGGATGGATCTCGCACTTCTCTCCTATGCGCTGTTAACTGTTGTGAGAACATTGCGCATGGCAGCAGAGTTATTAGCAAAATTACTGTCAGAGGATGGAACGCAGGCACCCGAGTGTGATATGGACAGCAGCATCTTACCGGTGCTTTTGGCATTCACAGAGCAGCTGCATACGGTAGACTGTCGCTTTTGGGCTAGGGAAACAAGCACTGATTGGTGGGATCACACAATTTTTCTCACTTCTGTGGGTGAACAGGGAAACCATGGCACAACTACTGCATGCTTGTGGCTTTCAACTCGGTTTATAAGCAGCTCAGCTATGTGCTGCTTTGGTCCCAGCTCCAGTAATTGCTAAATGGCATGGTACAGTTTCCTACAATGGGGGATCTAACAAGGCTGCAATCCCTTGGAATCTGTGGCAGAAGATTAACAAGTACCTCTTGGAAACTTTCCAGAGCCTCTCAGGAGGATTCCCTGCAGATCTAGATGTCCATCGACACCCTGCTTGGCCATGCAGATTAGCTACAAAGGGCAATGTCCAGCTCACATAAAGCACTACTTGCCTCCCACTTTTTGATTCCCTACACAAGCCACAGCAATTTGACCGGCATCTCATCTGCTTCCTGCTCCCTGTAGAGCAATTCTGGAGTACAGAAAAGTTTCTGGCTGGCTGCCAGCGACCCTGCTGGGAGTTCCACATCCTCTTCTAGCTCCACTTCTTCATCCAGAATTTCAGCCTCCGGCTTACCCCCTCTTTCTGCTGCTTCCGAAGTATCCATTGGGCTATCAGCAATGGAAGTGGGGTCACCACCAAGGATAGCATTCAGTTCCTTATAGAAGTCACAGGTCTTAGGTGCACCACCGGAGGGTTCGCCTTACGCGCCTTATGGTACACCTGCCTTAGCTCCTTTATCTTCGCTCTGCACTGCCACAGATCATAGCCGTTTTCACACAAGCTTAGAGAAATTTGCCTTTATGTGTCCTGATTCCTATGAGTTAATCGCAGCTGTGACTGAACAGACTCCTCTCCCCATATACTAATCAGATCCAACAGCTCAGTGGTGGTCCAAGCAGGAGTGGGTATGGTGTGATAGCCAGCCATGTTCACCTGGGAAGCTACCTGGGAAACTCACAGTGGAAGCCAGCAAGGATGAAATGAGATTTAAAATTCCCAGGGCTTGCAAGAGGGAGGGGCAGGTTGGCTGCAGGGCAGTGGAGTTCAGACCACTGACTAGACCGGCGACATGGGAATTGTGGGACACTTTCTGGAGGCCAATAAAATCAAAGTAAAAAGGTGTTCTGTCTACACTGGCTGTTTGTCAACAGGGAGGAGAAAAGACAAAAGTCTCTTGGGGGAAGTTTTTTGTCACCAAAAATGGGCATTTTTCTTGACAAAAATCATGTTGCAGTATGTATGCTATCGCTGTTTTGTCATCAAAAGGCAATTTTTGGTGAGAAAACTTGCCAGTGTGGACAAGCCCTTACTTAAGAATATGCATTTGTGACACAGAGACCCAGTGGTGCTAACTGGCAAAGGTTTCACTGCTCTGTATCAGCAATTCCTACAAGAACTGACAAACCGCACCTAACAAAATGCTTTCAGAGTATTTATCCATAAATAATATCATGTAAGGAACTTAATAAAAGCTTGTGTCATTCGGCTCTTCCTAATCATTGCAAGATGTATGGATGGAGGAGTTGTGCATATATTTTCAGTATATATCTTGAGAGTCTGTATCAAGGTATGAGTCACCAGCAGAAACAGGTTTTCCCCCAGAGTCAGGGTGCCAGTCCATTTAGCTAACTGACGTAAATTAAGTATTGCATTGTTTCACAGTGGGCCTCCCATCACCTGTTTGAACTGAATGCGAATGAAGTACAGACGCTTGAAGTCAACAGGAATAACAAGCATTGGAGGAGAAGAGGTTACTTGGCGCACACTTCAGGGGTTAACTGGACTATAAATGGGGGACAAATAAAACATTTTGTCATCTATTCATGGAGGAAACCCCTTAAAGGGCATGGAGTGAGCACTTGGATAGTGGTTTTGATTGAAAACCAGCAGCTCCATCAAAGATGGAATCCTTGGGAGAAAATCTACTTTATTAAACAGGAAAGGTAACTGATAAGTTTGGACCTAGGATTGTGCTTCATGTTTTATTTCATATGTGTAACCATTTCTGCTTCCACGTATTATCCTTGCTCGCTATCTCTCAAAACTTAGCCTTTGGTAAATAACACTGCTCTACAGCCAAAATGCTTCTGAAATAAATGTAGTCAAACTTTACTAATTCTGGGTCACTAAGAACGAAAAGGATGCTTAAAATTGTTGATTGGCTATAGTCTAGCTGTTGGGCTCCAGAGTACAGCAGTGGAATCTCCTGGCAGGTGATGTTAGGGTTTCCATGTTCCGTGACCCATCAAAAGGATCTTGTCCCATTCTTCTTCATGGAAGGTGATCTTGTAGCCTGCAAGACATCGATGGTGTGATGGCAGCCCTCAACATCGTTCGACGATCCAGATGAGTGGACACTGTTCATTGATTCATCGAAGACGAGTCTTAAGCTGTTTTGCTGCATAATGGCAATGTTTTGCCATCAATTCCAGTTTGGTCATGCAGCCCATATGAAGGAAACCTATGACAACATGAAACAACCTTTTGAGGTGCTAAACTATGACCAACATCAGTGGCAGCTTTGTGGCGATTTGAAGTTGTTGCTCTCTTTGCTTGGTCTGCAAACTGAATACAAAGTACTGCTGTTTTCTCTGCAGAATGGGATAGTCGTGCAAGAGATTCCCACTACATCAAGAAAGATTGGCCACTCCAACAGTCATTGGAGCCTTGGGAGGAAAAGTGTTCAGCATCCACCACTTGTTGAATGTCAAGGAAGACTTTTGTTGCCCCCTTATACATCAAGCTGGGTCTGATGAAGAACTTTGTCAGGGCCATTGACAAAACACAAGCAGCTTTCAAGTACCTCTGTGGAAAATTTCCAAGGTTAAGTGAAGCTAAGATAAAGGAAAGTGTCTTTGTTGGTCCTCAGATTCGTGAACTTTCTTCCAGATGATGCATTTGACACGCACTGCGTGGCAAGGAAAGACGGCATGGAAAGCCTTCCAGTTAGTGGCAATACATTTTCTTGGAACAACAAGGCAGACAACTACAGTTGTTGTTGGTGGAAAACCTCCTCAGGCATACAAAAGCTTGTTGCAACATGTCACTAAAGATCCCATTTTTTTGCGCTCTCATCTAGATTTTTTTCCACCGAACTGTGCAGCAGTGAGCGACGAGCACGAGGCGAGCAATTTCACCAGGACATTGCAACAATGGAGAACGCTATCAGGGCAAATGGAGCCCATCAATGCTTGCAGACTATTGCTGGACAGTGACAAGAATGCTCCATTTAATGAATCACAAGAGACAAGCCAAGATAGCGCCAAGTAGACACTGAATAGGACTAAAACTATGTACATAATAGTTTTTTGCCTTTTGTTTCATCATAAATTTATTTATATAACCCTTTTGCTGATCTTTTTAAGTGTTACATAAACAGGACAGGTGAAATATTCATGTAAAGCAACCATAAACGCATGAAAAGACCTAGGTTTACAATTATGATTAAAACTCTACTATCTATACAATATACATAGACATAAAATGTAAAAACTTAAATATCTTAGAAACAGTAGCCAATCAGTTGTTTTAATTGTCATATTTGAATTCAGCACATCAAAATACATAATAAATACCACATTTTATCTCTGAAGCAGACGACTTCTCAAAAATTGTACACCAGTGTAATTTATTATTGTTTCACTATAAGTATATTTCAGTGCTATTATGTTATGAAGGACCTGATCCTAAGTTGTACTAGTCAAGCTGTGTATGAACTGTTCCTTCAGGGGCAGCTTGTCTGCTAATTTCTATGAGTGTTCAGTGGTAGGGACTGGTTACTACTGGGGACCCTTTCAGAGGGGCTGAGGTTAACCTGCAAAGCAAAGTAAGGGCTGGCAGAGATCTAAGACGATTGTCTGGGTGACTAACAGACTGGTGGTATCAGGAAAGTGACACCCATTTAAGCACCAGCAAGTCTCTCTCCCTTTCACTGAAGCAAGGAGATAACAGGGTGACTCACAAACCTGGGCACTCTGAGAATCGTCACAGCATTATGACTTCAGTGAGAGTTGGATTAGGACCATACAGAGTGCAGCAGTATAATCTAAAATCCTAAACAATTCCTTCAACAGGAAGCCCCCACAATGTGGGTGAGTGCATTTTAAAAGTGTTAATAGCATGCTGTGCTCTCATCCATGATCTTATCCAGCATAAAAATTCATATACATACATATACTCTTTAAAAAGTTGGCCCTTGTAGCAACAGAGAAGCTCAATCAGTGAACTCAGTATGCAGGACCCCTCAATGTCAAGAGCATGACACACTAAAAGCAACAACTTTACCTGGGTTTGTTTGCTAATTGTGTCACTCCCTCTGGACATGAGAGCCCCACTTCTTCAAGTTCAAATTGTCCTACACTATATGTGCCTGGAGCTATTTCAAGATCATTCCATCCAACGTAAGCTCTTAAATGGATCGCTAAGCCTGAAAAATATTCCTGCAGTTACACCATTGGTTCTGTTTAAGATATTTCACATGAAAAACTATATTAAATCAGAGATCATTAAGGGCTAAATTATGCCATTTGGCACTGTCCTGCAGTGCAGAACCACACTGTCCCAAAGGGAGCTTGAAGAGAGATATGACACATGCAGTCCCCAAACCCCCTAGTATGCAGGCTGCATCTTGCAGGCATCACCATGGCCTTTATTCCCTTTTGGGAGCAATTTATGCTCTGCATGGACACACATCATTGAGCAGAGGGACTGCAGGTATGCTGACTCTTTCTCAAGTTGCACACAAGTGGAGGGAGTAGGAAAGGCTCCTTAAGACCTTCTCATTCCCTGCACACCTACACTAGATCCAAGGCAATTCAATTCTAATATTTTACAGTTAAGCACTCAAAAGTCAGGAAATGCTACAGTTAAGGTTGAACAAACAGCCTTAATGCTGCCCCTGATGAGTATTCATAACAACAAACAATCTCTAATTACATGATCAAATGCTATTTCTCAAATAACATAGTATATCAGATATCTTTCTACAACCTTAGTTATATTTGTTTAACATCTTGTAATATTTTCTCTTCTATAATTATACTAATCTCTTTAGCATAATAGTCTAGTACAATTTCATTGCCAACTTTTTTTTTATTATACCGTCTCTGATTCCTAAGATATATATTGTAATACTTTCTCACACTAACACACTGTACAATTTCTTTTCAACTAGCAGTGCAAGTTTCCCTAGCTTTAAATTAGGGGATGAGGCAATTAACTAGCTAGGTATTTTAGCTGCATATGCATGCACAGCACAGCCTTAAGATTCATAGATTCATAGATTCTAGGACTGGAAGGGACCTCGAGAGGTCATCGAGTCCAGTCCCCTGCCCTCATGGAGGACCAAATATTGTCTAGACCATCCCTGATGGTCTAGACAGTATCTGCGTTGTCCCATTGACCTTAATGAGACTATTCGAGTGCTTAACATATGTATGTTTTAATATCTTGAGGCCTATTACTCTGGGCTGCCTGCTTCCTATGAAGTAAATAGAGTTTAGGGTGGGATAGCTCAGTGGTTTGAGCATTGGCCTCCTAAACTCAGCCTTGTGAATGCAATCCTTGAGGGGGCCATTTAGGGATCTAGGGCAGAAAACTGCCCAGCAGGGATAGCTTAGTGGTTTGAGCATTGGCTCCCTAAAGCTAGGGTTGTGAGTTCAATCTTTGAGGGGGCCATTTAGGGAAGTGGGGTAAAAATCTGTCTGGGGATTGGTCCTGCTTTGAGCAGGGGATTGGACTAGATGAGGTCCCTTCCAACCCTGATATTCTATGATTTTTATTTAATTAGTATTGCAGTACTGCCTTGTGGCCACCAATCCAGGACTGGGGCCCCACTGTGCAAAGTGCTGTAAGCACTTGTAGTGACAGACTGTCTTTCCCCAAAGAGCGTATGGTCTAAATATAAGACAAAAGACAATAGGTGACTACAACAAAGAGGCAGAGGGAGAACGAGGTAAGAATGAGACAGTTCTGATTTATGTAATAAGCAGCAATCACAGCACACCAGCAGCCTAACCGTTATCAAGTGTTTTGAAGGCATCATGGCAGACGTTATTTTAAAGAAGAGATGTAAAGAAGGATAATTTTCATAGCAATGGCTTCCGTGGATTCTGTTCGACTGGCATACACAGAGCCAAGTACAACATAAAGCCACTAAAGTTGCAGAAAATATAAACTGGAATATTGTTTAATTGAAATATAGCATATAATCTGTAGTGCGTGCACACAAAGGGGACAGAATTAAGTTTGCATATAGAACATTAATGGTCTTATTTCCTGATATTTGAATGCTTAAGGATGTAACTGATCAAATTCCCTAGATGAAAACAACAACAACAAAAACCAGAATGGGTGCGAGGTGCCTAAACTGGAGTTCCACTTGCCAACACTTTGAAGGTCTGCTTGTTTACAACAAAATAGAGCTGTTAGGTGTAAATTCCATAACTCACTACAAAATTCTGCCCCAGACACATTTCCATCTAATTATTCTGTGCCCATCAGCAGCCAGCTGGGGAAAGGTGGGTTTATCTTACAAACATTAGCAGCTGTGAGGCTTTTACTTTATAAGATGCACAGTGAGCATGCTAAGAGCTCCTGATATGTACCACAGAGGGGTTTCCAGCAGCAAAGCTTACATAAGATCCGCTCTTGTCCCCTCTAAAGTTAATGGTGTAAGGCAGGGATCGGCAACCTTTGGCACACGGCTCATCAGGGAATGCCCCTGGCAGGCCAGGCCGGTTTGTTTACCTGCAGCATCTGCAGGTTAAGCTGATCGCAGCTCCCACTGGCTGTGGTTTGCCATTCCAGGCCAATGGGGGCTGCAGGAAGTGGCGTGGGCAGGGGGATGTGCTGGCCGCCCTTCCTGTAGCCCCTATTGGTCTGGAGTGGTGAACCGCGGCCAGTGGGAGTCCCCTTACTAAAACTCAGTGGGGGTGTTTTGGTTGGCTAGCTCCCAGTACCAAAAGAAAGGGGAAGGGGTCAATGGGAAATCAGTATCCTGAGACTGACAGTCCCCAGGAACAACTGGGAAAGGCCAATGGTTCAGGTCAGTCTGATTGACAGGACGGGCAGGCTAATCAGGGAATCAGGCGTCCAGGGGGTCCTGTCCTGCATGTGAGCTGGAATTGCCCAGAAAATCAATTCTCCTCAATGAGAGTCCTTTCCATATGAATCTTCAACATTCTACCCTCATCTGATTTGACTGTAGAGCTGTCCATAAGAGTGAGATGTATAAGGAAATCTCTCCTCATAATAAAATATGACTGAACATAAAATAAACAACCACCTCAAAAATCACTCCAGGCAGAGACTCTCCGCCTGATTCTCCCCTGCTTTGCACCTATGCAGTCATTTAAACTTGTACATCATGAATACAAAATGGCAATGGTAGAGCTTAACACTCGCATTGCACTTAGTATGTACAGGTTTTAATGATGGTACAAGGTGCCAGGTAGTAGAGGATCTGGGACTAAGCCTGGAATATTTCATTCTGAAAGGTGGAGACCATAGTTCTGGGTGACTAGAAAACATTTTTAGAATGAAAAACTGTAAGTAGAGGCTGCTGCTCTCACCTTAATATATTATGAGCTGAATTTTTCTGTCTATTACACAGGTGCAAAGCTAGGACTTCTTTGGATTTACAGTAGTGTAACTGACAGCAAAATTTGGCCCTTCAAATACAGTTAAACTCTGTAGTATATTAATCTTTCAATAAGCACTGTCCCTTTAGAAACAAACACCTGAAATTGAATGTTCTCTCACTTTCTTGTATCAGAGAATTGCAGTCTGTCAGGGATCTCTATAGTTTTCCAGGAGCACCAGCAGACATTGCAGGGACACCAATAGGTCAAGCTACATTAAAATACGAGAAAACCCGAGACAAATCACACCTTGAAGCTACCTCTAATTGTCCTCTTCAGGCAAATGTTCTTGCATAAATTCTACTTAATGTATACCTGCAGCTTCTAGCAGGTTGGAGGAGTTAAAAGGAAGCGCTGTGAGAGATGAATTATAAGGCCAAAATAAGATAAGATGGTAGAGCCGTAAAAAGAATCCCTCGTTACTGCTGTTGATGGGAATGAACACACAAACAGGAGCTGAAATCTCTGAAAAGGTCAGACATGGGAACATGTAATGTACATTGTAATGCTATGTTAGCAAGTGTTCACAGCACATATCTACCCAACTCTTAAAGCACTCGAAAATTGGAAGTAGGCCCTGGATCTCTAAGATCTCTTCATTAGACATGGGCTAAGGAGTTGAGGTTTTTAATTCTCCTCCCAGTGTTATGGAGAAGGGATCTGAACCTACATCTCGCGCAGAAGTGCCCTAGCTACTGAGCTATGGAGTATTCTGGTGCTGGTCTCTCTCTTTGTTTATCCTGTTGGACCTGTTCCACTGTGTATGACATAATTAAATATTCATTGGGCCACTAAGGAGGTGAGATTGTCTCTACAGTCCAGTAGCTGAGTACTCACCTGAGCAGTGGGAGAGACATGCTCCAATCCCCTCTCCATGTCAGGCATATCTTGGGTGAGTGGCCTAACCACTGGGAGGCTTTCTCCTCCCCTGTCAGCTGTTCTGTGTGCTGTTAAGGATGCCCAGAGCACACCTATCAGCCTGGGCCACAAAGGTGAGATAGGCAGGGTAATGCCTAGCTTGAGGTTTCTGATGGGCGCTTCAGTGTGACATAGGCACTGAGCTGCTGGATGGGTTGAGAACTGAGGCAGCTGTGCCCATGCCCAGCTACCAAAATTTCGGAGCCTTAATTTAATGGGAGTTAGATGCCTAGGTACATTTGAAAATTCTACTAGACGCCTATATGAATCTTTAAATGCCTAAATACCTTCACACATTTGTCACCTAGGCACTTAGGAACTAAGTCTCATTGAAAATCAGTGGGAGTTGGGATCCTAAATTACTTTTGACAATTTTACCCTTTATCTATACCTATCCGAAGCATGAGCAAAATGGGTGTAACATGCTACCGTATCAGAACGATACCCTTTTACACCTCCTTTGCACAGCCGAAATGACTCCACAAGATGTAAGGCAGTGGAGACTTAAGGCCCATGCTGTTTAGATCCAGGGATAGATTAAGGGTGTATTCTAGGATTTGGGTCTCAGGGTGAGTTAGTATGAAGTTGGGATCTGACAGTGTTATAATTCCAAAAACTGATCTCTCACTCTGTCTCAAAAAAAAGAGCACAAATGGCAGAAAACTTACACAACAAACTCCAAACCCAGCCAAGTTCATTAACCTTTTGACATGACGAGATCTTTTTTTTTTTCTTTCCAAATTAGCCTGGGATGTTTCAACTGAGCCTGGCCTAAATTTTAGATAACAATGGACCTCGTGTCAGATGTATAGGACAGATTACTGTTCTGGGTGGAAACAACAGAAATTCAGTGGTTTCAAATGGTTTGGACCTGAAATCAGGCAGAAGGAAGCAACCTAGGCCAAGTTTCACGTTCCAGTTTTGCTTTGTTTTGTTTCTTTCACCATGAAACTCAAAGGACGTAAATGCACAAGAACCAAAACAATAAAAGTGGTTCAAACCTTGAGCCCTGACACCACTGACTTTCACACAACTCTGCTGTACTGTTTTCTGAGCTGCATCTTCTTCTAGTTTCCAGCCTTCGATCATTGTAATTGCAATGTTCAGTCGTCTCACAGACATTATTTCAATGTCTTATTGACTGAAATTATGTCTGCTATTCACATTTCATAATGGTTCCGATTTTGAGTCACACAATCCAGATAATTCACAGCAGTAACAGCAATAGAAGTACACTGTAATTATTTTGCAATCCCTTTTGTACCTTGTGCGGTCTTTGTCTGTCTCATCCTTATATGCTCCCTTTATACTTAAATAAGCACCTAACCATGAAAATGTAAGAGGTTTCTAGACTAAGAGTCCTGTTAGAGTCATATGCTTTGATCTAATTGTTTCTGGCATCTCCAAAACCCCTCAAGAGAATTATAGCTCCATAGTTCAGAAGCTTAGGGCTGGAACTTCAGTTGCACTGAGTGTATGCTTGATTCAACTCAGAAGGAGAAAAATTACATCTCTAAGCTTGTTAGGGATTGAGTGGAATGTTTTGTCTCACCTCCTGGCATGCTTCTTACCTGCCCCTACAGCAAAGGGACAGTTGTGCACTAGCTACTTTCACTTTGTGCAAGCTGAGGGGTCGCACATGCTGAGGATATCCTCAAGAGCACCTTTACATCTGTTTTCCTTTCCATCGCTCTGGCACAGGGGCCAGAGAATGCTGTACCCCAACAATTCCCATCTGTCATATCAACCCTAACAACTGTTAGAAACCAGTGTAAGTTAGAACATCTCCAAACCTACTCCAATTTTATGCCAGAGGCTGGTTCCAGGATCAGAGGAGCAGAGAAGGGACGTATGGTCACCTTTGCTGTGCCTCTGGGCATGAGTTTGGCGCATCTGATAATTAGAGCCATTATTTACGCATATAATATAAAAAAAACCCCTCAATTACATTTTTGATCCATCATAGTGTCTTACTGGTAGCTTTTGAATAGGTTATGTTCTTATATCACTCAGTGTATTCACAACCATCTCAATAATACAAAAGGTAAATGCTATAACTGGGGCTGCTATTGTTCAACATGGATAATATCGTCTGGACATATGGCTTGACAAAAACAAAGTTGATGAGCAATCTTTGTTGGGTTGCTCATTTGCTATGGTTTTGTTTCTCCAATTTCAGGTTGTGATGGCAACAGCTCCTGTCATGCTTGCAATGTCTAATCCTTTGGTATTTGTACCATACTTATATAATGGAAGCGGGGAAAGCAGTCATGCAATGGGTCGTGTTCATATTCTCCAGGGCTGTGGGTGGCAAAGTGGGTACGTTCATAGCCAGGGCCAGCTCCAGGCACCAGCTTAGGAAGCAGGTGCTTGGGACAGCCAATTCAAAGGGGCGGCACATCAGAGTCTTCGGAGGCAATTTGGCAGCGGTTCCCACATTCCCTTTCTTCCTCTTTGAGCTGCCGCCAAATTGCCGCTGAAGAGGAAAAGAGGGGGGACCCACCGCTGAATTGTCACCAAAGAAGTGGCGCGATTGATTTGCTGCCGAAGTGCTGCTGCTCATCTTTTTTTTTTTTCTTTTCTGCTTGGGGCAGCAGAAAAGCTGGAGCCATCCCTGTTCATAGCTGATTGTTGTTCTTGCCGTTGGTTTTTTTGCATTTAGCAAAAAGTTATCTAAAAATAAAAGGCATTAAATTAAGAAAGTCATATAAATAACTATTTCTAATAAGAGCAGTCAATATAGTGACAGCCAAGAAATGAAATCAGGCCTTCAACTACAAATACGACCATCATACTGGCTTCAGTGGCTTCCTGCAGATGTGAATTGAACCCTGAGATTTATCCTCTACACCAGCATAGTCTTTTCTAGCCAGCAGATGGAGACAGACTAAGCCATTTGATACCATCAATTCCCTACTGCTTGCTGGCTCACAAAACCCTTTATTGATTTAGGGTCACTTGCAGATAGAGCACCAGCTTGCTGGCTTGATGAGAGACCCGAGCAGAGGAGGGAATGGAGTAGGGCTACAAGGTGTTCTAGCCACACACCGTTGTACAGGAGTCGGACATCAGGAACTGGCAGTCTTTGGGTTCTTGATCTGGCACGCAATGTAGCAGGCCCAGAATCTAACCACATGCTGGCGTGCTGCTGCCTTTGCAGAAACCTGTAAGACACACAGGGCCACACTTCATGGGAACACAATTCAATGCTCTCACACATCCAGATGTTGCAGGCCCCTTCTGACTAAACTTTGAGAGTAACACAGCCACTGAGGTACCTGTGGGGAAAGAGGAGTGATGGAGAAATATGGCGCACCACCCTTACACAGCATACACTCATAGACTCACAGACTTTAAGGTCAGAAGGGACCATTATGATCATGTAGTCTGACTTCCTGCACAATGCATGCCACAGAATCTCACCCACCCACTCCTGAAACAACCCCCTGACCTATGTCTGAGGTATTGAAGTCCTCAAATCATGGTTTAAAGACCTCAAGGTGCAGAGAATCCTCCAGCAAGTGACCCATGCCCCATGCTGCAGAGGAAAGTGAGAAACCTCCAGGGCTTCTGCTTCCCAACCCCAAATATGGCGATCAGTTAAACCTTGAGCATGTGGGCAAGACTCACCAGCCAGCACTCAGGAAAGAATTCTCTGTAGTAACTCAGATCCCACCCTATCTAACATCCCATCACAGGCCATTGGGCATATTTACCTGCTAATAATCAAAGATCAATTAATTGCCAAAATTAAGCTATCCCATCATACCATCCCCTCCATAAACTGATCTTAACACAAGCATTCCTTGATCGTAGGCTTAGTTTTCAATTCCCCAAAACCTATCAGAGAAACAGTTCAGGTCCCTCTTACTGCAACAGGGTGTGTCTTCTAGAGAGTCTGCCCACAGAACATGGCACGTATGAGCAAACACAGGCCTACCCCATAGCGTCAACCTGATCCACTCAGGCTGCTCCAGTGGCAGATAGTGCTAGCATGTCTCCAACTTGTCTTCCTCTGACCTCAGAAAGAACCAGCAGGGAGCCACTCTGGAAACAGCATACCTGACCACCACTGTTCTCCAGATTTCTCAGAAGACACCATTCCTTAGAATCCCCTCTTAGCCTCAGTGTAGCCTGGCAAACAGCCCCTCAGTTTTCCCTCCTGGTTCTTCAGTAAATTCAAAAAGAGATTTTTACAAATCCAATAAAAACAGCCTTTCTTAGGGTCTGGTTTACTAATTTAAAGTAGAGCTGTCAATTAAGCGCAGTTAACTCACGTGATTAATTCAAACAGATTAATCACAATTAATTACAGTTTTAATAGCATTGTTAAACAATAGCACACTAATTGAAATTCATTAAATATTTTTGGATGTTTTTCTACATTTTCAAATATATTGATTTATATTACAACACAGAATACAAAGTGTACACTGCTCACTTTATATTATTATTGTTATTACAAATATTTGCACTGTAAAAATGATAAACAAAAGAACAATTTTTCAATTTGCCTCTTACAAATACTGTAGTGCAATCTCTTTGTCATGAAAGTATAACTTTCAAATGTAGATTTTTTTGTTACATAACTGCACTCAAAAACAAAACAATGCAAAACTTTAGAGCCTACAAGTTCACCCAGTCCTATTTTTCGTTCAGCCAATTGCTACGACAAACAAGTTTGTTTAAATTTATGGGAGATAATGCAGTCCACTTCTTATCTACAACGTCACCAGAAAGTTAGAACAGGCATTCCCATGTAACTTTGTAAGCCGGCATTGCAAAACGGAATTTATGTGCCAGATTATGCTAACATTTGTATGCCCCTTCATGCTTCAGCTACATTCCAGAGAACATGCTTCCATGCCTGATGATGCTTCATTAAAAAAATAATGTGTTATTAACATTTTGGACTGCGCTCCTTGGGGTAGAAATTGTTATCTCCAGCTCTTTTTGACCTGCATTCTGCCATTTATTCACTGTTATAGTTATCTTGGTGATGACTCAGCACACGTTGGTCTCATTTTAGGAACATTTTCACTGCAGATTTGACAAAAACTCAAAGAAGGTTACCAATGTGAGATTTCTAAAGATAGCTACAAGCAACTCAATCCCAGGTTTAATGAATCTGAGTGCGCATTCCAAACTGTAGAGGGTGAGGTGTAGGCAATGGTTCTCACAACTGATCTTGCTGCTTGTTCGAGGGAAAGCCCCTGGCAGGCCAGGCGCAGTTTGTTACCTGCCCGCATCCGCAGGTTCGGCCAATCGCGGACTCCAACAGCCTGTGGTTCGCTGCTCCAGGCCAAAGGGGGCTTGCGAGAAAGCGGCAGCCAGTACATCCCTCAACCCAACACAGCCTTTTCCCTGTCAGCCCCCATTGCTGAGGTGGCGAAACTGGGGCCAGTGGGAGCTGCGATGGGCTGAACTTGAGGACGCGGCAGGTAAACAAACTGGCCTGCCCACAAGGCGCTTTCCTGAACAAGTGGTTAGATGGCTTTGGAAACCACTGATGTAGACAATATCAAAAAATATTTAAATAACATGTATTCTGCTTATGTTTACATTGCCAATATCACGATTAAGGTTTTTAGTCAGCTCTGACAGCCCTATTTTAAGATCAAATTAAATACAAAAATCTTTCCTCCAGCCTAAGCGCAAGCCACAGCCCAATTCCTGGTGATCTTAGGGTCTTCCCTTGCTTTACACTTCTCTCAGCTCTTCTGCTGGGGGCAACTCCCCTGGTTCTCAGGCGATTTCCTGCAGAGCCTTTCTCACTTTCTACAGTCTCTGATAGGATGTCATTACCTCTACCTGCTCAGGTAGGCCTACTAATAACTAGCGATAGGCAGCCCCCAGGCTCTAGCCTTAACGAGGTCAAGTCATTCCTCTATGGCACCAAATAGCCAGTCTGCCTTTACTCAGAGTGTCAGACCCAGCTTGCGTCCCTGTCATGGAACCTGAAAATAGAAAGTATTGTTAGAATAGTGGCTCTCTCCAATTTTAAGTCAAATCACCTCTTCATGTTCAGACATGCAACCTGAAATGCTCCTTTTTTTCAGCAATAGGGACAGGAGCTGGAGTTCACCAAACATCCCAGTTTCAGAAGTACATGCATTTCTCTGGAATTGTTCAGTTCCTGTCAGATCCTCTATGGTGTACATTAAAAAGATGAGTCTGTTGATCCTAACTGAAGATTTTTGTAAGGAACTTTGAAATAAATGGGCACTATAAATGTTGAACAAAATAAAGGGTATCCACTTTTTACCTTATTTTCTCCCTGACATTTCAATATCCAGCCTCCCTCAAAAAGCGTAACCACAGCAACAGGGATAGGAAGATATGGAGTGACTGTGTCAACTCTGACATTTATTTTGAGTCTTGAAAACAATATTATGCATTTACAGCATAGACTTTTTCCAAATTGAATTTATCCTAGTGGATTTGCCAGCCTTCTCCCCCTTCCTGCCCCCCACACCCTGAATCTGATAAAGCTGCTTTGAGTTCTGCTCGCATTTACTTTCCAATTATGATTCATAATCTTTTGAAAGTTTCCCAACCGGGAGAAAGAGTTTTGTTTGGTTGTGTGCCCTAGTCTAACGGTGTCTGTGAATTGCAGTACATGCTGGCAGACTGTTTAGCTCACTGCTGCTCTGGTTCAGCTGTTAATCATGGAAGGAGGCACGTGATATTACAGCATGTTACATTTAATATCTGGCCTTGATTCTCAGCATAGAGTTTATGATAAAATTCCAGCTCACTAGTAAATAAATAAATAAAATGTTTACTTGGAAAATTGTAAATTCCCTTAGATTTTCAGTTGCCTTCTCAGGTGGCAGCTTCATTCTGCTATCTGACAACCACTACCAGAAGTAGAAGGCTGACCCATTCTGCCATGTTGTTCTTGGGGAAGCTCTAAGTTCTGCATATCAATTTAAAAACAAATTCTAAATGTTTAAAGGATAGTATCTAAATGAACCCCTGTACAAAAGCACAAGAATTGCAGCACCCATTCCTAGGTGTCTCCTCCCATGTCAGCCATTATTTAACAACAGTACAAGAGGAATAACAGGGTTTCTGATTTCACATATAGCATAGGAGTGAACTGTGTTAAGCTTAGATTGTATCTGAATGTTACCCTGTATCCATTCCATTCACAGAACTGTCATTGAACCCATCAGGAATTTGGCATTGTAGGCTACTGCCCTATCTCCCAAGCCAGGATGGAGTGACACCACACCAGAGTCAGGATCAGGCTCTTTCCTTTCAAGCTTTATTTATTACTCACACACAAAACTCACTCACAAAGGAATGCAAAACTAAGCTACTCACCAGATCTCCTAGGGTGCGTTTACATAGTAATACAACACCCACAGCTAGGCTGGGTTAGCTGACTCAGGCTCACAGGGCTGAGGCAGCAGGGCTGTAAAATAACTATGTAGCTGTCTGAGCTAGAGCTGCAGGCCTAGTTCTGTGACCTGGCGATGGGGAAGAGTCCCTCAGCCCAGGCTCCAGTCTAAACCCGAATGTCTACATAGCAATTTTTAGCACCATAGCCCAAATCCCATAAGCCTGAGTGAGCTGACCCAGACCGGCTGTGATCATGCAGTGAATCTTTTACTGCAGTGTAGACGTACCCTAGAGGGTATCGGTCTGGCAGTCACTTGCCACAGTAGCAAACCTGCTTCCTGTAGTTCTCTGCCTCAACTGAGCATTTTCAGCCTTTATAAGCAGTGACTCAACCTTTCCAGACTACTGTACCCCTTTCAGGAGTCTGATTTGTCTTGCCTACCCCCAAGTTTCACCTCACTTAAAAACTACTTGCTTACAAAATCAGACATAAAAATACAAATGCCACAGCGCACTGTTTCTGAACAATTGCTGACTTTCTCATTTTAACCATAGAATTATAAAATAAATCAATCAGAATATCAATATTGTACTTACATTTTGGTGTATAGTATATAGAGCAGCATAAACAAGTCATTGTCGGTATGACTTTGCCAGTGCTTTTTATGTAGCCTGTTGTAAAACTAGGCAAATATCTAGATGAATTGATGTACCCCCTGGAAGGCTTTTGCATACTCCCAATGGTACACATTCCCCTGATTGAGAACCACTGCTTTATAAGAATCTCCCTATCCCTTCCCAACTGGGTCTGATAGTCCCCGCTATCAGGCCCAAACACCTACTCTGCCTCAGAACGGGACTGGCTGGACTCAAGCCCCTGGCCTTTAGAGGGGCAGACCACCCTGTTACATGCCTGTACAAAGACTAAAAGGGCGGGAATAGGGTTGCCACCTGTCCAGGTTGTCCAAGGATAGTCCCTTTTGTGAAGTAGCTGTCACAGAAGATCTGTAAGTGTGCTCAATACACACTGCCAGCTGTCCAGTTGTATGGGCTCAGGATCATACCACGTGTCTCAGTATTTTTGTATCTCAGAGGTGGCGACCCTCACTGTGGACAAAGCAATTTGCCAACACTCCCAGCTTATTTCTGTCGCTAACCATTTTCTATGGTAGTTTTATAATGATTGTGAATAATTCTGTACTAAATTTTATGATATTTCCTATTACAGCATTTTGCTGTGGCAAGAGGTTAAAAACCAGCCATCGATATAATATTATGCTTTTCATTATAGACTATGCCAACTATACAATAAGAGCAACAGAGAATTTATGTACCTTAGGGTAATGCTTTATCAACACTTTTGGTGCAGGAGGTATATGCCTTAACATTAACATTCAGAAGCAATATGTATTAGGATAAACTATACTTTAACTAAAGGTAATTCATTAGAAAATGAAGAATTCACTTGAGGAGTTTTTAACTGATTACTTGAACCAACTATTATTATTTCTGTATTTAAAAACAAGGTCTGTTTACATGCAAATGAGGCACAGTGTAGGTGTTCACTGTTTTAATACATCACTTGGATGTGTCATGCCACTACAGCAAACTAAGTCCATCCAGCCTCGTGTAAATAAAGAGTAAAATGTTCCCCAGGAGTATTGTAACCTACTAATCTCTTCTGCCCATAATCTGGTTTCTCCAGTAAACTTAAATTAGTTTTCCTATAAACTGTCTGCATAATCAGGCCTAGGGGGAAAGAAATCAATTGATTTACCACACTTTCTCTATTAAAAATGTTATTTATAGCATCTGTTTTAAATGGGATATTGGCAGTCACTTTCATAAGATTATTTGTAATGAGCATCATGATATGAATGTTTTTCTTTTATAGAGTGCCTTTCATCCCAATGCACTTTAGAGATATATACATACAACATTCCTGAAATGCAGCGACATCTGGGGTGAAAAGTAGCAACCAACTGCCACGCAACAGTATGAGGGCTGGGGGAGACAGAGTATTTTGGATAAGGGACACTATTGTATAATGGATTTTTGATGGCCATAGAGAGTGGTGTGAAGCTTCATTTCTTTAACATTATTCAAAAGACTCTGTGTTGAATGGAGCTGTTCACTCCAGTTCTTCCGCACTGGAGCTAATTGCTACAAATGGGACATAGTGAAGACCTCTCCCTCCCTCCCCTGCCCCCCAAAAGCAGGTCCGGCAAATTTAGGGAGATTTAATGGATGAAGAAGACTAAGCACTGCCTCTGGATGGAGAAGCCACCAGAGGAGAGATTGTACCCACAAAAGGCACATCTATTTAAAGTACTTTTGTGGCTCCTGTTACCATGTAAACTAAGTGCTTCATAATTACCATTGTATCTGTCATTACAACAGCCTTCTGAGGTAGGGATGACCTAAGGACCCCCCTTTTCCTAGGGAACTAGCCTCATGTCTACACTGAAAAACACCACCTGTGACAGTGAGTCTCAGGGCCCGGGTCTACAGGCTTTGGTTTGTGCAATGTTGCTAAAAAAGGCAGTGTAGACATTTCCTCTCGTGCTGGAGCTCAGGCTCTGAGATTTGCTAATGTGTTTTTTTCCTCAGCATGTTCGTACCCTGGATGACTTGCTCACACTCGCACATGTCAGGTGTACAGCAGGAATTGGACTAGCTCTAGAGCAGAGCAAATACTTGACTTTTTTTGGTTTGGTGACCAAACTGAAAAATGTGGGAAATTATTTGGTTTATTTGAAACTGAAACTGAATTTGTTTTTCTTGACAAAACAAACAAAAAAATGGTTTGGGTCAAGTGGAACATTTGAACATGGTTTTGAAATTAAATGTCAAAACAATTCGTTTGGAAAATGTCAAAATGAAATTCATGAAATTTAATTTGTCAGGTTCTTTTTCAGGCAAGTTATCTCAAATTTGGGTCAGTGAATAGTTTCAGTGCCCTGAAAAATGCATTTTGGGGCAAATTTACTGTTCATCAATTTTTTTGTTTGTTTTAAATTGGCCAACTCTACCCAGAAGTTCAGTGCCTCCATCTATAAACTGAAAATCAAGACCACCCTTCCTCCACAGGGTCCATTTTAAAGCAATGTGTTTCTGCAGCACTCCCTAGATTAGGCTGTGGCATAAATGCCACAATCTAGCTCCTAATTATTGAACTAATCTAAGCATAACAAGGCTCGTAATTTATGTTGTCAAACATTTTGAGAGAAAATTGACTATTGTGTTCTGTTCATGTTTTTCATTAATATCATGTAACTCGGCTTCCTCGAAGATTAAAATCTAAGATGAATAACTTTGTGCTCAGCTAGAGCACACCATTTGTTAATTCATCTGAGATCAGTAATGATTAAATGAATAATTTAATGTACCTCTATGCACACTTTTAAGCAGCTATAGTTTGTTCCACCAAATACACTTATTATTTGCAATAATACACAACAGTTGGAGAACTGGGGAAAGATAAAGAGTTTTCACTCCTCTTTGGTTTTCTTTTGTGTTCCATTCTGTTTCCCTTAGTAAGCACCCATTAATATGTTTTCTCTTGAATAAATGACTTGATGTTGTTTGGGTTTTTTTATAGTTTCGGTATTATTAAACTTCTCACTATCTGTGTGGAATTTCCGTTTAGTTTCCATTTTATATATGTTCTTATGTTGCTAGTCAAGATGTGATTCAGATTATTTGTTTTAATAATTCTTTTTAAGGGAATCAAATCAACTTATGGCAATCAGCCATGCTATAAAACAAGCAGACTGCACAGATAAGGACATATTTTGCCTGGTAAGTTTCAAGACTCCTTCTAAATTACTCAGATTAAGGTTGCATTATAACATTTAAAATTATACACTGTATTATAAATGGGTGAACTATTCACAGCAACAACTGCTTTATTTTAGATCCTAATTCTGTTTGTGAATTATCTGAGAATAAACTTCATTGTTTATAAATGTATTCATTATTTCAAAAATTTCAGTATATGCACTATTGGCAATTCTAATCATCCAAAGATCATGAGTTAGTCCTAAAAATCATGAGATTTCCTTACAAATCATGTGATTTAAACTAACAAATAAATAGGGTTTTCTTTATTTCCCCTCTGTTTTTTTGAGCTATTGGAATGTACTTAGGTCATGTTTTCAAGCTTTCCCCTATAACCATGAGGTCTATAAACTTGCTATTTTAATGAAAGCTCAGATTCACCCTTAATTACATGACTCCAAGAGCTGGAACTCTAAGAGTATCATGAGATTTACAATAAAATCATGAGAATTGGCAATATTGCAAATAGTGTACGTTACCATACTTCTTGCGTACTGTTCACCACGTCTGTTGCTTTTAATCTTTACTGTTCTTAATATTCAGTTTGCACCGTGTGATTGGTAACCTGGTGTAGTGTTTTTTTGGGCACCCACGGCTGTGAGTCACCTTGTTGCCACCTGCGTGAGTGAATCTTGCCTGTGCCAGCTAGGTGTTAACTCCCTAACACAGCCATCCTGTCAGCCACTCAAGCACTCTCTTCTGGACTAGACCACCTCTGACTTTGCCCAGCAAGTTGACAATAGATGCACCCCTTCCCTTGAGTCCCTTCAGAGTGTCTCCCTGTGGATCCAGCCCCCAAGCACTGGATATCCACAAAAATCCCAGATCCTCCATTCCCAAAAGAACAGTGACCCCAGTTTACCAGTTTTTATAGTCAAATAAAAGGAAATTTATTGAAGAAAGAATAGAGATTCAAATAGAAACGTGAGAGTGATGGTTACCTACAAAACAAAATCATAAAATGTGAACTAGGGCCTATACTAATTAATAATTACCTAGTTAGTTAGTTTTTTATCTAAAAAAGTAGATTCTCACCCCAAAGTTCAGACTTTTGTAGTGCTTGCTAGCCCCAAGGAGCCAAGACTCAGTCTCTTAGGAAGTCCCCTCACTCACTTAAGGTACCTCCTCAGTGAATGGATGCATAGTGTCTTTCTCCATCCTGTGATATACTGAATCCGTCTTTTGTTTATATTCTGACAGGACGATCCCCTCACTGTCATATCATTCCTCTTCACTTCCAAGTGGTTTTAATGTTTATAGTTTGTCTTTTATGGTTTTCCATTGATTTTTCTGTGTTGTTGCAATGGTGGGTAATTAAGCAATACATTACATAATTGGTTACTCAGGAACTCCCTCCCATTTGAATGAGCCATCAGGAAACATATGATTTTCTGATGACTCACTTTCACTCTAAGACCATAACGACATTATTTTTACTACAGTTAAATTATCCCTTAAATAATATCATCTTGCAATGATTCCGAGTATCAACAAGTGTGATGGGGAAAGGCCAGATGGCTACAGTAAAGTGCTGAGGAACAGGTATGTTAGCCCCAGGCTAAACAAATCCCTAGTATCATGATAACCAAATGGCAGTTGCTCCAGGTTAATCAAGGCACCTGGGGCCAATTAAGATCTTTCTAGAAGGCCAGTGGACATAATGCTACCATATGGATAGAACACGCTCAGCCAATCATGGCAGGCTAAGCAGGGCACCTGGTGCTTTTAAAAAGGAGTTCACATCCAAGTCAGACAGGGCAGGAAGCCAGAGAAGAGGAAGCCCGTGGTTGAGGAGTGGCGAGAAGCTAAAAGACATCTAAGAGTGATGACGAAGAAGTGGTGTTGCTACTGGAAGACTGGAGAATTATCAGACAATCAAGCTATCCCAGAAAACACAAGGAGGCAAGCTCCTGTGATAGAGGATATAAGAATGTTGTTTGAAGGGAGGGAGGCCATTGGGGAAGCAGCCCAGGGAGTTTGATAGCTGTCAGTGCAGTCTGTTACATAGAGGCACTATAGACAGCTTGCATCACAGGGCCCTGGCTGGAACCTGGAGTAAGGGCAGGACCGGGGTTCCCCCCAAACTCTCCCAACTCCTGATCAGACCAGGAAAGTTGATCCAGACTGTGGGTTCCACAGAGGGAAGATCACTGGAGCTGACACGACCCACCAATAGCGCAATGACCCACCAAAGGTAAAGGAGGAACTTTGTCACAACTGGTGTCAGAGGTGGGATTTTTTGGTGTGCCACAAGAGCGGACGGAAGGAGGGTGATTTAAAAAAAAAAAAAAGGGTTAATTTTTTTTGTCACCACAATGGATGATGTAGTGCGGGCACTGATACAAGCAGGGCCAAGGGGCTCGTGCAGAGCGCAGACGCCGCAAGGAACAGAGCGGCCCTGCAGCAACAAGAAGCAACTATATCGCGCTGCTGATGGACCAAGCTGCTCAAGACCGAGGCTATGTTGTGGGAATGGTAACCAGGTAAAGACCCCTTACAGGGATGAACCGTGGCATGATGGGACGTGGCTTATACGGGCTAGCCATTGCTGCATAAAATGACACGGGAGGATGATGTAGAGGCATCTTCTGGCCTTTGAGAGGACAGCCCTCACGGGAGGCCGGCCTCAAGATCCAGTGGATCCTCAGTCCCTGCCCCATTCCTGTGTGGGGAGGCCCAGAAGGCCTACCATGATCTGCCTGAAGAGGCTGCAGCAGACTACTCCCAGCTGAAGGCAGAGATCCTGGCCAGATCTGGAGTAACGACCGCGGTGTGGGCCCAGTGGTATCATGAGTGGAGGTACCAGGAAGACAAAACACCGCGGTCCCAATTGTATGACCTCATCCATCTCGCACAACAGTAGTTGCAAACACAGTCCCGGAGTCTGGAAGAGATACTAGAGGTTCTGGTCATTGACCGGTACATGAGGGCATTGCCACCAGATCTCTGCAAATGAGTAGGCCAGAACGATCCATCCACCTATGACGAGATGATTACACTGGTAGAAAGACGCATGACAGCCATAGAATTGACCCAACTACCCAAGGAAAGCCCCTTTCGTAGCAAACACCCAACCCCAGCCCTGGAAGGTGGGACAGCTAAACCCCTGGGGAGTCCTAGGTGGAGGAAGAGGGGGGCTGAAAACCAGCAGAGACTCCAGAAGGAAGGGATTGGCCTGAGTGGAGGGAACCCTGAGACTAAACCCCATAACCTACATGATAGGATAATAATTAGAAAGAATTATAGATGTTATGCATGTGGGGAGTGGGGACACATAGCAGCACAGTGTCCCAGCACCGAAGAGCCTATGCAATGCAACTTGGGGGATTGGGAGGTCCCATGCGCCCTTATCCACTTTGCGGGCGTCGCATTAGCCCCACATAGCTACACCAGGCCAGTGAAGATAAATGGAGCAGAGACTATAGCACTTGTGGACTCGGGGAGTGCTATCACCCTTATATTGGGTAAGCTGGTAAAAAGTAGCCAGCTGCTGTGAGCCAAATGCATAGCAGCGATGTGTGTGCATGGGTCCATGCTAAATGTGCCATAGCAGAGGCTAGGTACCTGGGATATATTGTAGGAAGGGGTATAGTGAAGCCCCAAACTAATAAGCTAGAGGCGATTCAAAACTGGCCCCGGCCGACCCGAAAGAAGCAAGTCTGCGCATTCCTAGGCGTGGTAGGCTACTACCAACATTTTATTCCCCACTTCGCCAGTAGGGCAAGTCCTCTTACGGACTTGGTGAAGGCCTGAGGTCCAGACATGGTGAAGTGGACCGATGCAGCAGAGGGGCATTTTTAGACCTTCGGACAGCCCTCTGTAATGACCCCATACTCACCAAGGAATTTATTTTACAGACAGATGTTTCTGAGGTAGGGTTGGGGGCAGATCTGTCACAAATGATTGGAGAAGAACACCCGATCCTCTACCTAAGCAGAAAGCTGCTCCCAAGAGAACAGAAATATGCAGTAGTCGAGAGAGAATGCCTTGCTGTCAAATGGGCCATGGAAACACTGCGTTATTACCTCTTAGGCCAGAGATTTACTCTTGTGATGGACCATGCACCCCTCCAGTGAATGCAGAGAAATAAGGAAAAGAATGCAAGGGTCACCAGCTGGTTCTTATCCCTCCAACCATTCCAGTTCCGTATATGCCACAGGGCTGGATGCCACCACGGCAATGCTGATAGTCTTTCACGAGCACACTGCCTGGCGTCCCAAGTTGCCCAACCCTATGGTGTTGAGTGGAGGGAGGGATATGTGATGGGCCAAGGCCAGATGGCTACAGTAAAGTACTGAGGAACAGGTATGTTAGCCCCAGGCTAAACAAATCCCTAGTATCATGGTAACCAAATGGCAGTTGCTCCAGGTTAATCAAGGCACCTGGGGCCAATTAAGATCTTTCTAGAAGGCAGTGGAGATAGCTACATTGATTAGACACCATGCAGCCAACAAGGCAGGCTAATCAGGCACCTGGGTTAAAAAGGAGCTCATCCAGTCAGGGGGGAGGAGCCAGAGAAGAGGAAGCGCGTGTGAGGAACTAGGAGCAAGAGGCACAAGGAGCTGAGACTGAGAGGGTGTGCTACTGGAGGATTGAGGAATTATCAGACAATCAAGGCATGGTCAGACACCAGGAGGAAGGTCCTGTGGTGAGGATAAAGAAGTGTTGGAGAAGGCCATGGGGAAGTAGCCCAGGAAGTTGTAGCTGTCATGCAGCTGTCAAGAGGCAACTTAGACAGCTGCAATCCACAGGCCCTGGGCTGGAACTGGAGTAGAGGGTGGGCCCAGGTTCCCCCAAACCTCGCAACTCCTGATCGACACAGGAGAAGTTTGACCCAGCTGTGGGGAAGATCACTGAAGTGAGCAAATCCGCCAATAAGTGCAGAACCCACCAAGGTAAAGGAGGAACTTTGTACGCAAGTTACAAGCCTTTGGTGAACTCACATGCTACTTCTTATGGATAAATCTTGGAGGTAGTGTATTAGATATAATGAGTTTGTCAAGTCTGAGACATAAGTTGCTTGTAAAGATAATGAATGTTTTCCCAGGTGGCACCAAGATTTGTGATGGTGTGGTCTGCCCCTGGATTGAATGACCCCATAGCGTCAAAGAATCCCCAGATGGTGGAGTAAACACTTGCAGCAATGAGTAACTGTAAAGTTTATTCACACAATAATTTGTGACAGTTTCCCTGAACATTATAGACAAAAAAATCATTTATTCATGTGTTAAGGAAAGTGAATAAAAGGGATTATCGACACACTGAAGGTTGTTCATTATTAAAAAAACGTAGAGGCACCAAAGTGGAATATATTTTATTAACTGAGTAACTATTGTTAGGTGTCTACACTCAATTAGCTGACTTGGGCTTGCAGGGTTAAGGGGCGTTAATTGCAGTAGACGTTTGGACTCAGCTCTGGGACTCTTTCACCTTGCAGGGTCTTATTGCTCAGGCATCAGCCTGAGCCCCAAGCATCTATACTGCAATAAAACAGCCTCTTTACCCAAGTTATCAACAGGTAAGTATACCACTGGTCTAATGATGGGATTTAGATGGGATGGGATCTGAGTTACTACAGACAATTCTTTCCTGGGTGCTGGCTGGTGAGTCTTGCCCACAATGCTCAGGGTTTAACTGATCGCCATATTTGGGGTCGGGAAGGAATTTTCCTCCAGGGAAGATTGGCAGAGGCCCTGGAGGTTTTTTGCCTTCCTCTGCAGCATGAGGCATGGGTCACTTGCTGGAGGATTCTCTGCAGCTTGAAGTTTTCAAACCACAATTTGAGAATTTCAATAACTCAGACATAGGTTAGGGGTTTGTTATAGAAGTGGATGGGTGAGATTGTGTGTCCTGCATTGTGCAGGAGGTGAGACTAGATGATCATAATGATCCCTTCTGACCTTGAAGTCTATGAGTCTGAGTCTAAATCCTGTGAGCCTGAGTCAGCTGATGTGGGGAATTGGTATAGGCATCTAGTTACAACTCCCTGATCCTGCATTGGACCAGCCACAGGATCAACTAGAACAGAATAGGGAATCCAAAGGGATTTGATACCAGTGGAGGATCTGCAGGGCGGAGCTCTTCTATCACTGTTTAAGTAAATTCCAAGCCCCATCTCCTGCCAGTACTGCTTGTGAGTCACCTGAGTAGAATACATGTCTGCCACTACTCAAAGAGAACAAAACCTTATTTACTTGTACTGTAATTGTTGTTCCTCAAGATGTGATGCAGACATATATTTCACGACCCACTCTCCCTTCTATATCAGGGTCTCCATTCTCGGATTCTGATGCAAAGAAATTGAGGAGAGTCGGGTTGATGCCATCCTTATATAGGCATGGGAGGGGCTACAAGGTCCAGAAAACCCGAGCGTCACCCTGATGGTTACTGCTAAAGCAAAGTTCTCCAGCTTCAGCCCACTGGATACATGCACACCTGAGTAGAATACACATCTGCACTCACATCTGGAAGAAGAGTTACATTACAGGTAAGTAACCATTGTTTTATTTTAAAGTCAATAATTCGTTTTACAGGATTTCATCATTTTCTGTGGTGTATTATTTTACACAGTTCAGTACTGGGCAATTTGTAGTATATTTTGAAGGAAATGTCCATGTCCCTTAGCCAGCACAGGTTTTTTGGTGTCAAATTATTTCTTGTATGAAGAATTCCTTTCCACACCCAGCAATGTCAACAACCCTATTTGTCCGTCTGTATTTACAAATTGTTCTGGATTTGCACATTAATGTGATGCAGAATAACCTTTTACATTCACGATCCAAAGCTATATGCCTAACACAAGCAATGTCTAATACATGCATCAAGGAACTTCGTATGTCGCCCCTGGCAGTACAGGTGCTGCCAAATAGTGCAGTTCCATCGGGGTAAACAATAATCTTTTCATCTCTGGTTTAAGAACATGTATCTCCCCTGCCTGCAAATGTCAGATTTTTAAGCAATCATGACAAATAGTTTGACATAGTCAGGCGTTTTGACTGAAGTGTCTGTGGTCACTTAACGTGCAAATCATCAGCTGGGAAAAGACTCTGAGCCTTCAGCAGCAAGAGAATAAACTCTGACCATGTTACTCAACCGAGTCATTGTGCAAGTCTTTTCCTCCATGCAGGCCAGCTACTAGCGGGAGGCAGGATCACAGCACTTAGCCAGCATATTGCAGATAATAAATATAAAAGAATACATTTCTAACACAGTTAATTGGAATAATAAGTTCTATTCTTTATTCATGTGCACTGCAAATGCTAGACCTGGTATCTATAATAATAGCACTGCTGTAATTACAAATTACTCAAGACAAGCAAAACCATTTCAGATAAGAAACAGCATCCCCCAACCACATCTTTACTCATATTCAGAATTTAACCTTATAAAAGTGGTTTTCAGCCTGAATAAAAAGTTCTAAATTAGGACCAGATCCATTAGGTACAAAACATTTCCTAGGAAGCGGCTGTATATTTTGCAGGATGAAGCCACTGCAATTTTCTCATGTATTTCCACTGAAAAGGAGTCAATTCATTCACATGCATCTGACGAAGTGGGTATTCACCCACGAAAGCTCATGCTCCAATACATCTGTTAGTCTATAAGGAGCCACAGGACTCTTTGTTGCTTAATTCATTCAGGGACACCTCCAAATTTTGATTGCTCATTGGAACCAAACTCAGACTCCCAATGGTTTGAGATTTGTCTCTTTGAGGTTGGTAAACTCTGTGTTTATTGATAAAGATTTACAGTTTCACAGTAGCTTGAGCATTATCATATTTGCCAATTATTATATAATTTATACTGCATCCCATTTGAAGTGTTATGGCTTCTGTGTGATATTCATTATATATATACTGTAGTACATCCATATAATATAACAGAAAGGAAGAACAGTGCAGTGGTTTCCCATGCACTTCCTATGTGACCTTGAAGAGTCACTTAGGCTATGTCTATGCTACGGCATTGCAGCTATGCCATTGTAATTCCATAGTCTAGATGTAGACTACAGTGTCAGAAAAAGTTTTTCCATTGGTGTAGGAACTAATCCTTGCCAAACAGCTGAAGCATTCTTCTGTCTACTTCGCTGTGTCTACACTGGGGTTAGGCTGATGTAGCTGGAGCATTCTGGGTGTGATTTTTCACACCCTCTGAATGCTGTTGCTATGTTGACCTATTGTTTTTAGTATAGATCAGGCCTTGATCTCTCTGTACATCAGTGCTCCGTCTGTAAAAAGGGGATAATAGCACTTCCCTACTTCACAGGGGTGGTTCAGGATAAATCCATTACCGATTGTGAGGCATGCAGATACTATGGTAGTACAGGTCACAGAAGTACCTAAAATAGATTAATAGAATTGTTAAATTATTACTGGATATAGTAAATCTTTTTATTGAAACTAGAAATAGAAAATCTCTTTAATGGAACTGTAGAAAACTGCAATGTAACTACTATCTCAGTTACAGAGTTACAGCAGTGAAATTTTTGTCTCTATATAAACATCATCTCAGATTTATTTTTATATGTAGCTCCAAATTGGAGCAAAGATTTTTTTTTTTACTTTTCATATGCTGTAGCAGTTCAATAAGAGATACCCTACTGATGACTGGCATTATTCATGATTCTGTCATGGATCCAGCATGACAGTTGAAAATGATGAGCAATGGCATCAAAAAGTTGAAAATAATTCATTTTCTACCTATTGGCATGACAAGTCCTTGATAGAATAACAATGGCCCATGCCACTCTTTCAGGGTGCAAATGTCCTCATGACACCCTTTTGCACTTGTTCAGAAAAAGTAGAACTGATCACTCTTCAGCCTGCAAATATTGACACACAATTATTCTCCTCCCTTTCCCCTGCCAGTGGAGTGCCGCAGATGTGGGGCCTGATAATTTCACTTAATTTCATTGTGAATCAGAAGCAACAACGCTGAAGTCAATTGAGTTATATTAGTGTAAGAAATGGACCGAAGTGTAGAGGAGACTCTGCATTTGGAGTAACTGCATAAGACAATGGGTCCTAGATTTGTTCAGTGTCTAACTATGCAATTTCAGTTTTGGGTAGCATCCTAACTCTACTGATCCATACATGGTGTGTGGGTAAAATTTTCAGAAAGCACCTAAGTGACTTATGAGCCTAAGTCACATTTTTCACATAATTTAGGAGCCTAAGAGTTTGTCTATACAGCCTTCCAGTTGGAGTAAGGGGGTAAGAATTGCAGCACACATCAAAATGCTACGCTATAACTTGCCTTGGACAATGGTGGCACAAACTAACATCTTCATCAAGGCAAACTTGGCTTGGTAGCTTCTAGTAGTTTGTGCCAGAAGCATCCACATGGGGCAGTTCTGATGCAGCAGTTTGGTGCTCATTGCAATTCATACCCCAGTAGCTCACACTGCAGCACATAGCAGCCTTTCAGTGAGAATTAGGCTCCTAAACCATGTAGGCACTTTGTAAATTTTTACCCCGTAGCTCTACATATGTTTCACATTTCTGTTGTGTCCATATATAGCACTGAAGCATTGTCCCTGTAACCTTTTTTGCCTAGAAAACTCAGTCAAAACTAAAGGCCTTCAGAATAGGACAGAGAGTACTAGAATTCAGAGATCTTACAGCCTCACCAGGGAGTTAACTTTTGCTTGCTAATTGCTTTGGTCTCTTTGATCTCCTTCCTGCTGTGCTGCTTATAAGGCTGACTGATGATATCCTAGAAATGCCTTCTAAATGACTTCCTTATCAGTGACACATTCTCTTAGCTCCCTGGAGGGGCAAAGGAGAGAGACATTCTGTCATTTCCAATACAAAGAGTACCCCTCCCCTTCCAGAAAATTACAAACCAGCAGACCAAAATGCTGTGATTATGTCAGACAGTTATTTCCATGCTATTTTGCATGATGAAAATTATACCCTATGGATTCAACACAAGGCCCTGCTCTGGTCCCTTTGTGCAAAGCCTCTGGCACAAAAAGTCATGAAAGCAGTCAGATCTTCCCAAATGGGGATTCTCACAGCTAGTGTAGAGCTGGCTTAACTAGCCCCTGTGCTGCCCTCTTTCAGCCCCCAGAGTTGGAAGAATTCTGGGGGTATTCCCCAGGCAGAGGAGGTATGGCCAGAGTGCTGCTGTGCTCCAAAGATACCTAGCTAGCAGAGGGCACCTGGAGGGTGTCCATTAAGCAGCCTTGATGCTACTGTAAACTGTGCAATCCAGCCCTTGGTTGACCCCAAATTGGGTAGCCACAGAGACATACACCAACAGTTATTCTCTTACCTCTAACAATTTAAACTATTACCTATAAATAGATGATCATGAGGACTTTCAAATCTACCTTTTCTGAAGATCGGTGGAGTCTATTTTTTTTCTGTACAAGTCCTTAGCAAAGTTCATTCTGCAGGGCAGAAAATGTCTTTCTGGAAGTGGGGAGTTCAGTGCTCTGTTACTGTAGAGGTAACCTTATAAATCAGTGCTCCTGTAAAAAATATTTAGCAGTGAAAAATAACTGACCATCTAGGATGTCCCAGTGGTCAGTATGCTGTGTACAAAAGTCATTTGTCAACCATGACAGTTAAGCACAGAACCTCCTTGTTCACAAGCATGGGCCTCTGCCACTGGAGCTCAAAGAATCATCTCTGTTAACTGTTATCAGTATGGAAACAGCTTTAAACACACAGGTGAGCAGTTCTGATTTTCTCCAACAGAGGGCAGTGGTGCAGTTCAGTACAACTCACTTTGACCCAAATGTGCAGTGAGCTCCAGGTCTTCAAAAGTGCTCAGCTCCTATTTATGCACCTGCATGAGGAGAATAGATTTTCAAAAGCACACAGGATCCAGGACTTCCCAGAGTTGCACAAAACATAGCTAGGCCCTCCTAAGGTGGCTAACAAAGATACAACTTGTGGCTCAGTTGAGGGAATTTTAACCAGTGTCACCGAGGTCAGAATCTGGCCCACAGGCCAGTCTCTCTGACACTCTTGATTTCTCTTACATTAATATAACTCAACAGTAACTGCACTGATCTCAATGGAGCATCACCGATGTGAAACTGGTGTCAGGTCCAGCTCTAGTCACCAGCGTTCCAAGCATGTGCTTGGGGCGGCATTTTTCAAGGGGCAGCACTCCGGCTTTTTTTTTTTTGCTTCGATGACTGCACTCCGGTTTATTTTGTTTGTGTGTTTGTTTGTGGCTGCGGCACTCTGGCTTTTGTTTGTTTGTTTGCTTTGCTTCGGAGGTGGCACTCTGTTTTTTTTTGTTGTTGTTGTGGCTTGGGGTGGCAAAAAACCTGGAGCTGGCCCTGACTGGTGTGAAAGGAGGATAGAATATAACCTCCTTAATTCTCTCTAGGGGGCAGCAGTCACAATGGGCTCTAAGGTTATGCTGCTGCATTCTGCAATCGCTACAGTCTGTGTCTGGTTTTCCAAGGGAGGACCCAAATAAAACACGTTATAGTAACAAAACAAATTAGTGGCTGATACCGTGTGGTGACAGTTATGAAGCCCTCACAAAACAAGCCTTTATTATTAGTAGTAAGTAATAGTAGTCGTAAGTTCAGGCTTAAATAAGTGAGCCATTAAAAGTGGAATGCTGAAATGAAATGAACTGAATGACAAAGTAAAACATGCCTAAGGCAATAAACAGGTTTTTTAATTTGTTTAACTTCCATCTCTCTGGTGTTTGCTGTAAAGAATGATGTGACAAAAGAATCCTCACTAAATTCTGAAGTCTGAATGCTAAATAAATTAGTAATCACAGCAGCACTACGCACAGCCTCTGCATCTTTCCCAGGGCTAGTATTGCTATTCCTCTTCAACTTTGCCTTTTGCTTTGCCATTACTTAGAGCAGCATCAGTCCCTCCAGCTGCATGAAGTCAAAGAGGGTTTCATTTCAATAAGGTCTTCAGGGCCTAATCCCATATTTTTAACACAATCAGGGCTCCTTCCTGGCCTCCATTCTGGCAACACAAAGCAGGCAGAAAATAAGCATAACAAGCTGCTTGTGGATTTGCCTGGTCTAGGGAGAATCTTCAGGTGGGCATATAGCTGGATCTATGCCATCCCTTTCCCAGCGTATGGGGGAGACATGCTGAGGCACAGGGGGCATGGCTGTAGCAATGCTCTACTCCAGCAATCCCTGGCTGACAGAACAGCCAACTAGAGACTGCAGGCTGCAAACTGCAGTAGGGTGCAATTTATTCTGGGAACCTAGATGCCCCAAGATTAGAGTGTATGTGTGTGGGGGAAGGAGCATAAAGTTAGTTTACAGCCACCTTTCCCCTTCGTTTAAAGCCACCTTCCCCCAAAATTAGGTAGACCAGAAGATCCAGCCCATAATTCAGGATTATCAGATTTTTTTATCCCCTTGAAAAATAAAACAATATCTATTTGTCAATATAGTTGTAGCGGAGTTGTTATTTAGTCCATTTTTATTCAGTTGTATTTCTTATAATTTAAAACTTGACTTACTTTCCGTAACCTTCTGCAGTAGAATCTCAAAGTTACGAACACCTCGGAATGGAGGTTATTCATAACTCTGAAATGTTCATAACTCTGAACCAAATGTTATGGTTGTTCTTTCAAATGTTCACAACTGAACATTGACTTAGTACAACTTTGAAACTTTACTATGCAGAAGAAAAATGATGCTTTTTGCCGTCTTAATTTAAATGGAACAAGCGCAGAAACAGTTTCCTTACCTTGTCAAATCTTTTTTTAAAACTTTCACTTTTTTTAGTCGTTTACATTTAACATAGTACTGTACTGTATTTGCTTTTTTTCTTTTTGGTCTGTGCTGATGACTGATTGCATACTTCCGGTTCCAAATGAGGTATGTGGTTGACCAGTCAGTTGGTAATTCTGGTGTTCATAACTGTGAGGTTCTACTGTATCGTCTTTGTGGTAAATGTGTGTGTGTGTGTATCTGAACACTGATGAAAAGCAATATTAGAGGTGTAAAGGTATCTATGGCATTCACACAGCATTTATTAAAAAAGACTATCAAATATTGTAAATAGCTATTTCTGACGGGATGTTTAGAAAAGTTAAGCAAGAAACTGTCATAATAGCTTTCAAGGATTTGCGGAAGGAGAAAAACAGCATTTTATTAGTCAAATTCCTTAAAAATGCTGACTGTGTTTCAAAATCATTTTCTATTCTTATCGACTGAGTTTGCCCTTGCTGTGCTAGAAATCGTACAGCTGAGCTTTATAATAACTGTGAAAATGGATTTGGGATTTTTTAAGCTAGCAGATCTAAACCACAATAGTAGTTGCCATTCTAAAATAAATAAATAAAACAAACTCCCTGCATCAACAGTTTCTGCTGTTAAAAAACAAATTCAAAACTTTAACAATCATGATCTAAATACTTTAAACATTATGATAAAATGGAGATGAAATTATTTTACTTCATTTATTAATGAGTGAGATCACTGTAACCTAGGAAGGGCTCTGTACTATTTTACATGTAACTAACAGTTTAAATCCACTTAGGCCTGGCATTCTGGGAGCTACACTGTTTGAAAAAAACAGCTCTGATGTGGTCAGTTTATTAGGACAACATGAACTATCACATTCTAGGCCAAATGAAGATGGTGCATGGGAAGAGCTAAAAGGACATCATGAAAAACATTTCAATAATCAGTCCTGTTCATAGTGAAACCGTAGAGTCAATACAGGAATTATAAGACTGATACAGAGATTCTAAAGTGAATGCATTATCCTAATCAGCATACTGTATTTTGAGGGAAAAAACCAAACCAAACAAAAAAAAAAAACTAAAAACAAAACAAAATCTAGGGTAAAAAGACATGGTAGTGTTCTTTACCAACAAAACTCTGGGGTTATAAATGACACCAAGATTTCTGACAGCACACCAGTGAGTGAACTCCAAGGTCCTCTATTTGTCTGAAGAATAGATACAGCTCTGTCAGCAGTAGTGCAAGCTTCCCGACTCTGGACCTGATCCAATGAGGTGCTGAGTACTTTCAACTCCCATATACTTCAACATAACTCTCACACCTCACTAAGCCAAGGTCATTGCCCAATTACTGGAAATCACTCTTGAGCTGGAGTGTGGGGTGCAGAGAGTAGTTCAATAGGCATGCTTATTCTGTCCTTGTCCTCTTCAATGAGGCTATTCCAACAAGATTGCCAATATATGCTGGTGTGGTTTGGTTTTGGACACTTGCCCACTGCAAACTGAATTGGGACTTATAGTATCATTTCACATAGTTAACTTATTACCTATGACATGGTACAAACTTAAGTTACTATTGTCTATGCTTGATTTGAACTAGTACTGTAGGTGTGGAGGGAAAAGCTCTATCCTGTTATTATCCTATTCTGAGCCACCCAGCTCAACAAAGCTTTGAGCACTGTGTGGTTTTCCTTATGGTGGAATTTGTACACACTAGAATTTACAGGTGACAGCACCTAGCATGGAGGTGAATGTGTATAGAACAGCCATATTGGCTTAATCCAAGCATTGAATTGGCTAATGACATGGTTCACTCTTCTCCTCTTTTTGTGAAACTGAGTTCTGATTCTTCAACTGCTCCATGAGCACACTTCCATTTACTTCAATGGGAATTCTACATATAGAGCAGCTACAGGATTGGGCCCAGTTCTACTCTCAATGTAATTAAATGGTAAAACACCAATTAAATGCAATGGGTGCATGGTTGGGCCCTTGGAGAAGGAGGGAAACAAATACAATAATATTCAAGTCAGTGCTACTTGAATAAGAAAAAAATATTGTGAATAATTTAGGAACAGAAAGAGTGCCATAGTGGATCAACTCAATAGTTCTCCGACTCCAGTATCCTGGCTAACAGTATCCAATACAAGATCTTCAAAGTAAGGTGTAAATCGGACAATTATGGAATAATCTTCCCCTGGAAGAAGTTTTTCTCTAATCCCTTCAGTTAATGGTTGGCTAATGACCTGAGGCGTGAATGTTTATGTGTCTTCTAAAAATATTATTATTCTATCTGATGTAATTGTGGATGTTCTCCTTATTTGTATAAAGGTCTAATCCTCTTTTTAATTCCTACAGAGCTCTTGACCAGAATGATGTCCTGTGATCAAGCGTTTGCTTGTTACTTGTTTTTATGTCTTTGGCTGTTAGCTCTTAAAAATCCCTCTTAGCCCTCCTCATTTCTGGCATGTATTTTACCTGCTATTTTTTACACCTTGCTGTTGTCTTCACCAGGTTTGAATTTCCAGTTTGTGAAGCTTACCTATTGTCACCAACCATGTATGTAAGACCCATTTATAAGTCATATATTAGTATTATAAGGCTGTAACACAAGGACCTACAGGCCTCAGCCCTGTATGACATTCAATTTAACATAGCTTGGTATGAAATGGTATGGTATTAATGATGTGTGCAGCTACTAGATAAGTTGTATTTAACCAATAGTTTGACCTTAAGTCCGTTAAATATTAAACAAGAGTGGTATGTGATAGTAAAAGGTGAAGTGAGGTACCACAAAAATATACTTATGGAATTTTAGGGAAAGTTTAAAAGGATGTTGAGCTGAACCAAAACTTACGTGTACCAACTGCAGGTATACCATGGCACCTAACTAACAAAAATGCTAATAAGTATAATGTAATTGCCTAATTGACCTACTGAAGATAGGGACCCCAATATTACTGAGGTGTTCAAGTATATGTAAGGAAAGAAGATTGAAACTATCACTAAATATGTATAAGATATGGAAGATGTTACCAACCTCCCCTATAAAAGTTAAGGCCCAGCATGCAGTTACATTGGAAATGTCAGCCTGATGACCACACATGGTGTCATGTACTGCAGATCTCAAACCCAGGGTTGCTGAGTGAGAGCCTTAACCAATTAAATGAGGGAGCTGAAGCTAATGCCCTCCACCAGAGGCTATAGCCATTGATTCAGTGGGGTCAGGTGACTAGCAGCAGACTATTGATTGGACACCACCAGGAGTAAAGCTTCTCTTTCTTTCCCACTCCTTGTCTGAGCAACTAGTTGCTACATCTGCTGCTGACCAGATACACAAGACAAAGTTTCTGCCTCCTCATCTGGTTCTTTCTCCTTGTTCCTGTTATCACATGTTGTTCCTGTTTCCTGCTCCTTGCTCCTGTTAACACACCTGGTTTCTGCTTTCTCATCCTAACTCCAGTTTTTAACTCCAGCTTAACCCTTGTGTGGCTCCTGGCTCTGATTCTGGTCTTTGGTGTGACTTCTGACATCAAGCTGGACTTTGTCCTTGGCTCTGACCGCTAGGTCAGACTGCCCTAGTGTGGACACTGTCTTGTGGCTTGCCTCACCTATTCTGGGTTTCCCCACAGAGGTGTGCAAGAGCTGCATATTTTGTATTGATTCTATCTCCTTTCCTATGTATCAGTGTTTGTGATCTTGTTTGTTTTGTTAATAAAGTTTGTAACATTAATAGAGAATACGTAGTTAATTTTTTATCATGCGATCCTCAAGGCTTTCATTCTATTGATAACTTTATTACTGTACCTGATTCAGAGGCAGAACCCTTTTGAACTAATATATAGTAGGTAAAAGTAAATAGCCTCTTATCAATATGGCCACACTGTTGTGCTCAGATAGCTTTTTGAATCTTGCCCATTTAGCCCCCTTGCTTTCCAGCTTCCTATGCAATGAGATGATGTGTTTGTGGTGCTAGTCTGGGACTTGAGAGACCTGGGTTCCCTGTTCCACCACAAGCCTCCTGTGTGACCTAGGGCAAGCTGCTTTTTATTGCCTGTGCCTCAGTTCCCCATCTACAGACTGATAATAGCACTTCCCTGCCTCATGGAGGTGTTGTGATGCTAAGTGCACTGAGAACTGTGAGGTACTCAGATACTATGGGAACAGGGGCCAGATAAAGAGCCAAGATAGATACACGTGTTACAGGTTTATGCTGTTTTTAAGCAGGCTCCGTGGTGAATCTAAGCATTTTTATTTTACTTACTTTTGATTTTCGATTCCTTTTGGCTAGATTCATTTTTTAATTTTTAATTCCCCTTTTTAATGTTTAGTGTCACAGTCCTATTTGTTTATATGATTCCTCTCCTGAGGATATTGAACTAAATTGTATCATAGTCACTATTGCCTAGTGCCTCAACTGTAGTTATTTTTTGAACTAACTCACGTGAGTTACATGTAGGACTAAGTAAAGAATATATCCTCTCCTCTCACATTCTATAGCACGAGCTGCTTCAAGAATCAATCAATTAGAGTGTCAAGAAATTGCTTCATTAAATGTTATCTTCGTGTGACATTGGACCAGTATATATGAGGGTAAGCCTTCCACTATTACTATTTTATTAAATGTAGCTGCCTCTTTGATTTCTTTGCTGAATGGTATGAGGTAAAAGCTGTAATAATTTATTTGCCAAGTACTAGTTGGCCATCTATTGAGCTGTTAATTTAATACAATTAATTGTTCACAAATACACTATTTGTCAGTTAATAAAAATTAAACAAATAGATTATTCAGATATTACTCAACAATCTCCAGTTCAGAGATTGATAAATTATTCAGTGAATACCAATTTGTAAACTCAAATCTTACCTAACTTCTTCACTTAATTGCAAATCAAATATTCTAAGATATGAGTGATTCTACACGTGAAGTGCATATTTTTTTTATGGTAAGGTCCATAAGCAACAAGAGATTCTTTATCCCCATGAGTAGAAGCAAGTAGGATGTATTTCTAATATGGCCTTTAGTCTATTATAGTGATTTACTGAAATCATTATTTTGAATAAAAATTCTTATTAGACAGAGCATTTATATTGCTATCCTATCTACACCTTAAACCACCGTCATTACAGTGTTACTTGTGCCTTGTCAGTGTTTCTGTGTTAAACAGTTCATATGACTAATTAAAATGTGATTCTAAATTCTATTTATTACTTCTGTTATCTTTCTTATAGCACACAGGCATAACATGTTTATAGGCATTGCAAGCTCATCTAATTTAATATTTCTCTAGTAAGTGAAATGTCCTCATCAGGCATCAGCTGCCCTTGGAATAATAATTTTTTGTTTGTTTTTAATTTAGCCTGCTAGATTTTAACTAATTCTACCCATGTTGTCTTGCTCTCAGTCTAGAGAGATGAGTCTTTCCATGGGTGAAATGTACATATGGAGATGTTAATTTATGTTTAGTGAAAAAGAGGAGAATTGTAAGTGTGAAAAAAACAAAACAACTATTTTGTCCCCATTCCAAGAGAAAAAAAACAGAAAAGGGGAAATTTTACTGGGAGAATTCCACATGGTTTAGGTTTTGACACTCAGTTGCATTCTCTCCTCCTTTGGGTGGTGTCACTGACAGCAGATAAGCAAGGGGCATAGTCACACAATCATACTTGGATCCTCATGAAATTATGATCCCTATGGGTCTTCTTGGTTCATTATTATACAGCTGGTGCTTTTCCTTGTACCTTCATATCCCCCACACCTAGAACAGGCAGCACAGTGGATCACTTGCCACTTTCCTCCAGCCCACTGCAGTGCACTGGTTGGCCTCTTGATGAGACACTGAAGTCACAGATGTGAAGTTAATGCTGCAAAGTTTAACATTGACTTAGGCTGTAATTTGTTGCATAAATTCAGGCAATTGCTTTGACGACATACCACGCATCATGTCTACTCTTTAGCATCACTCCACTCCATACCCACTGCCCAGTAGGCCACTTCCACCTTGATTGAATAGGCCTCGTTAGCACTGACACTCACTTGGTAAGGCAACTCCCATTTTTTCATGTGCTGTAATATATATATACTGCTTACTGTATTTTTCACTCGCTCTAGGATAAACTGGGTTTTAGCCCACGAAAGCTTATGCCCAAATAAATTTGTTAGTCTCTAAGGTGCCACAAGGACTCCTCATTGTTTTTGCTGATACAGACTAACATTGCTACCACTCTGAAGCCTGACCTAACATGGATATTCTAAAATATGTGCTAACTGCCCATCGAGGCTGGTGGCACATATGCAATACCGCTACCATCCTCCAATGCAACATTTGCTTGGCATTATTGTCAAGTAATTGGCTTATGTTTTCTCTCCTCCTTGCCACAGAACAGAGCAATACTGATTATGATTGAAAGTAACTTGAAAGTAGGGGCAAAAGAATAATGATTCGGGATATATCCTCACAATTGCACGATCCTTCAGAAGCATGTAGTGGAATTTTGTGTGCTATAAAAACAACAGAATTTTCTTTGTCTTAACTTGCACTGAAATATCAGCAACATTCTGGAAGTCAATGGAAGGCTTTAGATTAACCCCCTAGCAATCAAATGACAAACCATAGGTAACCATTTTAAGATCAATTGATCTGATCTTTTAAAAAAATCCTAATTAAATTGCATTTTCATCAACATCAGGCAGCATTCAAGGATAGACTGTAATCATCAATCTCTTTTGCAGCTGCCAATTTTCCTTTGATTGGAAAGATTTTATTCCTCTTTTATTGACTAAATAAAACCCAGTAAGTTTAATGCCATTTAAAAAAATGAAATCAATTAAATGTCTGACATGTCATTTTTAAATCCTATTCTGTAAAAGATCTTGTACCACTCTCATTACTATAGTATCTGACTGCCATAAGTGCATTAAGCAGTGTGGCTAACGTCATTTTATAGGTGAATGAATTAAAAATACAGTTTGCTCCTGCCAGAAGGTCTAAAACAATGATATAAAGCAGCCTTTTGATTAACTCGGTTATGTCCACGGACTTTCTGGGAACTGAAGTGTTCCTCTTACTTTTTAAAACTGTGCTTCAATATATTGTATCACTTGTTTTGGCCTTGAGGGTCACAAGACACTTTTCTCTGTAGATGCAGTGGACCTGTTTTGAAGGACTGAGTCATTAATGAACTGCTTGATATCTGCTTTCAGGTCCTTCAACCTCTGAAGGCCCTTATATCTCAGAAGCTTGGTCCCACTCCAGCAGGAGCCTGGGATTTCAAACTATCATAGACATGTCCAAGAGGAAGCAGTTTTATGATGAACGTATGGTGAACATTCTGGACAAGGCCAGCCAGCAGGTGCAGTACCAAAGGGAAAAACTCACAGCAAGTGGAAAGGCACAGACAGGCTGCAGAGTATGATGATGGAATTGCAATATGTGAGGAGACACTGGCAGCACCGTTCCTGAAACAGAAATATTGGTTGAGGGGGGAAGATATAGTGGACAGGAAACACCTGTTTGAGTGGCTGGCTATGCTAATGGCTGCAAGAATACAGGGTCTTGCTGCACCTGCACCACGTCCTGAATCCTCTCTCCAGTACCATGTGCTGCAGATCAGGAACAACTAGGACAATTCCATGGAGAAGTGTAGCTTTCTTCAAAAGGTCTGGACTCACTGCTTTTCCTCCCAAGTCTGTGTGACTGTGTGATCCCACCAGTGCGCTTGTGGCCCTGCTCCAGAAGCACTGGTCTGTGTAGGAAGTGTCAGAGAATGTATTGAGAGTTGTGAGCAGCATTAACCTGTTCAACTCTGCCCTATCTATATTGTCATCCTCCTCCACCAAAAGTAGCGTTTGGTATGTCAGAAAATGCCACTAAAATGTCCATCAGCATCTCCTGGATGCCTTGCCTGTTTCCTGCTATAGCTGTGAAAACCAAAGCTAGACAAGTTTTTTAAACGGTGATTGCTCTGTGTTGCTAACTCTGCTAGCTGGGAGATTGCAGACCCAAAAGACAGGTTGTGTTCACAGGCTGACAACTTCCTGTAACATGCAGAGTGGACATTCAAATTTTCCCACACTGCACCATGAACAAAGGTCTAGAGTGGCTACAGCTGCAAAGGGCGCTAGGAAGTCTGGGATAGGCTGGTTTGACTTGGATCTGCATAATGCAGAGTAAACTTCTGAGTGCAGGTGTGAGACTTGGGTTCATAAATTGTAAACCTAGGTTCCATATTCATATTAGATGCCCAAATCCAGACTTGTAAACACCAAGCAAGCAGGCTCGAGTCCCCTGACCCTGGTCTTACATTGCAGTGTTGACATCCCCTAAAGCAGTGGTTCTCAACCAGGGGTAATGTGCACCTCTGACTGCATGTAGCAGTCTTCCAGGGAGTACATCAACTCATCTAGATATTTGCCTAGTTTTACAACAGGGTACATACAAAAGCACTAGTGAAGTCAGTACAAACTAACATTTCATACCGACAATTACTTGTTTATACTGTTCTATATACTATACACTGAAATGTAAATACAATATTGATATTCCAATGGATTTATTTTACAATGATATGGTAAAAATGAGAAAGTCAGCAATTTTTCAGTAATAGTGTGTTGTGCAACTTTTGTATTATGTCTGATTTTATAAATGACTAGTTTTGAAGTGAGGTGAATCTTGAGCATACACAAGACAAATCAATCCTGAAAGGGGTACAGTAGTCTGGAAAAGATGAGAACTACTGCCCTAAAGAGCCCAACCGAGATCAGAGCTTCATGATGCTAGGCGCTATTCAAATATGCAGTAAAAGACAGTCCTGACCCAAAGAGCTTACACTTTAAATAGACGAGGTAGCTAAAGACTTGGAAAAAGGAAATATTATTATGCCATTTTATAGATCAGGGAACTAAAACAGAGAGAGATTAAAGTGACTTGAGCAGGGTCACACAGGAAGTCTGTGCAGAGCCATTCAAACTATAACAAAAAAGTTCCAGATGGTAAAGAACATTTGCCAGAAGACAAATAAAAAGAAACCAAAACGTATTTTTTAAAAAAATCTCATTTTTAAGCCTATCTCCTGATTTTGTGTGGCCTGACCCATGATCTTTGAACACTTGAGGCTGGGAATCCTGTCATCGTGTAGTCTGATGAGGACATGTCTATAGTGTCTTCTGTTAGGAACAGTTTAGAAATATGAATAAATGAAGTCTCATAATAGCCCCAGAAGTTAAGTACTGTATTTTTGAAAAACAGTGGTGGGTATCTAACTCTATGCAGAAATGACAGTCCAACAGACTAAGGAAGGTTGACTATCCTCGAAGCTGTTTTCTTGAAAGTAGAGTACTTTTCTGATGTCATCTTGTTCTTCCTATTCCATTATTTAACCAAAAACCCTAAATGAAGAGCTTCAAAAAGCTGGGAAAGAGGGAATAACATGCCAATAAATGATTATCCTCTGCTGTCCTGGATAGGAGGTTAATTACTTTAATGTAAAACATCTTGAGGAAAAATGTTGAATGCAGATATTACCAATTAACCCACAAATCTAAGAAGCAAAAAGCCACAATTAATAGAACACTACCAGTCATTGTAATTAGAAGCTCAGCATGAGAGTCCGGTATCACAAGGAAGTGAAATCCTTTAATTAGCCAGGATTTAAAAAGCAGAGAGAAAATTGAAATGTTCTGGGTTAGACAGGGAGAAGAAACATTGCATTATATTTGTGAGGGGAAGGACATAGATTACAGTGTATTACAAGCAGAAATGCCATACTTCTGTATATATTATGGTCATCTTTGCACGTGGGAATGTTTACCAAAAAATCTCACCATTCCTAATACTGGTGCAGCTGTACCGATACTAACAAACCTTTGTGACAATAGCTCTGTATATGCAGCCCTCAGAATCCACTCTTGCAAAGGTAATGCTCGATCTGAAAGTGCTGGATATTCTCCCTGTAACTGCAGCCAGGAGTCTGGCTGAGACTGGTTATTGAATGTGATTTTCAGTATCTGTGGTAGAGGTAATATAGTATAATGACAGATAGATGAGTTTATCTGTTCAGAATCAGGACCAATTTATCTTAGTTAAGATCCATTTTAACCAAAAAAACCCAAACAAACAAACAAAAAAAGCATCTAAACCAGCCCTAAGATGTAGGGCTACAGCCTTCTCTCTTTTCTCCTCGGGTTTATGGGTTCTGGGTTTACCTATAAGGGCACCTGGTGCCTCCACCCAAAGAAATCCCTCTAGTGCAAAGAATACAGAAGGCTTGACCCATAGGAAAATATTTGACACACAATCTCATACAGAGGAATGTCAGAGCACAAATAAAGTACCTATCATAATTCCCACAGGAACATAACAGTAACGGGGCTTTATTAGGTATGGGGAACTCAGAATAGGTGACAATGGAAGCAGGGATTAGGTTAATGAAAGACAAAATTAATAATATAGAAACTCTACTTCTCCCAACAATTACAGCCAATACACACCATCCTGATCACTCTCGACACCTGCCTCAAAATCAGAGAGTTTAAGCTCAGTCTGTGATGGCTGGTGCAGCACTGAAGATGGTGGCTGTCTTAAAACAAAAGAGCAACATAAATAAACAAGGGTGTTTTTGCACAGCATCCACACCAAGGATGGGAAAACAACCCTTGTAGCTATCTGGTCTGGATTTTACCACACAGTTAGTCTGGCTCTTGATAGCTTGATGTGACTCCCTCCTCAGCCTCCTGGGTTTCTGGTCTCTGCTGAGATGACACTGTTCTGTGTCACAGAAATCATGAAATGGGCTCAAAATCTTCCATGCAGTAGGAATGTGGAAGGGTCTTTTGTGTTTGTGACGCTTCTTTTTCTGCTACACACAGGGGCGGCTCTAGGCATTTTGCAGCCCCAAGCACGGCAGCCGCTGGCTTTCGTGGACCTCCTGCCCTTGGTGTGCTGGGGCCTGGAGCTGCCCCTGGCTACACACACTCCAACCACAGTCAAACCCAAAAGTAAAACCAACTCTCTGTCTCTGAGTTCTGGCCTTTAATTGGTTCTGGTAGTGTTGCTGGCCAGTTCTGTTTCTGCCCTGGAACTGAAGTAGTCTGGGAAATGGAGTCCTGAGCCTCTGTAGCCATCATTGCTGTAATCTCGGATGAGTCCCCTAGAGGCACAGTGCGGTGTTTCATGAGCACTCCCTCTGAAGGGGTTATACATAAAACATGAAATGCTTCAGAATGTATTCTCAGAATATTGCAACTGACTTTTCTGTGAGAAATCCTGTCGTATTGGTGTTAAAGGCAAAGCTCCCAATGACGTAAATGATGCCAGGATTTCCCTCTCATTTTGTAAAAGTACAGTCCCCTTTTCCAATTTACTTTGGAAAGAAGAAGTTTATGGTTCTAGAATCCAGTCTCTTTTAAGAAAGATAGCATTGTAGTCTAAGATTTTAGGTTTAAACTTCCAATTACACTAAACAAATCTTCTTAAGGGTTAACTTGGTGAGTTCTTTCTTGCATTGACAAAGAAAATTTGGATTCATACTTATGACTACAGACTATTGAGCTGTATTGTGCAAACCATTACTTACATAAATAATGCTTATTCAGGCAAGTAATTCCCCTGGAATTAAGGGGACTAGTCATATAAAGGGGTTTGGCTTTTGAACTCTATGGATATATTTAACTGGAATTAGACTTTTTGACTATTTTCATCCAATAGACCAGGGGTCCCTAATGCGGTGTCTGCAGGCACCATGGCGCCCACGGAGGCATCTAAATGCGCCTGCATCCAGGCTGGCAGTCGAGCATCCGCCTAAATGCTGCCAAATTTTTCAGCGGCATTTCAGTGATGACACCTCTTGATGACGCCACTTGCCGCCAACAAGTGACATCATCGAGAAGCGTCGCTGCCGAAATGCTGCCGAAATTCGGCACCATTTCGGTGGATGCTCAACCACCGCCATTGTCCTTCATCTGGCGGCTGCCAGACGAAAAGGTTGGGGACCACTGCAATAGACTAAGCATTGTATATTCTTTCAACATCTCCAATGAGGCAACAAATGTTCTAAGTGGAGAGCTATACATACCAGCTATTTTTTTTTTCAATCAGAATTTCCTTGGTTGAATAAGGTATTGTATTTGTAGCCTAATAAAAAAAATAAGCTGAATTTGAGACAGAAAATGTTATTAACATTATTAGAATATCTAAGTGATGTAGGAAAAAGAGTTCATTAATTTATAGTTTGGTTTCATTCCACAATGGAATACTTATACCACATCTGAAGGTGTTTTCAGTAGACCATCTAGCTCAAACAAGGAAATCACCATTCACTAAAAAGAAGTGGATGCTCATTCTCATCCTCCTAATAATTCTTTGTATGCTCAATTTGGCTGGATTACATGCTTCTTATGTTTTGTTTCTGTAATGTAGATGCATTGACAATGATTATGAGGCTTTTCAGAACAGAGTAGTTCTTGTAGCGCCATAGGCCAATTTCTTTACCTGCCACATGTTTGTAATGCTTGAGTTGATTATTGCTTCTAACAAAACAATCCCTTGTGTTTCTGAGCTATCTTTGCATATATTTCAGTTAGGTATATTTTTTTAAATAAGCATCTTGAAGGAAAAGACATTTTAATTGGTCTTCTAGGGGAGAACCTACTGTGGTTTGCAAACTCCAGCCATGGAAACTTAACTTTTCTTGTCAAGCAGAAGACATGGGAATAAAGGATATTATAACATCTGCTGAAAAGTTTCATGGAGAGCTCAGTAACATGTTGTGTACTACATAGAGTTGATCAGGAATTTTCCATCAAATCTTCTTTGATAGAAGAATTAGTTTCTGCAAAAGCAAAAATGTTTGAGTGGAAAATTTTTGATTATTTTCCCCAAAATGTTTCAATTTTTGTCTGGAAAATCTGAACAAAATATTTTGTTTCGGGTCAGTTTGACCTGAATCAAAATATCTCATCCTGATAAACAGAACTGAAACATGTTTCCTGCGGAAAAGGTAGACATTTAAAACAAAAATCAGGAAAAATTTTAACTTTGAGAAATATGAAAACCTGAAATATTTTGGACAAAAAAACAAAATATTTGAGCGAAGCCCAAAATATTTGAATTCAGAATAATGTTGCCTCATTGGAGTTGATGATGTGCCTGTGCCTCGTCGAACTTGTAGTTCACATGTCTTAGGCTCCCATTCTTCCCAATGGACAGGGCTGATCTGGCTGGACCACAATGCACTACAGCCAGGAACTTGACACACACCCTCCCTCACTTGGAAAAGAGAAAGTGATAGATCATTGGAACGTTATTTAAAGTCATCCAAGTAGTATAAAGAAACTAGAGTACACCTGTGCATCTGCCCCAAATGTTGTCTAGCAGAACACATGAGCCTTGGCCCAGATCCTCAAAGATATTTAGGTGCTGAAATCCCCTTGAATTCAAGATCCTAGTGCCTTGCATCTTGTGTTAGTCATTTACACCTGTGCAAAGTGAGTGTAAAATGTTACCACCTTCCAATGGTACACTCACTTTGCACTAGTATAAAGGTCTACACAAGGTGCAAGTCCATGGTGCATTATGCTCAGTGATTCCCTCAACCATTACTTGGGTGCTACACCTGCTAATTTTCCCCAACCCCTACTACAAAGCTCTATTTCTTAATACTCATCATTTAGTTTTGAGTTTTAAGTGAATTATGCAATGCATCATGTGCAGGAATTTTGATAACTTTCATGTCTGTGAAATGCTTTTTGTCACAATTCTGAGGGAAGTCAGGGACAGCAACAGCATAGTACCTCTGGCAAAATTCTTCATTAAAGATTGCTGTTAAACTGCTTGGCACATATTTTAGAACTGATAATATTTACATCACCACTGTTTCAGGCTAGTCATAACAACCATCTCTGTTAACCCTATTACTTCATTTCCTGCAGGATCAGCTAAAACAATGAGATGTGTAAGGGGCATGACATGCCTAGGTTTAAGGAGAGGGGCATGACAAATGCTATTAGTTGATCTTCAGTGAAAGGAAAAAGCATTGTACTTTGATCAGACATCAACAAACGGTTTAGTATATATGCAGCTGTTTTAAACCAGCTGTTGTCAGAAGTGTTGTCAGATGCTACCGGTGTGGTGCTCTGCTGTCTCCTTGTTGGTATCACTTGGCTGCATTCGTGTGTTCCCTCTGTGTGCTGCCCCAGCTCTGCGCAGATAGCTGACACAGCAGACCCGAAGAGGAACCCCAATGTCCACAGAGTCTAGTAAGGTATGAAGGCACTTCGGCCAGATTTATTGCCGTATTGGACACAATAATAGTTCCCTCCAGATCGTTACTCTACAGGACATACTACGAGTATGTACCCACGGTCAATGGACGGCTCAGTTAGTGGCGGGACTTTCCACTGCCCCCTCGCCAGACAAAGACATCGCCCCAGGGATGCATACTTATACACAGGTACAAACAAGTTACACATCACTCCTGACGTATTGAGGTGCAACCCCTCTACGTAGCAAGGTACAACTCTTTTACGTAGTAAGGTGCTGCCTCTCACCTTGTACATGTTGGTTTGATCAAAACAACTCTATCCATCATTTTACCCTTTTACCTCTGTCATTGGGATGGGTCAGCCTGTTCTTTCTTATCTGTGG
>NC_133770.1:26538447-26546557 GCF_003597395.2 Chelonoidis abingdonii | reverse complement strand
ACATTGCTCACAGCATTGACTTGGAGGAACTTGTTTCTAAATTTGCTAAACTTAAAGGGCGGAAACATGAATTCTAAATTATAACATGTTACTCTGTGACTGTGTATTGTGTATAATGTATGTGATTTGGGGGCGGGGGGCAGGCACAAGATGGAAGTTTCGCCTAGGGCGCAAAATATCCTTGCACCGGCCCTGTCTGTGGAATGTTCCAGTATAAGGTGTTCTGGTACCATGTTCATACTTCAGTATGCTAGGTGAATATATGTTTATGCAACATCAGCCCTTTCCTTGCCAGCTTCTGTGAACCAAGCTGGCCTTCAGCTCACAGCTTGACTTTGCTTTTTAGCTAAGTCTTGACCATTACTTTAGTTCAGGCCTCAGGCCTCATACTGGGCCTTTATCAGGGCCTTCACTTACTACATTCCCCCACCTTTTTGTCCGTTTATGGGGAGGATGTTTACTCATCGTCCCGGAAAAGCATAATGCATGGACTAAAGATAACCCAGTGGGCTAAACACTGTTATGTGGTTATCTTATTTTATCATCCATACACTCACGCCCCGTCTGTCTTTTTAGTCTGCACATTCCCTCGTACGACTGAGAGACAGAGTTTATTCTCTAATTATTTTTAGTCCCTTATGGTGGGCCTGGGAATGTTAGACCCAGGACCATAAGTACATGGGGGTTAGTAGCCTATCTAGTATCTCATCAAGGGCTTCGTGGGGACATACAAACTATGCCCAGGATATAAATGGAGATTATGGAATATATGGCTTATATATTGGTATTATATGAGTATGAGTATATATATGTGTATGATATAACGAGTAAGATTTAAGTAAGATTTGAGTATAACAGTTTAACAATCATTAAAAATGTACCTCAACAGATTTGTTAGTTTGTGTGCTTTAACAGAATTGTTATTCAGTGTGATTTAATCAATATGCTTTAACTTCTTACTATATCAAGTGATTATTTGGGTGTACTACAACAGTGTTGATTGTCATTTCCATTCCCTTATTCACTCGACCTTGTAACTTGGCGTTCCTTGTTTGACGGATCATATGGCAGTACTTTCCTATTAAAACCACAACAGTTAGGGCCTGGATCCCCATTAGAAATACGCTCAGAGTACGGACTACTGGATGTAAAGTCACATCCTCGGGGATTACCCACCAGGGTGTTTCCACCGCTTGTTGAACCTCATCCACTTCACACATTTGCTACTGGATCAAATGGGCTATTGATATTAGGGATTCCTTAGTTCTTGCTACTAACTCATGTACATCTAAATGTAAGAATTTTACAGGTGGAAACAGATCAACCAATAAGCTTTGCAGATGTTCATGAATAATAACCGTTTCAGTGACAGCCTTACCCTTTTTTGTTGGCAAAAAGGCATGGGCTTCTATTTGAACAGTGCCTATTACAGGTACACAGAATCCTGCCTCACTTGTGGGGAAGATATTGCCATTTATAGAAAAATTATGATACCCTATGGCACAGGCCATATCCTGAATGCGCACTACCTCACTAACCAATTCCTTTTGTGCTAGTCCTGCCCAGCCTTTTTTAGTGGCATTAATGTCAATTTTGGCATAGCACTCACACAGCCACCATCCATTATGTTTTGTGCAACATGCCTGATTGATTTCTGAGCCAGTTTCCATTACCAAACGTACAGTGGGGTAATGTTGCACATATGTCTTATTCACCAGTGTCCCCACACTATTAACATAATATAATATAACTGGCTCCTGTATCCATCTAGGCACTGCCATCATGAGGTACATGCATTTACGTTCCCCTTGATTTCGTTTTGGAATGCTATCAAACTTAGCAAATTGTAGAAAGATAGGCATCATATGGTCTATGCCCTGTTGTTGTATTTGCTTCATGATGGTGGCATGGTTTAAGATACGTGGCCAATTTTGAAGCTGTAACTGCAGTAAACTTTGCTGTACTATCTCTATTAACCTATTGCCGTAGGCTGTGCAGGCCACTGCCAATGAAACGTCATTTTTTTGTATACTGTTAATAAGAGACAAAATAGTGGCACTTAAGTGTTGAAACCCTTGTGCAATTACATGCATATTGTCAATGGTGATTGCATGTTGGTCCAATAATAAGCTACTAACACCTCCCCCTGTTTTAACAGCTTTACCTATTCTGTCCTCCACGGTACTTATTTTCCAATTAAGGTTTTCAATATCTGCAGAATTCCATAGGGACATGCCAAGGCTAGAACCTCCCAGGGCTGTTCCCAATATATCTCTTTTGTATCTACTTTGTTGTGGGACAATTTGAGAGCCCTTCCAGAGTTGTAACTGCATTTTCATCTCAGAGTTAAACCAGTTTTTATAATGGCTAGGACATTGCTCTGGCATAGCCATTCCTGCAAAATCTAGTTTTAGTGGCAAGTAGAGCCATCCTATATTTTCTACCATATACTCCACAGTGGGGTGTAGGAAAATTCCTGATACAGGCCATGGCTGTATAGTTGGGTATCCTTTCTTTAAGCTAGTATCAATGTGTGGAGGTATGGAAGGAGGTGATGTGGGGGCTATAGTGGGACAGGCATCCTCACAAACCTGCACATGATAAATACATTTACTGATACTTGGGCTTATAGACCAAGTCCCTGTGTATGTACCTGTATCCTTTAGCTGTACCTTGCGAATGTGGATTGATACACTCCACTTATTTTGCACATTTGTAAATTCCACTCAATTTAACCAATCCCTATATGTTTTTACCTGTCCTTCAGTGTAACTGATTACTGGGTTTATTGCTCGAAACCAATCCAGAGACACTGTATTGGTTTGAAGCAGGTGTGGTTGTATAATGCATGTTAGAGTGAGGTCCTCCTCCACCATTCCTGTAAGATATTTCTCTATACTTTGCTCTGGTGCCACTAGAGCGCGCTCCATTTCCAGAGTTGCTCGTTTCCTTTCCTTATGTACATTATGTTTCTGGTGTTGAGGTGCAGTACCGGGAACATTGTTGTCTGAAGCTGGAGGAGGGAGAGCTAAAATATCAATGGGTTTACAATTCACAATAACATCAACCTTCCAACAGCATGCATACTCCCCCTGTGTCTCTTTACTTAAAGTTAGTTCCTTTTCAATTCGTCTGTGCGCATCCTCAAACTTTGGGACGAGAACAAGTAGAGTTCGGCTACCATTCTTCACCTTCCATTCCCACACCATCAGAATCGTAAAGGGCGATACCCTGAGGATGTTCTCCATTTGTCGCTTTCCTTCAGTTTCACACACCAACTTCAACACAGTCCCGATAAGGTGCTGCTGGCTTGTTGTCTTCCATCCGTCATGGTTATCTGCTGTCTCGACCGGGAAGGTCCTGGTTACCGAATGTGTTCGGTTGATTTTGATGACATCAACCAGTCCCTTTAAGTCTTGGGCTATCACCAAAACGCCTGCCAAGGTCCATATCCATGTTGGCATCTTAACCTGTGAAAATACAAAACAACACTCGCTTCTCTTTTACACATACATGATAGGTGTTATACTGTGTTGATTTTTTTTTAATATATAGCAGCAATACTTCAAAGCCATAGTATCTGATACAGGACCATGTACGTCAGCTGCATCTATTTCTTTTCCACTGGCTCTTCCTGGGTATAATCCCTATTTAACAAAGCCAGTATGACCTCATCACTTAGTGGATTTAAGAACAGGAACCTTGTTCCCAAGGGGACAATAGGTACATTGTTAATCCATGAGATGCCTGGCCCTACCATCCACAGCGGCTGTTTCCCTTCTTGTTCCAGTGTCCATACGGAAGTGTTGATGTCATTCCACCAGATGGTAATTGTATTACCAATACCCCAAGTGAACTGACCCTTCGCCCTTAATTGTCTGACTGGATACGGACTAGTCAATTCAAAGTGTTTTAATTGTCCCCAAGCAATATGTAGCAGTAAACGGGGTGCAGATGGAGCTCTGAGGTTAAAACTCATAAAACTTCCATTATTTAGTTGGAAGGTTTCCATGGTACTTACTGCACTTGCTTATCCTGTGTATTTTTCTGTAAAGCAAGCACAGACATGTAATATGCATGTTCAACCCCAATATTCCTTTAATTGCATTGCATGCTTCCAACGTGGTTGCCCTTCTATGTTAACCAAGTATAAGGAGGGTCCTAATCTTTCCACAATGGGCCAAGGTCAGCACCATTCTGCTTTTGGAAATTTTTTCTTGGGACCTGGTTCAATTTTAGGCATTACCTGATCTCCAATTTTCCATTGCTTAGTATCACTCTGTTTTCCATTGTCCTAACTAAGTACGCAGCTCATTAACAGGAGTTCCTTCCTGCTGCTTAACTGCCATCTCTACCTTTGCAATCCATTTGTCCCAAGGTACCTCTTTACCTCCATTCTCACACCAAGCATTCATCCAGTCTGACACCCCAGGAGGCAGCGCCTCCAGAACAATTTGCTTCAAATCTTCCAAGTTAGCAGACCCCACTGATAATCTGCTATAGGTTTGAATCCTGTCTGCCAGCTTAGCTGGAGCTTCCCCTGGCAACCTTGCAATTCTTTTAAGGGTTGCTAACTCACTAGATAACTTAAAGTGCTTCTGAACCACACGTTTAAGCATCTGTGCTACATCATCATCAAAACCGAGGGTATGACAGTTCAGGGGCCCCAAAAGGATTTGCACCAAAATTGGTTCCTGCAACATGTCAATTCCTACTGCTTTGAGTAACTGCGAGCCTTTATGGAGCCATGCCATGAACTCATTAAAACTTTCAGAGGGGGGGCATCCAACAGCTCCAACCAACGCAGTTAGTTCATTAATCTTTAAAGCATCGAGCCTTGCTGTTAAGCCGCTCACACGTGGTGGATGAGGGGAATATGTGCTTTTATATTCCTGATTCCTTTCCCTTTTTGCATAGATACAGGGGGGCCATGGATCTTTTAAATGATCAATTAATTTTTTTGTTTCAGTTTCCACGTCATCCCATAACCTTAAGGGAGGGGGACTACTGGTATGTGGGTTAGCATCAAGGGTAAGGTGGGGATAGGATTTTCAGTGAGGCATTCTGTCTCATTTTCACTTGTTTCTCCTGTTTTTACTGGAATTGATCTAGGTTTTGGGGAGGGCTTACCCAGAACCTGGCTTTCATCATAAGGTGGCAGTTGCGGTGGGGTAGCCCTTGCCCCTGGGTCACGAAAGGATGTTTCAACAGAGTCATTCCACATGTCCCCATTGCAACGCCCATCCCAACTGTCCCATGTTCCATCTTTTAATTTGGCAAGAGCCACCTGTTTCCATTTCTGTCCCCATTCCTCAGGTACCGTAGCAGCACCTGTAGTACATTGGACACCCAGGGATGGCACTTTTTGCTTCTGCAGGTTTTCTACAGCTGTCTCCAATTTTTTATTTTCCTGCTTTACTTGCTTGAGCATATCGTGAGTCTGGACTGCCTGTTGCCTTGCTAAGAGAGCTTGGGCTTTCCAGTGCTCAATTGCCCGGGTTACCTCTTTTACTGCCTGAGTTGCCTCTTCTACCTCCTTTGTTTTTTCCATTACCCGTTTGGCCAGCATGCCAGCATGCTGTCTAAGCCATCTCATTGCCATAGACATGAGTTGTAAGATTCTTGCTTTTTTACTCTTATTACTATTTCTCAGAGCCTCAGTTTCTACAATTGCTCTACATATGCCAGTCCATGTTTCCCCATTCTCTTTTTTAAATTCATATAGACCTCCCCTTACTGGCAATCCGCAGGTCCAGGAGCTATCAAATTCCGTGGGGATCAAAAGGGAGGGGATCAGGGGGTTCCCTAGCTCGAGGTTTTCTGCCATGTTAGATCGCGATTCCTACAGCAGACAGCTCGCTTACTTACCAGATCAGCAGTCGGGGTCACCAGTGTTGTCAGAAGTGTTGTCAGATGCTACCAGTGGGTGCTCTGCTGTCTCCTTGTTGGTATCACTCGGATGCGTGCGTGTGTTCCCTCTGTGTGCTGCCCCAGCTCTGCGCAGATAGCTGACACAGCAGACCCGAAGAGAAACCCTAATGACCACAGAGTCTAGTGAGGTACGAAGGCACTTCAGCCAGGTTTATTGCCGTATTGGACACAATAATAGTTCCTTCCAGATCGTTACTCTACAGGAGCTACTACAGGTATGTACCCACGGTCAATGGACTCGGCTCAGTTAGTGGCGGGACTTTCCACTGCCCCCTCGGCCGGACAAAGACACCGCCCCAGGGATGCATTCTTATACACAGGTACAAACAAGTTATACATCACTCCTGATGTATTGAGGTACGATCCCTCTACATAGCAAGGTACAACCCTTCTACGCAGCAAGGTGCCGCCTCTCATCTTGTACATGTTGGTTCAATCAAAACAACTCTATCCATCATTTTACCTTTTTGCCCCTGTCATTNACATTGCTCACAGCATTGACTTGGAGGAACTTGTTTCTAAATTTGCTAAACTTAAAGGGCGGAAACATGAATTCTAAATTATAACATGTTACTCTGTGACTGTGTATTGTGTATAATGTATGTGATTTGGGGGCGGGGGGCAGGCACAAGATGGAAGTTTCGCCTAGGGCGCAAAATATCCTTGCACCGGCCCTGTCTGTGGAATGTTCCAGTATAAGGTGTTCTGGTACCATGTTCATACTTCAGTATGCTAGGTGAATATATGTTTATGCAACATCAGCCCTTTCCTTGCCAGCTTCTGTGAACCGAGCCGGCCTTCAGCTCACAGCTTGACTTTGCTTTTTAGCTAAGTCTTGACCATTACTTTAGTTCAGGCCTCAGGCCTCATACTGGGCCTTTATCAGGGCCTTCACTTACTACACCAGCCTCTTAGAAGTAAAAGTATTTCAAGCATTTCTGCTCTGCTTGGGCCTGATTCTCTACTTCCCTGTAAACTGTGTAGTCAGCTAGTCACAAAGAACTCAGGCCATACTTACTCAATGAGGGACTCCATCCTGGGAAGCAATGAATCTGAAAAATATTGCTAATTAGATGAACAGGAGCTGCCAGAGCCATGCAGTGGCATAAACCGAGGAATCTTGAGTAGGAGAAGAAAAGTTATTCTATCTCTGTATTTTGTGCTTGTGCTCCTGCTGATGGAATACTGTGTCCAGTTCTAGTGTCCACAATTCAAGAAGGATGTTGATAAATTGGAGAGGGTTCCGAAAATAGCCATAGAATGATGAAAGGATTAGAAAGCATGCCTTATACTGATAGACTCAAGGGGCCCAATCTACTTAGTTTAACAAAGAGAACATTAAGAAGTGACTTGGTTATAGTCTATAAGTACTTACGTGAGGGAAAATATTTAATAATGTGCTCTTCAATCTAGCCAAGAAAGGTGTAAAACGATCTGATGGAAGTTGAAGTAAGATAAATTTAGACTGGAAATAAGGCAAACATTTGTAACAAAGAGTAATTAACAATGGAACAACTTAACAAAGATCCTGGTGGATTTTCAATCATTGACAATTTTTAAATTAAGATTAGCTGTTTTTCTAAAAGCAATTATTTGGGGGAATTTCTATGGTTTGTATTATACAGGATGTCAGACCAGATGATCACATTCTGGCCTTGGACCCTAGGAATCTATTAGTCTACACCAGTACAAAGTGAATTGGCTACTCCAGTTGAGCTGTGCTCAGTGCAGACAGGAAGGGCACAGGGGGCTTTATACCACTCTTATGGTTCTCTGATCATTTTCAACTTAGAGCAGCATCAGGACTCAAATTAAGTCCTCACTTTTTATTGCCTCTAAAGATCCATTTAAGCAGCCAGAAATCATTCGGATGCATTGGCTACGCTCCCTTTTATCCAGGGAACACCCTTCCTGCTATAGGTCAAGAGCTGTGGCATAGAATTGCTATGCTGGATCTATGCTACCCTGGGATTCCCCCTTCACTAAGAGAATCAGCAAAGGTGGTTTTATTACTGTCATAAACAGATAGCTAAGGGTTAACAAAGGGAACCAAACACCTGACCAGAGGACCAATCAGGAAACCGGATTTTTAAAAGCTCAGGGAGGGAATGTTTGTGTGTGTGTCCCTTTGTGTGGGTCTTTTGTCTGTCTCTCGGCTATGAGAGGGATTTCTATCTCC
>NC_133770.1:26469150-26538077 GCF_003597395.2 Chelonoidis abingdonii | reverse complement strand
GGGAACGTTTTGGGGAGACCCGAGGGAGTCAGGCCCTGGAAATTCCTGGCTGGTGGCAGCGATATCAGATCTAAGCTGGTAATTAATCTTAGAGGGTTCATGCTAGCTTCTCAGTTTATGAACGCTAAGGTTCAAATCTGAGTAGAAAGCTACAACAATTACATTTAGCACCTCTGGAGCAGCTCAAAGGGGTGGTAGCAGGATATGCTCAGGACATACAAAATAGAAATAAAAAGTTACCCGATCAGAATGGTAGCATTTTATACTTGTAACAAACAATGACATTTAAAGGTGGCACAGGAATCAGAGACTATGAAGAGCCAGGAAAGAAGAGCAGAGGAATCCCAGAATAAGTGATTTACGAGGGGCTATGTACAGATTCATCTTCCAGCAGTAAAGCATAATATAACTGAGTAATAAATGGTATGTTGGCAGTGTTGTAACTATGTTGGTCTAAGAAAATTAGAAAGACAAGGTGAGTGAGGTAATATCTTTTATTGGACCAACTTCGAGCAGAAGTTAGTCCAATAAAAGATATTACCTCATTGCCCCCCCTTGTCTCTCTAATAAATTGTATGAAATTTCAGCTGCAAATCAGATGTGAGCTAGCTTGATTCAAGAAAATCCATCTACCAACAAAATGGGAAGATGTGCCATTAAAGTCAGTCAAATATGCACTGTGGAAACACTTAGATACAATAGCGAGTGGTGACAGAGCTATTGGATCTGTGAATATGTGAACAGTTATTCCCTCTTTCAGCTCTGGAAACGACCTCAGCAGCACTGAAGGAGGTCATGTAGCTTGGAGGGAAGAGACCATCCATTCCAACTCTACAGTCCAGCCCAGCACAATCCACTCACCTGGTATGTGCAGTGGGTCAAGAATTTAGCCTAAAGACATAAAAATGAATGTTTTTTTTCATCCAGCAGAAGGCCGTGAAAGACAGACACTAATTAGTAATAAACTGCAATGCCATTCTGTAATTCTTTTCCGAAGTATTCAAGCACTCCAAACTAGTACTGTGGTACATGTGCATTGATTAATCAGATTTGCTTCCTTCACCTCTAGTTTGTAATCTGAACTATTTTACAGTTAATTTATAGTTACTTCATGCACATTGTTTATACATTTTAAGTTAAAAATCCTGTCTTAGAATGCTACAATCTGTACTGTCTCTTCCTTACAAATTATACACTAGTTTTAAGTATTTAGGTCAAAGCCCTTTTAAGACTTGACAGGATGAGGAGATGAATATGCTATAAATATACTCTGTATCTTGCTTTTCAGTTCCTCTTGAAAAAAAAAAAAAATGTGGGAAAACAGCTACACTATATCTTTTATCTCCTCAAATGTCCCAGGCTAATCAAATCAACTCCTTACTCTAAAGTGTAAAGCAATATCTTAATTCATGTATTTCCATGTTTCCAGCATCATTAAGAATTGATAGGAACAAGCTTCTAAATCGACTCAAAATCACTGGGCCTCTCGCTTGCATGACACACATTTTGAAAGAATAAAGTCAAATCAGACTATGGTGATTAACAGTTAATGGTACCGGAAAACAATTTCCATTGTACTTGCTAACATGGAGGGATATGTATTCAGTGCTGCTCCTGACATAAAGAGACACACCACTCCTGCTAATAGTAACAAGAGGGGTGTGTTTATTGTTACATGCATTAAAAAATGACTTCTCTGACCAGGTGTACACTGAAACCTTTGCTGGTCTGATAATGTTAGTAGCACTGTGATTTTTTTACAACATTTCTATCCCAGAAGCCCTAGTAAGGACATGCAGAAAGAATTTTTTGCTCTGTGACCCTAGGCACCCTTATATTCACACCCTACACGCTACTGAAATCATATTTGTACCAAATGTGCCTTGTGAGGTATCATTTGAAAGCTAACACCACACTGGTTATTAATATCATTGTTAACTGCATGTGTTAACCTTATATATGAAATGATAGATTCACTTTGTATGATACTAGAACGTATTTAAGACGAGACAGCCTACCCAAGTAATAGATCTGTCCTAGACAAAAGAATGTAGATTCCTCAATTTACATATTAGCAGTAAACAAAACCATCAAGCTAAAACAGCAGAGGTTATCCAGAGCCTGAACCCGAGAGACAGAGAATTAAAATGGCTCCTTTACCGAAACACAGGAGACTAAATCTCCAGGAGGCCTTCCTGACTTGTAAAACAAAGGCAATCCCTTTTGGAATATTAGGAAGAGAAAGAGACTCCATCTTTCTCTCTCCCCTTATGGAGATCTGATCTCTGTGATGGGTCCAGGCTGGCCAGTAAAACCACCTTGATCAAAGACTGTGTCTTGCTAGATTAAGTTTTAGACTTTTGGATGTGTGTTTTCATTTTTATAGGATTGTAACCATTTATCTCCTGTATTTGGTATCACTTAATCCATGCTCTTTTGTTAATAAATGTTTTACTATAGACCAGTTCAGTGCTGTGTTTGAAGTGAAGGGTTGCATTTCACCCGAGTAAATTAAGAACCTGTGATGTCCTGACTCCTTAACAGAGCAGTGAATTTAATATCTGTGAATGCACAGTGGTTGAGGCTGTACATTGCAGATACATCTTTGAGGAGCTCAGGGCTGGAGTTCACTGATTGTTACCTGCTAGGCGAGGTCTGAGCAGGGAGAGCCCTGAGGGGTCTGCTGGTGAGGAAGACAGGCTAATGTGGCAGGGAGCTAATAGTCTAATCACCAGCAACGCTCACTCTTGCTGAGAAAGAGAGTTAACACAGTGGCTCACAGCTCTGGGCTTCCCCAGTAGCGTGCTACAACTGGTATAGCTTATTTTGTTCAGTGTACCAGTATATGATATACTGACAAAAGTGCTCATTCATCAGTATAAGATGCTTCTGAACTAGGAGGGTTTTCTGGTCTAGCTATACTGGTACAGTTCTACCACCAGACTTTTCTAGCATCCACTAGGCTTTGGAGTCTTTCCCTTTGTTCTTCATAAAGTGAGAAATCCTAGATCCTTGAATAACAGGCTGTACTACAGCCCTCACCAAGGGGATTTGGCTAGTCAGGTATCTACTGACTTACTTCCATATTTCCCCCACTCCTTCACAGCACAAAAACAGAGCACGCTCTCATGAGGCTGTGCTTGCCAGGTCTCTGTCACCTATCTTCTGCACAAAAGATCAGATCAGGTTCTCCACATTTCATTAAGGAGAGGTGGGAGGGCTTGGTTGAAAAATCCCTCCAAGTGACATTCGTGCCTCTTCAGAGAGCCAGAGCAAGATCGATGTCTTAACAAATGGTGGTTAGCTGGGTAAAATGTAGTTCCCTGTGCTGGTTTTCTGCCTGGGGTGAATTTCACCCTCATTGTCTCATAATCATTAATGGATTTTATCATCACACTGCCCTTGTGAGGTAGGGAAGCGTGATCCCTACTTTTCAGATTAGGAATTGAAATTATTTCAGAGTAGACAAGTGACTTGCCTAATGTCACAGGGGAAGTCTGTCACTGAACCAGGAATTGAGCACAAAGTTTTTTGAGTCTCAGTCCAGTGTTCTATTCGCTACACATTCCTTCTGCTTCTTTCCAAAAGGCTTGTTAGTGCTGGTGACAAGCAATACCCTATATGGCTCCCATCTACCAAGCAGATCCTCCAGTGTCAGAGTCTTAGGGCTTGTCTATATGGTTCCTTAGGCTTTACTATAGGAATATAAACTCTAGTGCACATCAGCATGTTACACACTAACCAGCCCAGATGGTCCCTGCTGATGTGCACTAAAATTTCCTTAGTGTGCATTAATGTTGTCCTGTTTCAGAGAGTATTAGGGAACTTTTAGTGCATACCACCAGAGTCCACACAGGGCAGTTAGCATGCACCACAGTAGTATGCACTACAGATTACACCTCTCTAGTGCAGATTAATATACCATGTAGACAAGCCCATAGTTTCATAGAATTTAAGGCTAGACAAGACCATTATATCATTTAGCAGAGGTGCCCTCTGTGCTGCATATGTGGCTAATGAGATGTTCAAAAGAGTGCAGAATTAGAATTGCAGCTTACTAGGATAGAAATAGGAAAAGAGAATCTAAACCAAAAAAGAAACCCACTCACAACCAGCTCCTTCTATTTAGAAAGGCTTTTCTAATTCCAGGTGACAAACTTGCTGTCCTTGTGCACAGAACAATAATAGCTGAGGCTGAAGTGCATTGTATCACAGACATTGTATTTATAGATTGTAAACAGTGGCAAGGGCAGCCAGAAAAGAGAAGCATTTTTTCCCCCGGCGTCTGCTTCCCGCTCTGGTAATGTGAAAGAAACAGGCCCATATAGCAGTGTCCTAGTAGTTAGATGTGAGGGAGAGGGATGATCGCAAGCTGTGCTGCTGACACTGTGTCACAGTGTAATGGGGCATGATGCATCATCTTGCTGATGTGTCAAGCCTGGGAAATTTCAAATGGCGTGGTTAAACTGCCCTAAAAGATTGAACTGCATGGAAAGGTTTTTACAGCCTTCTTTTGCTGCTATTGTTTGAGAATTGAGCAAGCATAGGTAAAACTCTGTGGACTTGCCATGTTATCATTATAGTGTGTTGCACACTAGAGCCCATACACCCTCCCTAGGACAGACCAATGGTTTTATGTTTGACAGTCTAACAAAATATTTCTCTTCAGCTTTTTCCTCCTCCTACAGAAGTGTTTTATTACTTTTGAAGTGGAAAGGTAGATTTCTGGGACTCTCCTAATTTTGAGATTGCCAGTTTTAGCTTCATCTTCAGATAATGCCAACCTCTTTTTTACCATATAATTCTAGTAAGCTCAATAGTCATTGTAAATTAGTTGTTATATGATAAGATATGTGTTAAGTTACATAGCACATTTCACCTAAGGATTTTATAAGTGATATTAATTAAAAGTTTTACAATATGCCTATGAGGTAGAGAAGTGTAAGTATCTCTATTATATAGCTGGGTAGACTAGGATGCACAAATGCTAAAGTGTTTTAAGGCCCAGGCTGTGGGAAAGTCTTACCTAATGGTCAGGGCAGGAGGCTGGCCTAGTGCTTGGAACAGAGATGATCAGGCCTAGTGGCCAGAGCCCAAATCAGGGCTGAGTTACTATGTCCAGAGTGTGAGCCAGGGATCTGGAGCTGAGGGTCAGAGCCATGGTCAGAAGTCAAATGGGTCAGAGACAGAGTATCAGCCAGAGCAAGGGAAGAACAAAGACCTGACACAAGGGAAGAGCTGAGTACAGAAGCAGGACTCCAGGCATGAAAGGCTATTGAGCAACCAGGGACCTATGCCTGCAGCAGGATTTAAGAATGTGCCTTCTGAAGTCTTCAGCCTATCAGGAGGCCAGATTCATTAGCTAAATCACCTGAAGGCAAAGAGGTGGGTCTGGGTTCAGCTGCGAGTTCCTGACAAAGTGACTTGGCCGGTTTCCCCATATCACACAACAAGTCAGTGTCAGAACCAGAGCCCAAGATAGGCCACTGTGGTTTCATACTATAATATTGTTTAGGCAATGTTGATCATGCTTCGACCCCCCTAAGCTGGAAATCTGATAACTTGGGTTCTAGCCCCAGCTCTGCTAGTAGGCAAGACATTTACTGTTTCTGTGCCTCAGGTTAGCCTCTAGTCAAAAAGGGATAAAATCTGACTCTCAGATGTTGAGATGGTTAATTAATATCTCTAAATAGCTTTGTGATGTACAAATGAAAGGTTCTATATAAGGGAAGATATTATCGTTGTTAGACCTGTAAGATTTGGCTAATGGTACTTACTGGTTGTTTTGAGGCTTAACTTGCAGTGTCTCTGTGAGGATTTATCCATGAAAGTACATAAAGCACTTTGAGATCCTCAGATAGAAGGCACTGTACAAGTGTAAAGGATTATTAATTATGCATTATTGTTACTGTATTTACTTCACAAAGGTCCTATGAGGATTAGTTTCCATAGTTAACTTCAGTACGGTGGTTTGAAGATACAATAACAGTATATAAATGCTAAGTATTTTGTCCATATACTTTAGGCCAGACAGAAAGGCTGTGATAAAAATTAATTTGATCAACAGTCTAACTGGTTAGGATATTACAGTGCAAAAATCCGTCACCTTCACATGCAGCTCTTTTGAACTGCCTAAGCCCTGTAAGAAGGAGAATCTGTTTGTGCTAGTGCAATTATATCTGGATAAGTTGAATGGCTGTTGTCATAGATGCCTGTAGAAGGCCATCTAGAGTTGTAGGAACAAGAGCCATTTCACTCATCAAAATGCCAATTTTTTTGCCATTTAAGCCTCAATTTAGCACAAAGTACTTAAGAGAATGCCTAACTTTTTAAGTAGACTCATGTGCTTAAAGTAAAGCACATGCTTAAGTACCTTCTGAAATAAGGTTTCAAAAAAGCATAGCTTTTGTGATAATATTTGGTTAACTTTCACTTTGCAACCAATCATATATTTATGCCAGGTGAAAAAAAATCACCCTTTTTTCTGTAAAAGTAGTTTTTCTTCTTTAGGAAGCAGTAAAAAGTTCAAGGCAACTACATATATATATTTTCCCTCAAAAGTGATAAAAATGTTATATAGCTTTATTATTTTCCTCCAAGAGGTGTCTATTTTTTGGTAGAAATCTTTAAAATAGAAAAAGCAGGCAGAGTGAAGGGTCTTTGGCAAAGTTAATTGGTCAAATCAATATAAAAAGAGACAAATATTATATTTACATAAGCTGTCAAATGACTAACATTAGACCCAAACACTTATGCACATGGATAATGTTAATAGACCTGCTCACATAAGTAAAGATATATGTGTAAGTATGAGCAGAACTGGGCCATAGCTATTTAGAATTGAACTACTTTTACAAGTCTTCTCAGAACTACTGGGAATTTTGCCTTTAACTTCAGTGAGAACAAGTGCAGGTCCATATATTTTAAATGTAATAATGAATTCTAAGAAGAATTAAAAAATGCTAACTGACAGCAAGTAATAAAGTTTTATTAATGACATTTTACAGAGGGCAGTAACTGCTGTCAATCATCTTTTCCTCATGCCTGTGCAATAGAGTTGGCGTTTCTGAGCATCACAGTATACAGATATGGAGCATGATGGCATCTGGGAAGCTATGTTCTTCTGAAGAATTTTCTGAAGTGCCATTCTAGTCTTGCTCCATTCTTAGAAGTGACTATGGCCCAGATCCACAAAGATATTTCGACTCCATTGATTTCAGTGGAAGTTACGAGCCTAAATACCTTCATGGATCTGGTCTTTGACCCTGATCCAAAATCCACTGAGGCATGCAGTAGGCCCCTAGCACTTCTGAAAATCCCACTGGGTGCCTATGTGCATCTTGAAGCACCTACATAAGAACATAAGAACAGCAGTACTGGGTCAGACCAAAGGTCTATCTAGCCCAGTATCCTTAAAACCTAAAAACATTTTAAAATCTGGCCCTTTGTCACCAATTCCAGGAAAGGGAACAAATCAAGAGACACGTAGCATTCTCCTCCCCCTCCACTATGTGTTGTTCTTTTGATAGATAGATAGATGTCTTTGATGGGCATAGCATCGTCAATCCAAAAATGTTACTATAACTTGCCAGACTGTCTTTATCTTACAGATTGTTCCCTTTCAGGTACCAAGTTCCCCAGTAAAGACATCATTTGGAAGGAAACCCATTTAAGATCCTACTTCTTCCAACCATGACTCTGATTGCTGCTAGTGCATGATTTTCAAATAGCTAATGGCTAGCCCAGAGAGTGAGATTTAACCTCTATATTTGAATTTCCTCTGCACATTTAAATTTTGTTTATTCCAATTGTAAAGTAATTTCATAGGCACAAATTACTTTTCTCCTATGGTGAAACTAAACTAGGCAGTATTGTCAAGAGGCAAATTTTTCCACTGAAAAGGCAAAATCAATTCAGTCTGCTTTGAGCATGAGACTTTTTGCTCATCTCTAAGTTAGCTCTCAATTAGCTGCGGAGAAAGAAAGTCCATTGCATTGTTTCGGCTTCTATTGCGTCCTCAGATCTGAATTTAATGAAAGAAGTGAACTTGTAATGGTAAAGCAGTAGTAAACAGATGTTTTAACATCATTTGTGCTCTTGCCTATTGACAATTCTGGTTAATATTGAGATTCTGTCTGCAAACTAATTCTGCACTATAGCATGTTTTGGATATTATTGTAGAGCCCTCCAGTAGCACATAAACATATTTTACAAACATTATAGCTAACCTCTCCACCCTACTTTCTGTAGGTTTTGACTTGATCTATCTGGTCTCATTGCCCAAGTAAAATCACAGGACAATCTAAGGTCATAATTGATAATTACTTACCAGTTACCCTTGTCACCCCTTGCCACCCTGCATGCATATCAAAGACAATGGGAGGACTAAGTCCAATTTTGTAGCACCTCACTTACTCCAGTCAGAATCCTGCATGTGGAGAGGTTGCTATTGTTGGCCCTATGTCCTATTAAACTGGGATTGATCCTGTAGTTGACATGTCCATTCTGCTAAACAGTGTCTTCTCTTCCATGATGCCCTGGGCTTCATTCTCATTCCTACCACCTGCATTTCACCTCGTCCCTCTTCTTGAAGACACATTTAATAATTGAAATTAGACTTTGCAGCAGCATGGGCCACTTTTAAACTTTGCATTTTACTGAAGTCCCATGTATGTGACCTATCCTAATGATGATTGTTAGCCTATATATGCTGGCTAGTATAATATATAATATATAATACTATATTATATTATACTAATATTATACTAACCAGCATATATTGGTCAACAATCATCATTAGGATAGGTCACATAAATGGGATATTGGCAAAATTCAATGTATGCCTGTAAATATGCATGAAGAACATAATATTAATTATAGTTATATAGCCCAAATTGGCCTGTCTTTTATAATTCAGTTCACTTGTGCTAAGTATCCCATAATACCCTGCATTAGCTGAAATAAGTTTTGGCTTAAGTAGATAAGAAAATGGTCAGGACCGGGATATATGAGCGTTTTGCCATAGCACAGGTAGGGAGTTAGTCTCACAGGCCATTACTGGAATGTCTCAAAGGAAAAGGACAAGATATATGATTGTTCTACCCTGGTACACACCTAAGAGGTAAATTCACAGACCAGTACCTGGAATGCTCCTATCCAAAAGAAAGATAAGGAAAGGAACAAAATAGGGATGAACTGGTGGGTTGGATTTTAGTGATGTGAAAATAATTTTACAACTTGTAAAAATCGTCTATAAATATTCCTGGCTGAATGTATAACTTTGGGAGCTAACCTGCCTAAGCTGAATGTAACAACGCTGCACAAGACACTTCCTGGAGACTGGTATCATATAGAACCTGTTCTCTATACTATATTATTATTGACTCATAGCACAAAACCTGATTGACATTGGTTATTTGGTCTCTTGAGTATACTGAATAATGAACCAAACTGCTGTCAAGCAACTGACTGTACAAGTTATCAACAAATTGGTGAGCTGAGCCAGGAGCTGTCTAGCCAAAACGTCAGTCAAACCTAGCAGTGCAGGGTTGCAACCTAACTGCTCAGAGGGGATAACATTCAGTAAACTGTGGGATTGTAGTGTTTGTTAATCTCACATACACTTGTGCAGCTGGCCAAGTGACACCTTAAGGGGGGAGGTGTTATAATAAGTGCTACTGCAGTGAAATGCCTTTTAAAAGTAACCAGTTTTATAGATAGCGCATGATAAAGCACTTTAGGTGAAATGCCAATATTGTAGGAATTCCTGGGTGAAAAGCCATACTTTAAGAATATATAAAGATTAAATTACAAATGAAACTTTCTGGGCAAAAGGCCCAGATATAGCAAAGGCTAAAACAGTGAAACACCAGGGCCTTAAAATTAGCAGTAATGACAGCCAAAAATAATAAAGGAGTTCTTGAATTTTTTGTAAGAAAATACTTAGCTAAATATGGGGCAGTTCACCCAGGCAGGACACCAGCTATATAAACAACCCCCAGAATTCATGACACCAAGTAAAAGATAAACAAGTAAGGAAACAAATCAAAGAAATAAAAGAAAGGTCAAAACTACAACAAGATCAAAATAAAAAATTAAAACAGTGACTGGAAGGTACAAGGAAATGTAATAACCCTCTTGCTTACAGATTACAAGAAATGACCGGAAAACTAGGAGACTGTCAGATAAAATGCAGCCAGCAAGATGGAGAAAAATTAAGGTTCCAAAGACAGGCTATAAATCTTAAAAATATGTATGGAGTGGCCCAGAAACAGTTACCTGCAGAAAAGCAGAGCACCCCTGTACTCAATTTGAAATACAAACAAAAGCAACAGGGACCAGGGGAACAAAATCAGGTTTTGCAGGAATTGGTAGCAACTCTCATTCTTCTCCCAGAGCCAGAATAAAAACCAGAAGTCCTGGCTTCTAGCTCCCCTTATCTAATTACTTGAATCTCACTTCCCTCCCAGAGCCAATAACTGAACCTATGTTGCTATATTTTGTGTGTATCGTGACTAATTTTTGTTTTAATTTTGTTGCAACAAAAGCCTATTCTATACTCATAATTATAAAAATATGTTTTAATATACATTATATAACAATATTTTAATTTCATGATTGGGACATAACCATCATAATACCAATTTTCTTATTTTATTTTATATTATTTTGCAAAGTTCAAAAAGGCCTGTTATAAAGAAATGTACATATATTTCTGTCTCAATAAATGATGCAGTTGCAAACAAAAAATTTATTGTTGTTGTTTTTTATTAATCAAAGTTTGTTCAAGAAAAAAATGGTGTGGGTAAAGCTCAACATTAATGCACAAGTAATATTGATAAAATAATATATCTTTCACAAATTTTCATGAACATGTTTGTAGTCTTATTAAAATATAGTTATAATTATGTTTTATCCAAAATGTTTACAAATATAACAATATACATGATGTCTGGGAATGCTGCAAAATGTTAAAGTTAACCAAACTAGTTTCAGTAGGTTTCTACGTTTGTCTCCAAACCACATGCGAATGTGATAACAGTTTATGACCCTCAAAGTATTTCCATAAACCTGTATTTAAACTTCATTTTCTTTCATTTTTATAGTATTTTATTTTGTTCCGTGTTAAAAATGTATTGGTTTGTAAAGTTTGTGCTTCCAAATATTTAACAAAAGTTTATCTCCTGTAAAAAACAAATTAACTCTAAAAAGGTTGGATAAAAATATTGTTGCTAACTCTTGCTAAAATGAAGTGCTTAAGTGAGGGAAATCAGTATGCCTTCTCATATAATTGATTGTGATCATCCATTTTAGCAGTTGGGTGTTATAGTCATTATGTAAAATTAGTATGCACATGCTAAGGAAATAAAATGAACATTTTTATGCAATAACTGCAACACCATCTAAAACATATATACATGTGCTAAAGAACTGGAAAAATCAAACAAAAAGCAAAAATTTATTTTAACAAAGAAAAACAAAAAACCTTAAGAGTGAAAAATTAGTTCATTCTTCTGTCATATACTATACCAAAACATAGCTTGTGTTACAAATGATTTGGTCCCTATTACACTGCAAATAAACAAAATTAATCTGTGTATAAATTCAGGTTAGTGAAAACAAGAGAAATGTAAGACAAATCAGCAACAAAGAAGTTTATCATGTTAACCAATGTAAGCTGTTAAAGGGTGCATCTCATAGACTGGAGACACTAGAAAATATCAATCCACAGTGAAGAAACCCCTAGCCATAAGAAGAAATGTTAGAAATAACAGACTGGTCAACTACACTTCAACCTACTATATATGGACAACTGAATATAGAATTGACTATAGAAATATTATAGATAAGACTAGCCATGGCAGATCTAGCTGTTATTTAAACTGTATATTATTAAGTAAATGAGTTTATGCATAAACTTCTGGTTCTGAATCTCTCTCATTGAAATATCGCTACATCTGATTATTGTGTAAAAGCAAATGTATCATTACTGTATACTTCTTTGTTAATTAATATAATAATATTTTATCAGGAACATGCACAAGCCTCAATGGCTGGTTATAAGATTATTCTGCAATCTGGTATTATTTCTTCTAGGAGACTTCAAAATTTAGATGGAATTATTGGCTACATTTCAGGATTATTTGAATTTGGAATATGTGTTTGGAACTGGGGTATTATGAAAATATATTTTAAAAAATGTAAAAAATACTATTCTGAGCATTAGGCAACAGAAACCATATCTAAACCCATAATTCATGGCATTAAGGGCTGAGAATTGAGACAAAAGGACAGGTGTGGACAAACTGTTTCTTAAGGCTCTGGCTGTGAAGAGACAAGGTTTCTCAGACACAAAAACAAAGACAGACAGGATCAGAGAGTGAAAAGATGGATCTCAGAGAATCATAACATGGTAAAGCCATTGCTTCTACCAATATGGATTCTGTTTTAAGTGTAAGCAGAGTCAGGATGAGCTCTACCCTGACATTTGGTGGTGAATTATGGGAGTGTGGAAAGGAATTTCAGGTGTTTGCATTTGCACACCCACCCAACTTAACATAGCCTACTGTAGCCTGGGATGGTTATTTTGACAGCTCTGAGATCCCCAATTTCTATGTTATTGGGGCAGGAGGAATAAAGTGTTGTCATCCTGATTATGTGAATGAGGAACTCTGAGACTGCTTTATGACAGAGAGTCTCACCATCAATTAAGTAGCACTCGCTAAACAAGGGCCATGGGTGCCAAAACCCAGTGAATTGAGAGAGATTGGGGAGTGGTGTGTATATCTGATGGTATGGATGTCTTTTGAGGGCCTGGAACGCCAATTTCACCATCTTCTCTCTCCATTGTTGAAGAGCAGAGCTAATTTTGATTCTATTAGGAGCTCATCTAGAGGCTGCTGAGCTGAATTCACTTTGGGTCAAAGGTGCACCAGCACTGGGCCTCCCCTACTACAAGCTGAAATTACTAAGAGCTAAACTTACTGAGCTGAGATCACTGAGTGCTGTGTTAACTAGTGGGGGAGCTTGAAGATTTATCGCTAGGCGGCTGGCAGAGCAAAGCAGTTTGCAGCATGGTTGGAGCAGCCCATGGAACAGTGAGTAGAGCGGAGTGGAGTGGTTTGCGGGGACAGGAGGAGCAGCACAGATGGTGGAGTGAAGCTGGGTCGTGGTGAAGGCTGCAGCAGAACTCCACGGAGAGGCGGAGCAGTTGGTCCCGGCCCATGTAAGGTGCCCCTTAACACCCTATGTGTCCACCCCATTTCCACCCAGGCTGGGTAGGGGGTGAAACTCTGCAGATAAAGTTTTGAACTGAGGGACAGAGACTTTTGTGTTGTTGGACTTTGGAGTGATTGGACTTAAGACCCTAAGGGGAAAATGACATTGCCAAAACTTATTTGGTGGGTCTTTTGGTCATGGTTTACGTTATGAATCCTGTCTGTGGTGTTTCCTCAATATGATGCCACATTGTTTTCCTCCTTTATTAAAAGGATTTTGCTACACTCAGACTCTGTGCTTGCGAGAGGGGAAGTATTGCCTCCTAGAGGTGCCCGGGGGGCAGTGTATGTAATTGTCCCAGGTCACTGGGTGGGGGCTCGAGCCAGTTTTGCATTGTGTTATTGAAATGGAACCCTTGGATACTGAACCCAGGCCTTGTTGCTGCCAACTCAGAGGGGCAGAAGGGTTACATAAGATTACTTTTACCATGCTGACCTAAGGACTTTCTTATACTGTGTTTGGGGTGACTAATAAATGCTACCTTATTTTGAAAAGACAGCGCAGCCTCACTGCAAATACTTTACTGATTGTGCTACTCTCTGAGAAGGGAAAGTCTCCACAGAAGTCTAAATTAAAGTATAAGAGGTGACGGTGAGAAACAGGATGCTGGAGCTCCAAAGCCAGTCAAAGAAGCATTGAGACTTCATGACCTGCTCTTGTGGAAAATGGTGGACACTTGGGGTCTGCCACACTAAAGGGATTACTCACAGGAGACTGTTTAAAGGCGAGGGCATAGTACAGATTCTGTAAATTCGTGATACTTACCTCTTAGAGAAGAAAAATGATAGAAGTGCTATGAGGTGATTGACAGATACATACATGCATATGTACAGAAAAACCGCAAAATCAAAGAAGAAAAGAAAAAAATGGTTAAAAATGAAACAAAAATCAACTTTCTTTTAACTTTGAACATAGCTGGAAAAAGTTATGTTGGTTTTATTTATTTATTTTTATAATAAATCCAGGTGCAGAAACTACAGCAATTAATATTAACCTGAATTTGATTATTTGGCTCTTCAGCATTTCATTGGATTATGTTGACTTTGTAATTTGATTGCTACGCAGATGTGAGCTGTGTTGATTGCATTAAAATGTGCAAAGGAAGTGAAAAAAATATTAGCAAGCAACATGCAGAAAAACTCTTCCTCCCCTACTGCCAGTATTTCCTTAAGGGGAAAGAAAAATATAAGGTCAGAACTATTATAACATGATGTTAGCCATTCTGATTGCAGTTTTAATCTCTCTATATGGAAGGTTATAACTAGGCTGTAATATTTTCAGGATCTGAGGAAGTGCTCTGTGTAGCTCACAAGCTTGTCTCTTTCACCAACAGAAGTTGGTCTATTACAAGATATTACCTAACCCACCTTGCCTCTGTGGTGATATCTGAAATTTGAGGGCAGTGTCTTCTTGTGTGTCCCCTTGAAGTTAAGTTCCTAAAAGTAATACACATGGGAATGATATCACTGAACATGTCCAGTGATCAACCCAATGTGATGCCAAGACTTATGGAAGATCTTGGTTTAGGCCCTAAAGCTAATAACTGATATCACTGTCTCTTTAGTATCTTAAGGCCCAATCCTACAAGGTGTTCAGTATTTCCTATGAGCTACTTAGTACCCCTATTCCCATTACTAAGTTTTGTCACCATATATGGCACCTCACCCTCTTCGATTGGAGGATATTGAGCCTGAGCCTTTCAGAAGAAGGAAGGGTACTTTCTCTGTTGTTGCTTGCATTGCCCTAGTTTGGTGTAATTCTCTCTCTATGGCCTAGAAGTAGGGTGACCAGATGTCCCAGTTTTATAGGGACGGTCCCAATATTTGGGGCTTTTCTTATATAGGCACCTATTACCCTCCACCTCCTGTCCCAATTTATCACACTTGCTATCTGGTCACCCTACCTGGAAGAGAGCCACCATGTTGGTTTCTCTTAGGGCTAGGTAGGGGGCAGGGCATAGTCACAGTCCTTGAGTTCCCTTGAGGGAAGAACTCTGTGCTACTAATATAGTTTATTATGATCACAGCTCCATCTAGAATGGGTTGAAAAATGGAAACAATTTTTAATGAAAATTTCCCCAAAAAATCTCAAAATAATTTTTGTTTGGCCAGTTTTGGAAAGGAACAATTTTTTATCTGAAATATTTTCACAAAAATGTTTAGTTTCCAACATTTTTGTTTTTTCAGTTTGAATTTTTCCCTTCCCCAGCCCCCTTTCTTTCTCTTCATTTTTACTTTCTCCATTTTGCCACTAAAAAGGAGACAAGGGAGAGGGAAAATGAATACCCAAATACCCCCAAATGACTCTTTGTTTCCAGGTTTCATTTTAAAAATGGGATATTTCAAAAATACAAAACATTTTTTTGTAAAAATGGTTTGTTTGAAAAATTTTTAACCAAAATTTATTCTGTATAAATACGTAAAGAAAGACCTGGTCCCTTCCTTGAGACTGTTACAGTCCGAGGGCAGGAGTCTGCCACATTCAGTCATGTTGAATAGTCCCTTACTTTATGAATTCTCCCATTGATTTCAGTGGGACTAGATGCCGCATAAGATCCTACTTCTCATAGGTAAAGATGATAAAATTCCTACATGAGGAAACACAAGATGCACTGATACACCCAGGAGATGATGATAACTTAGATATGCGTTTTATTTTTTACCACTTCTTTCCCCCATGAGCATTTGTGAACATTGAGGAACAGTTCTGCTCTAATTTCACAAATGGGCTAATTAATCTCATAATTCAGTTAACTCCTTCCCTCCTTCTCCAGCCTCTATTCTCCCAATCCAAGGAAGAATGCAAAGGAAACTTAAAGTGGGAACTCATTGCATTTCTGCATTCCTGTGAGGGGAAAAAACATGACTGAGGTAGCACCTAACCTGTCTGAAACTATAGTGAAAGTGATAACTTTAAAATTTTAAACTTAAATAAACCCTTAATAGCATTCTTAAAAAGCTCAATAATCAGATAGAAACATAGAGTTTTTAATTGCTTCTACAAGTTCCTCTGGTGTCAGTATTGTATTAAACCATGGTAGTAGGATTTCAGTTACTTATGCAAAAATCACATCTGCAATTGATAGGAATATTTATCAGTGTGTTCACTAAAATGAAAAAGCATTGAAGCAGGTAATAACATTTAAAACAAATAGGAAAGCACAAATAAAAATGAAGCATTTGAATAATTACACAATATGCAGCACGGAATAAATGATATAAAATTCCACTTCTATTTCAAATCAATAACATTGAAATGTGACAGAAACTTGATGATGGTGTGTAACTAAAAATTTAATCCAGTCAAAATATCTTTTCAAAACACTTACAGACAATCACATCTTCGTCATTGTTCCTTATTGAAAAACAATTGGTTCCTGGGAAATTATTAGCTTATTTTAAAGCCAACACTTAAAAAAATATAGAGCTTGTCAGGAGTCCTGTCCCCAACTTTAATACTTCAATTTGCCAAATAAAGAGAAATAATATATGATTGTATAGTATAATATTCACCATATATTTAGTTTCTTTGCTGAGGTTTTATATAGAGGACATTAAAGAAAAAAAAAAAACAGACCTTTTCAGAGCACTTCCATTCATCATTGGGAGCTTGTGCTGGAAGTTGATGTCATGGACGGAGGGCTATCCAAGTCAATAGGAGCTTGATCAGTTCCATACCCTTTGCTAGGGCATTACTCAGAATGAGTGCTGATGGCCCGTGCCCTGAGAAGGAGGTTTTGAAACAAGCTGATAAATTAAGCAGTAATAAGTCACCACGACCAGATATTCACGCAAGAGTGCCGAAGGAACACAGATATGAAATTACATAACTACTAACTGTGGTATTTAACCTATCACTTAAATCAGCCCGTGTATCAGATGACTGGGGAATAGCTAATATAATGCCTACTTTTAAAAAATGCTCCAGAAGCAATCATGGCAATTACAGGGCAGTAATCCTAACTTCAGTACTAAGGAAAATGATTGAAATTATAGTAGAGAACAGAATCATCAGACACATAGATGAACATGTTACATTGGGGATGAGTCAACACAGCTTCTGTAAAGGAAAATCATGCCTCACCAAAGTATTAGAATTCTTTGAGTGGGGGTCAAAAGCATGTGGACAAGGCTAAGCAGTAATGAGATAAGAGGGAAGGTCCTGATGTGAAACAAAGGGTAGGGATGAACGGACAGTTTTCTCAATGGAGAGAGGTAAGTAACAGGGTCCCAAGGATATACACCAGTACCTGAACTTTTCAACAAATTAATAAATGATCTAGAAACAGCGATAAACAGTGAGGTGGCAAAATGTGCAGATGATACAAAATCATTCAATATAGTTAAATCCAAAGATGACTGCAAAGAATTACAAAAGGATCTCACAAAACTTGGTGACTGGGTGACAAAATGCCAGATGAAATTGAACATCGACACGTGAAAAATAATACACATTGGAAAAAAGAATCCCAACTATACATACAAAATTATGGGGCCTAAATTACCTGTTACCATTCAAGAAAGAAATCTTGGAGTCATCATGGATAGTTCTCTGAAAACATCCATTCACTGTGCAGTGACAGTTAAAAATGCTAACAAAATGTTAGGAAATGTTAGGAAAATGATAAATAATAAAACAGAAAATATCACAATGCTGATACATAAATCCCTAGTATGCCCACAGCTTGAATACTGTGTGCAGTTCTGGTCATCCTCTCTCAAAAAAGATGCAGCGAAGGGCAATGACAGTGGGAACAGCTTCCATTTGAGGAGAGATTAAAAAGACTGGGAGAGTCATCTTAAAAATCAGATAACAGGGGGAGGGGGATATGATAAAGGTCTATAAAATCATTGATAGTAGGAGAAAGTAAATAGGGGAGTGTTATTTAACCCTTCACATAACATAAGAACCAAGGGTCACCTGATGAAATTAATAGGAAGCAGAATTAAAATAAAGAAAAGGAAGTACTTCACATAATGCACAGTCAACTTGTGCAACTCATTGCTATGGGGTGTGGTGAAGACCAAAAGTATAACTGGATTCAAAAAAGAATTAGATAATTTCATGGAGTATAGGTCCATCAATGGCCATAAGCAAAGAAGGTCAGGGATGCAGTCCCATGTGCTGGGTGTCCCTAAAGCTGGCAGTGGAATTGCGTCTTTGATTCATTCTTGCTAAAACAGCTGGCACTGCCCACTGTTGAAATACAGGATACTGGGTTAGATGGTCCACTAGTGTGACCCAGTAGGGCCATTCTTATGAGAAAGTGTTCTAACCACTGAGCTCCAGGATCATCTGATGAGGGGCTCTCTCAGTCTTTCCTGTTGATGCTGGTCCACTGTGGAGTGAGAGAGTGAGTGGAGCCTGGGGACGGGACACAGGATCTCCCACCTACCAGGTGGATGCCCTAACTATTGGACCACAGAGTTATTTTTCTCTCTCTCACTCTCTCTCTCTCTCAGGATTTTAAGTATTTATCTACAATGGACCAGTCATTGACTAGAGGGGGACAGGGATGGGGGAAGAGAGAAAGAGAATGACTCTGTAGTCCAGTGGTCAAGGCACCTACTTGGGAGGTGGGAGACCCTGGAGTCCAGTGCCCCTGCTGCAACCACTCTCTCATTATTTATTCACAGTGAAGCAGCTTAAGTAACAAAGACCCAGGAGCATCTTATAGCTTACTGGTTAGAGCACTCTCCTGAGATGTGGGAAACCTCTGTGCAAATCCTTTCTTCCCCTCTGGCAGAGAGGATAGAACTGAACCTGGGTCTCCCACATGTCACGTAAGTGCTCTAATCATTGGGCTAAAAGATATAAGGTGGGAGCCTGCTCCTCTGACTAGATTTTGAATGGGATGCCATCTGGTAGATGTCTCTGAGCATGCTTATAAGATAGGACCCTGCACATGACTTGGGCATCCAAATTACCTATCTTCCCTGAGTCCTGAATCACTCTGATGCTTAGGTAGGAGATAGGTGTCTGGACACACAGAGTGAGGCAGCAGTTTGCAATGCCCACAGGCTGAAACATAAGTGCCTAGTTCACTTTTACTTTGAATACTTAGGCTCGAAGTGAGTTTAGGTACCTACAGGGTTTGGTGGGAGTTTTGTGGATCTCAGTGGAGCCAAAACTGGTACGTAGGGTGTGTCTACACAGCAAAAACCCTTGCAGCAGTGAGCCTCAGAGCCTTGGTGAACTGACTTGGGTTCATGGGGCTTGTGTTGAGGGGCTAAACATAGTGGTGTAGATGTTCCAGTTCAGGCTGGCACCCAGGCTCTGAGACTCTCCAGTTTCAGAACCTGGGCTCCAGCCCTAGCACAAATGTCTGCATTGCTATTAATGCCATAGAACTAGCCCCATGTCCGTGGAGCGGGGCTCTGAGACATGCCACCAAAGATTTGTTTTGCTGTGTAGACGTAGCCTTAGGTGTCTGAGTCTGGGGTTTAGGTGCCTTAGTACCTGTGTGGATCTGGGCCAGACTGTCCTGAGGTTTAAAGCTGAAGTAACTCAGCATCTTGTAGGATCAGGTCCTGAATATATAGGGCAGCTTGCCAATTGGTGTGAATCGGCACAGCCCCATTGAAATCAGTATACACCACCTGGGGATCTGGCCTCTAACCTTCCAATTAATTAATTTTACATGTTGATTGCTTTCCTTTCCTCTTTATTAAATTGTTATGTATTAATTTATTATTATTACTAGTTTTACCTTGTTCAAGAAGATGCTAAAAAAGAAGAGAAGAGAGGCAGGCTTCTTAGCCAGGGAGAATCTTTATCTCTGAGAGAGCAGTAGTCAAAACATTAAAGAGAGAAAAAAAAAATAGGTTAGATACTGAGATGCAGAGTTTAATTTAAGTAAGCACACTTGAAATGAGCTTCTCGAGGTAATTAGGAAAGCAGGGTCCATGTAAGCCTAAGGATAAATAGGATTTAAAGATACTGTATGTCCAGTGATAGCTGCAAAACACATACTGCAGCTTGCTGCTGCAGTAGCTTAAGTTTATGTGGTGTGTACATCTACCCATCATCATTTGAATGGAATTTCTTTTTTAAACCATTATAAAAATGTGATTGGAAGCAAGACAATAAATAAATAGAAATAAACATGCCGCAGAAGTATATATGCAGCAAGTATTCACTGGGGAAAAATAATGGCGTGCTATTGTTCAGAGCTTATAATTAAATGTGTAGATGGCAAGAAATTCACATTTCTGGTTCTCCTATCAGCTGTAACATGGCCTTGTTGGCTTCATTTTGCTTAGCCATCTCCTCTAGCTGGTCATTAATTATCTTTCAGCCATTAACACTAAAAATCAGCCCATCAGCCTGAAATCTACTCAGCTGCAAACAAGGAGTTTAAAATAGCGTAAGGTACTACATCTGCCCCTCAAGTCCCTCCCTATTTTCCTATTTAAAGAAAAGAAAAAAAAATCTCCCCTGTTGCCGTGTGAAAGAGAACAGGCAAAACCCAACATGCATACTGTATATGGAAAACTGGGAAATGTCCCAGGACATAAGAAGCAGAGGCACTGTTATAGTGAACAACCCCTGTACAACCATGCAGGGGAAGGGGCGGGGAAGGGTGGAGGACAGCATTTCATGTGGCGAGGGCAGATTGTGTGCCATGGATGAGGTGGATCGCATGTCCACACTAAGGACCACATTTAAAAAGAGGTCTTACATCTGTTTAAGGTGGCTCAAGTTGGGCTTCCAAAAATGGAGGCACCCCAAATCAGCAGCCACTTCTGAAAATGTTGGCCACACCCATAAACTGAGGTTTACATTACATCAATAAAATGCTCTTTCATACAGTGGCATAACCAAAGCATCATGAGTTACCTGTATTTTATTTTCTTCAAAATATTTTTTTGACTTAGCATCCCTCCTCTTCAGACAGCAAACTATGGCAACGAAGTGGCAATATGGTAATTAATTATACTTTTCCATTTTACAGTAATGAATTGTGAAGGGCATTTATTTAACAAGCCCCTTTTGAAGCTTTTGTACATGATTGCAAATGACATGTGTGACGTCCAGCAGTCCTTTCTTTTGCATAATGGTCACAGATTATACTTAGGAAAAGTAACATGGAGGTAAAGTGACAGCTCCAGTCACTTAATGAGAAGTTTATTAAGAAACTAGGACTGATTATCAGCTGCAAATTAGCCATAATGTGAGTAATCAGCAGAGATGTCACATTGGTGGAAGAAAGATGATAAACAGCAGAATGCTCGTCCCTGCGCTAATCAAAAAGTACGTACAGCTCGTTACAAGATATCATTTGCAGGAATCCAGGGACATAGGATTCAGGAAATATGTTTTTGGAAAATGTATTCATCAATATCTCTGCATACTCCTTTACGTTTTATTTGATATACCATAGCAATGTTCTAGAAGCATTTATATCTGTTACACACATGAGACAGGCAATAGTTATAATTTATGAAAATTAAATTAGATTTTGAACCTCTAATATTTTCAAAGACCAAAGAAACAATGACACCGATTTAAATGTATTCTTTTACTGTTACCATGCAAATATTTAAAAAATGCCAAGAGTACACAAATCACAGCTGTAAAAAGGCCACAAGGAACTTATTACAGTTAATTCCAAGTGTTCTTAATTATTTCAGATATATTATGAATTATTCTTAGAGGCCCAAGTCCATTGTACTAAGTGCTGTACAAACCTATAGCAAAAACATCAGTCCTGCTCTAAGCGCTTATAGTCTTGTTTAATTATAAGACACAGCAGGTGGTTGAAACAAATAAATGGGCTGGGTGGGAGAAAGAGAGGGCAAAGTAAGAGTCAGAGTGGTAGTAATTTAAGCATGTTTAACTGTGAGAACAATCAGCCCTGCTCAACTGCCAACACACATTTTTAGTTACTTCTGTGGTAAGTCAATAACTGGTGCTGTGAACTTGTGTTGTTTTTAATAAGTAAGGTAGCGTTTTTTTTCACTGAAGATGCTATGCTGTTTGGAAATATTTCCCAACCTTTTACATTTGAAATCCTTATAGAGAACAATTTAGCCCTGCATTCAGAGCTCTTCTTACACACACACACACCCCACGCATGCTCCTGATGTCACAGAATAGAGTACATTCCCCGAATGAGCTGAATGGTTCTGTAAACTTGGGAGCATTAGAGGAACTCAACAGCTTTTTAGAGAGCTGAGCTCTTTAGTCATGTCCACGTGTTAGCCTGTCTCTATAATTATAATTATTTCAAGCGCTTCTTGGCAAAAGGCTTTCTGAGCTCTCTTTGTAAAGTGAGGGTGGGAGGCTCAGACCACGGTGATAAGTGGCTCGACTTTGTTCTGTAGACAGGACCGGCGCTAGAGTTTTTCGTGCCCTAGGTGCACGGCCATTTTGCCGCCCCACGCGCTGCTCCCGTGGCTCCGGTGGAGCTGCTGCAGCCGTGCCTGCAGGAGGTCCACTGGAGCCGCGCGAGTCCAGTGGACCGTCCGCAGGCATGCCTGCGGCAGATCCACCAAAGCTGTGGACCAACGGATCCTCCGCAGGAACGACTGCGGCAGGTCCACTGGAGCAGCCTGCCACCCCCTCTGGTAAAATGCCACCCCCCGAAAATCCTGGCGCCCTAGGCGATTGCCTAGTTGGCTTCAATGGAAGCGCCGGCCCTGTCTGTAGAAGTCAGTAAGAGTTTTCCATTGACTTCTCTGGAAGCAGGACTGGGCCTGAAATCGGTGAAGCTTTCATTTTTCTTTTCTTCCAGGGATGGTTTAGATTATTTGGTTAAACAAGCATCTACACTGACTTCTTTCCATTGAAGAAATTTTCTCTGTGCTAAAGAAAAGACAGGCTACATCTTCAGGCTGACTCAAGAACATGGATTGTGTCTTAGGTTAAGAAAAATATATGCTGCTTCCTAGAGTTCTGAACATGTCTTTTTTATATATGCAGAGGGAAAAATCGTACCTGAACAGTGAATTTTTCTTCTGAAATGAAAACTGCCTGACAAAGGCCAAAGAATTTCTTTTTTCACTGAGGCCAGATGTTTTTGTAGGGCACTTGCAAAATGATTTTTTTAATCTACAAAACAATTTGTCCACGTAGATTTTGTCTCTTTCTGATCCCAAATCTGCTCATTTTAATCAGTTTCCATCTTCTGAGTATTTAACAACACGTAGCATACCCACTGTGTGATTTATATGTGGGCACAGTCCTTGCTATTGCAAAATAAGTGTGAGAGTGGGGATCTGATCAGCAGAAAAAACGTGTATTTGGCCTTAGGCACCAACAACAGCCTGAAACTTCAGTTATAATACCATGAAATATTTAGTTTCTAGTTTCATGTTGTCTTAATAGAGCTACTGGATTTAAATTACTACAAGGGTTTTCATTTCACAATTTCTTTATATATTGGGGATTGCAAAGGTTTTTTTTGTCAATTTTCCTATATCTTTGTATGTAAGTGTCAGCTCCACATGTAAACACCTTCTTTTAAACCAGCTTGGTGCATCAACAGGTCTCATAATGTGCTTCTTCAGTCCAGGGAACTCAGATAAAATTAAACTGAGACCAGGACACAGATCAAAGCACCTAGATTATGGTATTTTGTAGAAACAGCTTGGATGTATTGTGAGTGCTGCATGAAAATAACTGCTGTGGGTGACTTCGGAGGATCAAAGGGAACAATGCTGGGAGCAAAAAGGGACTGCGCTCCATGTCTTGTTGGGTGCTTCATGAACAGCAATGGGGGTATATCCACAAAAGAAACTTAAGCTCAGCTTTGCAGTGCCTATCTTTAGGCACCCGGTCTTTCACTGGAATTCACAGCCCTGCGTTAGGTGTCTGGGCTCACCACATAATGCCTGGGAGAGAATTAGGCACCTAAGAATGGGATTCACAAAAACCAGCAAGCTGAGCAGGGAGCTGCCTAAATAGGAAAAACTGAAGAAAGAGGTGTGGCCTAGTCACCTAATTCTGGGCTGTCGGGAGGTAACTCCCCTGCAGTTGAATATGCCTCTGTCTGTGAACACTCTCCTGGAGATAGCCATTGGGCAAGAGAATGACTCTGTAGCCCAGTGGCTAGTGTACTCACATGGGAGGGGAGAAATGAAAGCAGGGATTTCCCTATATCTCTCCTCCCCCGAATTTCCCCATCACCCTGCCCTCCAGTTTTGTGAACTAATTACATGCAGTGTTGCCAATTTAGTGATTGTTCAGAATTTGAATTGAAATTGAAGCATTAACACACTTTAAAAGCATATAAAGTATATGATAAAATATGTGTATCTGAAAAAATATAATAAATTTGAAAAGTATGAACATAGATAGCTTTCTTATACAGCTGTTGTTTTTTATGACAATGTCAGTGCTTTCATTTTGGTGACATTGGCCAACCTAATAATTTCAAATTATGATTTGTAAGCAACGTCTAAATGAGCTCTCCATGACAGACAGTGGTGAGCTGGGGGCTGGGGGAAAGACTTCAGGACCAGATTGTATTTACATTCACCCCTGATCTATCTAGGTATCCAGCAAACAGAGCTGTGTTGCCCAAGTGATAGATTCTGGCTTGAGCTGGGTTATAAATGACTTGAATGTGGGCGGGGGAGGGCGCAGTGCAGGGGCAGTAGAACTGTACTTAGCCTGTGCTGACTGAGGGCATCAGGAGAGAGAGTGGGGACAGGTGTTTTGCTTGATGGTCTGCCTGAGTCACAAGTACTATTTCACCGGCTCCTCTGCACTGTTTAAAAACAGAGCTGGTTAGGCTCCATAGATAGTCTTTTGTTTTATTAAGTGACCACTACAGCTGAAATCACTGATAATCAGGTCTAAGTGCTTAGAACTGCTTTGGGACAGTGTTTCTGTGGAAGAGACGGCCCAGTCTGCACTAGTTATGAGGTTCTCCCACTGAAAGCTGAAGTCACTGAGAGCTGAGTGGACCTCAAGAGACCAACTCGCAAAGGCCACAGTGGCAGGTGGCAACAGAAGGTGAAAGCAGGGACACTGGAAACAGAGCGATGGAGTAAACAGTGGCACAACAAACAACAGTGGCCAAAGCGAACAGTGAGCAGCTGGAGGAATGAGCAAGACGCCTTCTTGCCCCCGACTTGGAAGGTGAACTCATGTGAAAGCACCTCTGAACTCTGAGTCTCCACTGACCAAGGACAACACTGGTGAGTGTTAATGAGGCTGTTAAGAATGCTGGAGACACAACACAGTTCATGCGAACAAACATGGCTGTGGTATCTAGGGTGATCAGATGTCTCAATTTTATAGGGACAGTCCTGATTTTTGGGTCTTTTTCTTATATAGGCTCCTATTACCCTCCACCCCCATCTCAGTTTTTTTTTGCTGTCTGGTCACCCTAGTGGCATCGTGCTTTCTATTTAAGAAGAGATACCACACACTACAAACTGGAGGCCAATGTTAAGTGCATTGTCACTTGTTCATCCTGAAGCTGAACACTGGTTCCGAACAAGACCAGCAGATGCTCACTATCTTTCTGCAAGAAATGCAACTGACTGGCTAGAAGCATATTGTGCAACCGTGAAAGACTCAACAGTTGAAAAAGTGAAGAACTCTCTCACTACATTCAAAAAATGTGCATACATTGCTGATGAATGCAGCAATGCAAATGGACATCAAGTATTAAGTCATTGTGTACGTTATCTTGAGCATCCCCAGTTGGGAGCTCAGGCGGGCCAGACAGGATGGTCCCATGGGCCGGATGTACCCCGTGGACCAGAGTTTGCCCACTCGCCGGCCCCTTTAGCAACCAGTTCTACACCGGCTTCTAAATTGAAAAAACGGTTCTTGTGAATCGATGCAAACTGGCTCCAGCTCACCACTGCACATGGATCATTAAACAATGCCATCCAGGCAACTGCTACAACAGTAGTAGATCTTTGTCCAGCAATAGAAGCTACATTTGGATCAATCAGAGAGATATCCATTGAAAAAGTACTGGAACAAGCAAAGACCTCAGTCCAGAAGTTGACTAATAAAGGCATTTATGTTGAATCTGTAAGTGAAGAGGACAAGTGTTTGTTAAGACAACCGAAAAAGTACACAGACTTGATTCTTAAAAATCTACAACAGAGACTTCTAGATTCTACTCCACCTCTACAAAGCTTTTACAGATCCCTGTCCTATAAAACACCAACAGGTGAGTGGAATGAGGCACTACCAGCAATGGGGCTGCCATGTGCTCAGGATAGAACAGAGAATTTGAACACAGAGTGGAATATCATACAACGAATGAATCAAGATTTGATTTCAACTTCTTTTTTATCATCACTAGTGGCTCGACCCAATCTTCATGCTATGTTTCCTGGGATGAAAGAAGTAGGAATTCATCTCTTGCTACTCCAGTAACAACAGCTATAGTTGAGCGTTCTTTTTCATCACTGAATAGAATTTTGTGCTCTGCAAGGAGTCGCCTTCTGCCTGATCATGTGAATGAACTACAGCGCATATCAATTGAAGGAATGGAAGTACTGGACACATGAGACGCCACCAAAGATGAGCACATTGTATTCAAGAAGTTCATTAACAGAGTTATGCAAAATTATAACAAGAAACCAAGAAGGATGGTGATGCAGATGTAGTGCTTCACAGAAGGCTTGAGTAGCCAACTTTAATTTGTGTGATGATTTTATAACGAGTTAAATCTAATAAAATGGTCATGAAACATTTTTCAGTTTTTAGTTGGTGCCATACAGCCCATATTCACCCTTACAGTCTCACCCCTCATCAGCCCTGACTCCTCCCCTCCCTGTAAATTCGAACACCCGCCCCCCCCATTTCAATTCCTGGGGAAAACCACTGAATGAAGGTTTAATAACTTGCTCTAAATCAGCAGAGTGGGGATGTGAGCTACAGCCTGGATAAGCATGCTAAGCTCTCTGCTACAGAAGAGCAAGTTCTGAAGTTGCCTCTCTCTGTGTTGTGCAGTTTGTCTGCAGACTGTTGTCTGTGGGCAGGGGAGAACCCCCTGGGCCTACACCAGGGGAGCAGGGAGAGCACAATCCCTGTACTTCTCCAGACACAAGGACTGGAACTCTCCCTGATTGCGATGCAGGCTGCAGCGAGAGGACAGAGTTAAAAGTGGACTTTTTGTGCCCTTCCCCATCACTGTGAACAATGCCTAAGAGACAGAGAAATTTTGGTCTATTGTGAATAAAGTAAAACCAAAAAAAAGATAAATAAGAGCTGATCTTTCTTCCATGTTAATGGAGTGAAGATCTTAAGTACTTTCACAAGTGAGCATAATTTGGATGGAGCATCACATGCACACAAAAAATAGCGAGCATTGTTCTACACGGTGACCTTAATGAGGTGTCAAGGGGTTAATAAGAAAATTAATTTATCTTTTTAAGCACAAGAAGTAATTAAAGTCTAAGGGATATCTGTATCATAACTGAAAATGAGTAATGAGCAAGTGGGATGTGAAGGAAAAATGAGTTTGGTAATTAAGACAGGAAGTTCGGTATAACGAGAAGAATTAATTTATTTGTCACCTATGGCACAATTCCATTGTGCTGATATTAAGTGGGGAAGCTTAAGCGGAAGCAGAACAATGGGCCATGTGCATGAGGAGGTGGTAGATAGTAGCACTGCATCTTCAGCTGGCAGAAGAAACTACTTTGGGGACCAATAATAGACAGGCTCTTGATAACATCAGAGCAGTCAAATTAACAAAACTGAAATTTATTAAAGGATTAAATAGCAATGGTGTCAGCATTTATATGAAAACTCCAGCAGTGATTACTTCTTTGGACTTAAGTAAAAAAAGGTCCAAAGTTACCTACTGGAAACGGCTGGTTTCTCATTTAAACAAGCTGGGCCAATATTATTCTTGGTGTGGCTCATAGTTTACCTCAGTGATGAATTTGGTTCATTATGTTGAATATTTTTAACTTATGTTCTTAATTTTGAATGTCTGCAACACAAGGGGGGGCAGAGCCTCAGATCCACTGAAGTCACTGCAGCTATACCAATATACACCAGCTGAGGATACGCCCCAGTAAATACAAGGTACTGCCCCTAATCTATATCATTTGAACAGCATGCCCTGTATTTTACATGGGAGGAGGATGCTATGGTGATGCTTAGATAGCATGATGGGGTGGCAGTATAAGAACTTGAAATGAATTGAATAGATGCTTCTTGCATTTTCTTATTTCCCTCGCCTGCCATTTTATTGTGTTGTTTAAGAGGACACTTTCCAGGTTGGTACAGTGGGCCTAAAATTAGCTCTGCCAGCATTCTTTTGTCTCTTGAGTGTGAAAATGCATGTCATGCTTTCCCTCTACTCTCCTTTCTTGACAGGCTTTCTTGAACAGACATGGTATTGAAAAAAAATTGTATACAAATTTCTGTCAACCGAGAGCAAGCTGTTCACTTTCCATTAAAGGGAACAGGCTTCTTGTAGTATCAGTTCCTTGAATGTTCTCACAAATGAAGGAGGCAAGCTGAGCAGAAGGATTGCATGATGTTTGTGATTACAAACAATTCCAGCACTGTGAGTGGGTTGTTTGCCAATCGCTCAGATGAGTAGCTGTCATTTCCAGCCCTCAGTTTGGATGATCAATAGATTTTTCTAGGATCTGGATCAATTTTATTTTCAAATAACATTGTTAGTGGATGTTAAATTGTGGGTCTGTTGATACAGACAGTATCCCTTTATGGGTACTAGTAAAATGCTGGATGGAGTACTTGTACGCCCAGGGCCAGCTCTAGCCATTTCGCCACCCCAAGCACGGTGGCACACCACGGGGGGCGCTCTGCCGCTCGCTGGTCCCGCGGCTCCGGTGGACCTCCTGCAGGTGTACCTGCGGGTTCTCCACCTGAGCCACAGGACCAGCAGACCCTCTGCAGGGATGCCTGCAGGAGGTCCACCGGAGCAGCCTGCCGCCTTCCCGGCAACTGGCAGAGCACTCCCCGCGTGCCAGGAGTTCTGGGGCCTGGAGCCAGCCCTGTCCGCAAGCAAGTCGCCGAAGGGAGCTTGCCGCCCCAAGCACGCGGTTGGCGTGCTGGGGCCTGGAGCCGCCCCTGTGTACACCACTGTTGTCTGCTGGACATGGCTCTGTTGTTTGTAATGGTCCCATTTTGTCTTGGCTGGCCTGAAAAGAGAATACAAGCCAGTCAGTTAACGGAATCTACACCAGCTCACATACTGGAAGACTGGCTTCTTTGAACATACATTCACAATTAATTTTATTCCCAATGTTACAGGTATGGACATAGGGTTTAGCATGTGGTATGTATAGATTTACAACCTTTAATTATTATAAACTCTTGTAAACAGCAGTTTTATGGGTAAAAAAATGTTATGCAAAAGAATTCAATTAGAAAAGCCAAAAATACAAAAGAAGTTTGAAACTGTTTAATCCAAAAAAGAAAAAAAAGGAAATGCAAGTTACATAAAGGTTCATATCTTCTGCTATTTATTATTTAATAAAAGAACTACGTTAAGGGAATATTAAAATTAGATGATTAAATAATCAAAAGTCAGGAAATGACAGTTTTGAGTGTGAATGCAGCTGAGAAAATTAGATGAAAGATGCCTTAGCAAGCAGAAATTACAGACCCTGCTGCTCTTCTCTACAGAAGAAAATGGTCCATGGATCTAAGTAGTTACAGATCCAATGAGAGCTCTCCCACCTTTTAATCATCCCTGCCACTTCCCTCATTCTGCTGTTTTGGGCAGAGAGTCACACAGGGCTCTGTGCCTTAAATCTTGACTTTTTCCTCACCTCCTGCACAATGGAGCTGCATAAATTCTCATATGGTCACAATCCTCCACATCCATTGAGCAGAATTTGTGACTTACATTATAATTAAGCTTTACAGAGGCTCTGGGAGCATTCTTTCCCAAACCTGAGCCTTTTTAGGTGACAAATCTGAGGAACTGTCCAAGACTGAGATGTCATTGGAGCAGGTTTTAGAACAAACTGATAAATAAAACAGTAATAAGTCACCAGGACCAGATGATATTCACCCAAAGGTTCTGAAGGAACTCAAATGTGAAATTGCAGAACTACTAACTGTGGTATGTAACCTGTCATTTAAATCAGCTTCTGTACCAGATGACTGGAGGATAGCTAATATTACGTTAATTTTTTAAAAGGCTCGAGAGCCAATCCTGGCAATAACAGGCCGATAAGCCTAACTTCAATAACAGGAAAACTGGTTGAAACTATACAAAAGAACAGAATTATCAGACACATACATGAACATGATTTGCTGGGGAAGACTCAACATGGTTTTTGTAAATGGAAATCATGCCTCACCAATCTACTAGAATTCTTTGAGTGGGTCAACAAACATGTGGACAAGGGGGATCCAGTGGATATAGTGTATTTAGATTTTCAGAAGCGTTTGACAAAGTCCCTCACCAAAGCTTCCGAAGCATAGTAAACTGTCATGGGACAAGAGGAAAGGTCCTCTCATGGATCAGTAACTGGTGTGACAAAGTTCCTCCTCTACCTTGGTAGGTCCTGCACTTATTGGCAGATTTGCTCGCCTCACAGATTCAACATATGGGTCGGGAAACAGCCCAGAGACCTTCCTCACTGGTAAAAGGCCACAGTCCAGGTCAATTCCTCGTGTGTCTGAGCAGGAGTTGGGAGGTTTAGGGGGAACTCGGACCCGCCCTCTACTCCGGGTTCCAGCCCAGGGCCTTGTGGACTACAGCTGTCTAGAGTGCCTCCTGGTACAGCTGTATGACAGCTACAACTCCCTGGGCTACTTCCCCATGGCCTCCTCCCAAAACCTTCTTTATCCTCACCACAGGACCTTCCTCCTGGTGTGTGATAATGCTTGTACTCCTCAGTCTTCCAGCTATATGTCTTCTCACTCTCAGCTCCTCGTGCCTCTTTCTCCCAGCTCCTTGCATGCACATCACAAACTGAAGTGAGGTCCTTTTTAAACTCAGGTGCCCTGATTAGCTAGCCTGTGCTAATTGATTCTAGCAGTTTCTTAATTGGATCCAGGTGTCTTAATTATCCTGCCTGTCTTAATTTGTTCTAGCAGGTTCCTGATTACTCTAGTGCAACCCCTGCTCTGGTCACTCAGGGAACAGAAAACTACTTATCCAGTGACCAGTATATTTGCCCTCTACCAGACTCCTGTACCCCATTGGTCTGGGTCTGTCACACTGGTTAAAGGATAGGAAACAAAGGGTAGGAATAAATGATCAGTTTTCAGAAAGGAGAGAGGTAAATAGTGGTGTCCCCCAGGGGTCTATACTGGGACCAATGATGTTCAACATATTCATAAATGATCTGGAAAAAGGGGCAAACTGTGAGTTTGCAAAACTTGCAGATGACACAAAACTACTCGAGATAAGTAAGTCCAAAACAGACTGTGAAGAGTTACAAAAGGATCTTACAAAACTGGTTGATTGAGTGACAAAATGGCAGATGAAATTCAATGCTGATAAATGCAAAGTAATGCAGATTTTAAAACATAAATCCAGCTACAAATATAAAATGATAGGATCTAAATTAGCTGTTACCACTCAAGAAAGAGATTTTGGAGTCATTGTGGATAGTTCTCTGAAAACATCCCCTCATGCATCTGAAGAAGTGGGGTTTTTTTACCCACGAAAACTTATGCCCAAATAAATCTGTTAGTCCTTAAGGTGCCACGGGACTCGTTGTTTTTGTGGATACAGACTAATACAGCTACCCCTGATATGGGTCACCAAATGAAATTAATAGGCAGCAGGTTTAAAATAAACAAAAGGAAGTATTTCTTCACACAATGCACAGTCGAGCTGTGGAACTCTTTGCCAGAGGATGTTGTGAAGGTCAAGACTATAACAGGGTTCAAAAAAGAATTTGATAAATTCATGGACGATGGTCCATTAATGGTAGGGTGACCAGATGTCCCAATTTTATAGGGACAGTCACAATAGTTGGGGTTTTGTCTTGTATATGTGCCACTTACACACCCCCGTCCCAATTTTTCACTCTTGCTATGTGGTCACCCTAATTAATGGCTATTAGCCAGGATGGGCAGAGATGGTGTCCCAAGCCTCCAATTGCCAAAAGATGGCCTGAGATCAACAGGCTTTCCAAAGGAGGCCAGAAGAGCTCCAGTTAGACAGATCTCTGCTGTGTTGTGCTGACTTAGATGATATCAGCTGAAAATAATGCAATGTAAGCTGGGATAATCTCGAACAAAAACAATGACAAAGCCTAACCTAGTGTGTTGGAGCACAGAAATTAAAGCAAATAAACCCCATCTTTTGGGTTTGGTGCCATAAACATATTCTGATAATAGTTTATTACACTGGATGGAAGCAAAGGAAAAAGACTGGGCTAAGTGCCCAGTGTGAAATTCATGGTTTGCTGACTACCTAAATTACCTGGCACACTACTAGCCCTGACTTTAGTGCTGTCTAGGCAAAAATCTGTCATTAAAGGGACAATTAGCATGCTATTTTAATGTAAACTGAGGTGCAAATGGAAAATAAAATAAGATATGACATCAAAGTTCTGATGTTCTCAAAACCAAACAAATATGACTCCCATTAATATCAACAGAGAAAACCTTAGCAAAACTACAATATAATGAACATACATTGGCAAGTAAGAAGCCTTGTTTTGAAATGGCATGTGGTGATTGCATCTCAGGACTATTTCCACTAATTTGGTCAACACACTCTATTTACTGCTGCAGAAGTTATAATACATGGTTATCAGAGAGAAATTCTTGTTTATTTACCGTGGGTGAGCTAAGGCTATGCCTACACTGGGTGCATATTTGGCCCTGTACAGTTTCATGCATGTTCCTCATACCCATGCTAAGTATCCACCTATGCTTGCTGGATGTGGATGTAAGGTTATGTACACACATATACCCACATCCACACTGCCACTTTTGTTTCACGATTTTAGCTCTACCACTTCAGAGGTGGTATCCCAGGGTTATGTGCATCACAAGGAGACACTCTAGGAACTGCTTTGCTGTGTGTTGTTGGTATTGTCCCCCACCTTTACACATTTGCCAATGGCAGTTCCTGCTCATTTCTCCTTCTTGCAAAACTAGATGAAGGACATGGAGCAAATGGATGAAGATCTGGTTCTGGTTATGCTCCTGTTCCTTATTGTGGGACAAATGTTTATGCAGTGCCATAGGCGATGGTGAGATGCAGGATGGAATCTGGACAGAACTTTCGGACACGCCAAAGACGGCTGACCATGAGGGTGAATGACACTTCATTCTGGTCCCATGGAACAGATATGGTAAATGTCAGTATTGCCAGGGCACGCCCATGGGTGGATCTGGTGCAGGAAAACCAGCATGGTGTGATGGAATCAAATAGTTTTGGAAATCTGGGATGATCAGCAGTGGCACAGAACTTCTGAATGAAGAAACAGACCTTCACGGAACTATGTGACAAATTGTGGCACACCTCCAGTGCCAGACCACTCAATTAAGGGAAGCCATATAAGTGCAGAAGCAGGTAGTTATTGATCTGTGATGGGGTTTACAGACCCTGCACACAAGGGTTAAGAGACTGAAGGAGTCACACTGGGCCAAGAGGACTTCGCCCCTTAGAAGCTGTTGAATATGCTCTAAGTGGATGATCTGCTTGAAAAGGGACTCTGACAGTCAACCAGGGGGAGAGTAAAGGAGAGGCTGTCTGAAGGAAAGAGGCCAGTTTTCAGCTTCTGGACAGAGCGATCCACAGGAAGTGGGTAAGACCCAACCAAGAGGCCAGAAGCTGACCCCTTTCCCCTTCCCTGCTTCCTGCCAAGGGAGAATAACTGGACACTGAGACATGAACTGGGAGTACCCATTGGACTGATTGAACTGCTGACACTGTCTGGGAACTCTCCGCTGGAGGGAAAAATGCTGTGATCACACCTTAAACTGAAGATAGAGTAGGGAGGTAGGAAATGGCCAATTGGAGGCTGACCTGAGCAAGGCCTGCTGCCTAGAGGTTTTCCAGGCCAGAGCTCCCCAGCTCCACTGTGGGTACCCTGCTGTGCTTTGAAGCAGCCAGGCCCATCTCTCTTCATGGCTAGAGAGAGACTGTGTCTTGGCTTCTGGCCCCAACCCTCTTATAAGGACCAGCTGGGCCCTGATTAAGCTGGCCACAACTGTGGTCAGGTACCCACTCAGCTTCCCCAGACATTCTTAATCTCTCTTACTCTGCTCCCTCTCCACGGCTGCATTTACTTTTCCAGGGCCAGAGTGAGGTGATCACCCTGCTACACAAGACCTATGTGGGATAAGCCTTTTTTATTCCTCATAGTTTTCTATGTTCTTGTGTAAGGTATGTCAGGACTTGGGAGTTAATAGTGTTAAAATGTACAGCAGTAGTTTAGTCAAGCTGAGAAACACACTCTGGATTTTTATTCCCTTGTGTGGTCTTAAAGGATGCTTTATTACACCCAAGAACAAGGGATTTATTTACTCCACATCAGCAGTCCCTTGTTGTCTGAAACAATAGCAATACTGATTGGTTGGCAGTGATGCAGCAGTAGTGCTTTGTTGAGTCAGCGTTTTCAGGTATAATGCTATAAAGATCTGGCCAATATGAGTATATGTACCATTTCCCTCTACTTGATGGAAACACTATTGTCCAACTGTGGGTCATAGTCCTACCCTGCTAATAACCAGAGGAAGGGGTAGAGGGCTGTGATTTTTAGAATAGGAAGATTTGAAGAATAGGAGGATTCTAGCCCAGCTGCAGCTATAAATTTCCAACTAGCCGTGGTAATCATTATAGATGGCAACAATGAAGTAGGCTAGGTGGCCATGAATTTGTTACTTTACCATAGTCCATATTTGAGGTTATTCTCAGTGAAAAGATTGCACAGAAATTTGCAGAATATGTGGAAAAGAAGGGAAACTTGCTAACCCCTCTAGCACTAACCCTTTTTCATCTTGCTCCCCAGTCCAGATATGTAGTCTTTTGGTTTGTTTGATTGGGCTGTTTCCCAAAGCTAGTACAGTGAGACGTGATCACTTCTGCAATGCACTGCCTCTTTGAAATTTAACAAGCACTCTGAACCACCTTCCCTACATTGCCACAAGATTTTATTCTTGTGAGAACGGAGAAAGGGAGTCCAAAGTCTCAGGATTAATCCAGTAGCAAAGTAGGAAAGGAAGGAGAGTTTCCCTCATGTTGATGGTAGTTTTGCATGTGGAACAAGTTCAGAATGGTCACTAGAAATCAACAAGGCAAGACAAGAGAAGAGTATTTTGCCCTCAAATATCCTGAACTCCATTTAGTTTGTTTGGAATTTATCACCTCTCATTCTGAACCTTTTTATTTCAGCAAACAATGGTCTCAAGTTGCAGTGGGGGAGGCCTGGGTTGGATATTAGGAAACACTATTTCACTAGGATGGTGGGGAAGCACTGGGATGGGTTACCCAGGGAGGTGGTGGAATCTCCATCCTCATTGCTTTTTAAGGTCCAGCTTGACAAAGCCCTGGCTGGGATGATTTAGTTGATGTTGGTCCTGCTTTGAACAAGGGATTGGACTAGATGACCTCCTGAGGTCCCTTCCAACCCTGATAGTCTATGGTTCTATGATCAAAGCAAAATCCTTTTTCTGAACACATTCTAGGGAAGTTTGGAATCAAAGCTCAACTGCACAGCTGGCCTTTTTCTTCATAGGAAGTCAGCCCCAAACCCAGATGCAAGTACTCTTAAACTCTAGAGGAGTTTGGATCCAGATTTGAATATTTCAGTTGAGGCCCATCCGTGTCCTGCTTTTTTGTTTGTTTTGTTTTGTTTTATTTTAAATCAAACATAAATCATTGTTATGACATTCAAGAAACCATTCATTTCCTGATGAAGTGAAACCTGAAATTTCAGACTTGTTTATAAAAAGGAGCTTTATTTCAAACCTTTTATCTCCAGTAGAGGATGCCTTACACACTGGTCTGGTCTACACTGGCAAACTGTATAGCCATAATCACTGCAAGTGCAGGTGCAAAAGCTATGATGATAGGGGTCACATGAGTGCCTAGTAATACACATTAGGTAGATGCTTGTAGTATAGACAGGACTCAGATCTTTTACCGCCTGACTTAGATTACATGGTGGTAAAACACTTAAATCCTGTTTACACAATAGCCTCCATTATTGCTACTCCCAATGGGTTTGCACCTGTGGTGAATTATGGCTACAGAGTTTGTCAGTGTACATACACCCAGGATGTGTAAGCCTTTGTATGTGCAAATAAATAATAATAATTGGAGATATGCCTATTTCCTAGAACTGGAAGGGACCTTGAAAAGTCATTGAGTCCAACTCCCTGTCTTTACTAGCAGGACCCAGTGCTGATTTTTGCTCCAGCTCCCTAAGGATTGAGCTCACAACCTGGGATTTAGCAGACCAATGCTCAAACCGCTGAGCTATCCCTCCCCCCAAGAGACAAATAGTGAGTATATGATTTTTCAGAGCATCATCCCCAAAAAGAAGGCAGTAAAGAATGATACATGAACTCAGAAACAAATATCAGAGACAGGATTTTGAAAGGCATCTAATGGAGTTAGGTACCCAAATCCCTTTGAATTAAATGGGAAATCCAATGGGATTTGGGCACCTAACTCCACGGACTCCATGGAAAATCCCAGCCTAGAAAACTAGATTGTCTCTGCTGAAGATATCATGAAAGAGAATCACTATAAACACAGTAATAGATTTAGTTTCAGTTAAGCAAAAGTGTCTCATAGAATCATAGAAGATTAAGGTTGGAAGAGACCTCAGGAGGTCATCTAGTTCAACCCACTGCTCAAAGAAGGACCAACCTGAACTAAATCACCCCAGCCAGGGTTTGGGATGACTTACCTCAGACAATTAATTTTTTTTCCATGTAGATTAACACTCTGATTCCATACTCTGCCTAATAGTAGTAATCAAATAATTCCCACCTATGACAATATCAGACAAATCCCTAAATAGACCTTTAGTTTATTACCTAACTAAAATAATGTCTACATATGTTAACAGCATTGACTGTAGTTATTTATTCAAGAATATGGATACACCATATGGCTCCTACACTGATCTGGCAAAAGATCAATACTATTGTTGTTATAAATAAGCATTTATAGTACGGTAGCACCAAACAGCCCCAGAAGGATTGTGCTATGTGGTGTACAAACATAGATAAAGAGACAATCCTTGCCCTAGAAGGCTCATAACCCAGTGCTCCAGTTATGCAACTGTATCTAAAGGCATCCAGTTGTTTATGAGAGAGTATAAAATCCTATTGACTTCAGTGGAGGTCTGCAAGAACAGTGGGATCCACTCACCAGCATGTGGTTTCAGGATTGGGGCCTGGAATCAATATATATTCAATAGGTTTGATCCTATGATATAATGGGAAATGCAACAGAACTTTTAGAGAATAGAAATTGGCACATAATAGTTTTTGTGGAACTCTACTGATAAGGCAGAAAATGTTCCGTATATTTTTTTAATCCTTCCAAAAAATAAATTCAGTAACTGTAACTCAGCGGAGAAAGAACAGATATAGGGAACTGCAAATATCTTAATGTAAAAAACCTATTTTCTTCCAGAAAATGGGCAAAAGCTGCTGTAAATAAAAGAACAATATATAAACTTAGATGTATAACAGTACTTACTCTCCAGATGTGGCCTTCCTAAATTTATTGATTTCTGGAAAAAACATATGACAGCATGAAGCTAGCAAGAAGCAGATAATGGACTATCTTCAAAAAGGATCCTTTTATTCCACACACAGCAGTAGATGATAAATAGTTCTAATGTCAGTGCTTACTATTTTCTTCTAGTTTTTTTTTCCTTGCAGCATATCTCAGATCAGAGACTAATAGCCCCCCAGGATAAGATATCTTGACACAACCTCTTCCCATCTGTGATGGCTGCAGTTATCAAACATCTGTCCATAACTTGAAATTGGGAAGATGCATATATTTTCTGCTTGACTACTGTTGTAGTTTTTTTCGTAAACAGAAGAGACTTTCATAAAAGGAGTTTACTTGCAGGTTGAGTTTGTATTTTAGACTCTTGCTCGCAGGAATCTTTGTGTGTGTGCTACGCAGCATTTACCAACAAAGTACAGGTCTATTTAACCTCAGGGGAAAGGATCCTGAATAGGCTTAGCTTGAAGATTAGAAACCCAAGTACTGGAGGTACATCCATTTCTGAGGTGTGTAGTAAACAGCTGTCATCCTACATTTTCACTTGGAACTGGTAATTACTGTGTCTTTGTAGAATCCCACTCTCAGCAGGATTTTTCAACACTAGCAAAACCTTCTGCTTGCAGTGGACAGAGTGACATAAATTTAAAAGGAGCCCTAACTGTTATTTACCTTTTAAAATATAAACCACCTGTGCTGGGTTCAAAAAGAGTAGAAAGGATGGTCTAGTGTCTTGGAAATCTGGGTTCTCTGCTGGCAAGTTACTTAATCTGACTTTGTGCCTGATCCGTGGAAAGGGGCATAGTGTTTTTCTCCCTCCTAGGAGTGTTGTGAGGATAAAATCCACCCATAACTGTGAATTGCTAAGATATTATGGAGATGCGGGGCAGATGAGTGAACAGATAAAATTTGTGTTGCATATAGAACATTTCGTTAAGAGATAATATAATTCAGATTTTAATAAACAATTATTTTAGTTTGGAACAATTTAGCCCTCCCCCTTAAACTGAGAAGTAGATCTACCATCCCAAGTGATGGGCACAGACAGAATTACAACCAGAGGCAAAATAGCAACAGGCTTTTGCCCTTACTGCAAGGGATGCTGATTAACACAGGTGCATGATGAGTTCAGATGAAGCTAATTACACAGGCAAAGAGGGGAACCAGCAAGTATAAAAAGGGAGAACTGGGCTCAGAAACTTTGATTTGAGTTCAGAAAGTTCTGGGGGATAGAGAGAGTCAGCAAGGAACCTATTTGTCTCTTAGTTGAGTTGTAGCTGTGAGAAGCATTGTTTTGGTTACATGTGGATTACAGGAACCTCTATTAGCCTTTGTTATTTGGCTGAAAATTAACAGATTGGATGTAGTATAGGGTGCAACTTCAGTTTTCACTGGATAAAATTGGTAGTCAAAACAGTGAAGAATGTTGGTAATCATTAGGAAAGGTATAGATAATAAGATGGAAAATATCATATTGCCTCTATGTAAATCCATAATATGCCCACATCTTGAATACTGCATGCAGATGTTGTTGCCCCATGTAAAAAAAGATATATTAGAATTGGAAAAGATTCAGAAAAGGACAACAAAAATGATTTAGAGGTATGGAACAGCTTCTACATGAGGAAAGACTAATAATACTGGGACTTTTCAGCTTGGAAAAGAGACAACTAAGGTGTGAACCCTCCACCTTCCCTGGGGAGGGGTCCCACAGAGTGGGGACAGCCCTTCCAACCCTGGGCAGGAGTAGGGTCAATGGCTCCCAGCCTGCTCTGTTTTCCATCTTGGGCGGGGCTTCAGGCAGAAGAGGCAGGACCATGGAAGGGGAGGGGACCTCTGCCCCCCCCACTTTTGGGAAGACTCTGTTGCTCTACCACCAGCTTTGCGTTATCTGCAAATTTGATCAGTGTGCTCTCTATTCCTACATCTAGGTCATTAATGAAGATGTTATGACTCAGAACAAATCCCTGTAGAACCCCACTTGACTACTCCCTCCAATGTAACATCATTCCATTAACAGTTACTCTTTGTCTGTGGTTGTTTAACCAGTTATGTATCCACTTAATGGTAGTTCTGCCAAGCCCACATTTCTCCACCTTACTTTTCAGAACGTTATGTGGGACTGTGTCAAAAGCCTTGCTGAAGTCCAGGTATTATGTACACGGCATTCCCCCATCCACCAAACCAGTTTCTCTGTCAAAGGGAGAAATCATGTTGGTGTGGCATGATTTGTGCTTGGTAGATCTATGTTGGCTGCTAGTGATCACCCCTTCATCCTGCAGGTATTCCCAAACTGAATGTTTTATCCATTGCTGTACTGTAGTAGTTTCCCAGGTACTGAAGTCAGGCTGACTAGTCTATAGTTCCCTGGCTCCTATTTTCCCCCGCTTTTAAAGATGGGCACTACATTAGCCCTTCTCCAGTCTTCCTGGGACTCTCATGGTATCTACGAGTTTGCAAATATTATTGCCAGTGGCTCTGAGATTTTTTTCAGCTAATTCCTTCAGTACCCCCAGGTGAATGGCATCAGGCCTGCTACTTTGAATTCATTCAAATTGATCAGAAGATCTCTGACTTAGTTTTTACTTATCCCGATCTGCATCCCTTCCCCTTTATTGCCTATGGTAACTTTGCTGGTTATCTGATCACATGCTATTTTTTGTGAGACGACAGAAGCAAAGTAGGCATTGAACAGCCTGGCCTTCCTATCATCTTCTGTTACCAGCTCACCTTCTCCATTGAGCAGCGGACCCACACTGTCCTTAATTTTTCTTTTTTCTCTGACATATTTGAAGAATGCCTTCTTATTGTCTCTAACCTTCCTTGCCAGCTGTGACTCATTCTTTGCCTTGGCTTTCCTGATTTGTCCTTACACGCTCACACTATTCCCATGTATACTTCCTTGGTGACATGCCTCTCCTTCCATTTCCTGCATGTGTATCCTTTGGTTTTTAGATAGCTAAAAAGAGCTCCTTGTGCAGCCATGTTGGCCTCCTGTTACTCTTCTTATCTTTTGCCTGCATTGTTATAGCTTGATGTTGAACCTCTGGTATTACGGCTTTTAGGAACTGCCAGCCCTGTTTGACTCCTTTTCTTCCTAATTGGTCTTTCCATGGGGCCTTGCTTACTATTTTTCTGAATTGGTTGAAATCCACCTGTCTGAAGTCCAGTGTCCTTGTTTTGCTGTTCTAATCTCCTCTTTTCCATAAGATTTTGAATTCTATCAGCTCATGATCACTTCCTCCCAAGTTCCTGACCATCTTCATGTTCACAAGTAATTCATCCTTGTTAATCAAAACCAGATCCAAAATGGATGATCCCTTATTTGTTTCCTTAGCTTTCTGAATCAGAAAGTTGTCTCCTACACATGCTAAGAATTTGCAAGACATGTTATGGTTTGCTGTAATAGTCTTCCAAAAGATATCAGGAAAGTTATATTCCCCATTAATACTAGCTCATGTGTGTTAGACAATCTTGTTGAATGCTTCTAGAATGCCTCATCCACTTCCTTCTCCCTGATTTGGTGGTCTGTAATTGACCCCCACCATAAAATTGCCATTGTTCTTTTTCCTCTTTATTCTCACCCAGAGACTTTCAGAAGGTCTGTTGCTTGCTTCCTCTTGGACCTCAGAGCAAGTGTATACATTCTTGACATAGAATTGGAAAAAGTGCAGAGAAAGGCAACAAAAATGATTAGGAGTATGGAACAGCTTCCAGATAAGGAGAGATTAAAAAGACTGGGGGGGAGGGGTTGGCTTAGAAAAAAAAAGGACCAAGAGAGCTATGGTAGAGGTCTATAAAATTATGAGTTGCATTGAGAAAGTGCATAGGGAAGTGTTATTTACCCCAACATAAGAACTAGGAATCATTCAATGAAATTAATAGGCAGCAGGTTTAAAACAAACAAAAGGAAGTAGTTCTTCACCCCACACAGAGTCAGCCTGTGGAACTCATTGACATGGGAGTTTGTGAAGGTTGAAAGTATAAATGAGTTAATAAAATACTTAGCTAAGTTCATGGAGGATAAGTCCACCAATGACTAGCCAAGATTGCAAGGGACACAACCCTTTGATAACACAGACTATCAAATTTCACCAAAGAGTTTCTGCTGTTTGACTTGCAGCATATCTTTTAGAAAGACAGTAAAAAAACATCACTTTCTTCATAATTTAAAATGATTCCCCAAATACCTTCTGTGAAATGTTCCAGCCAAAGGCTTGCTAGATCATTCACAATGACTATTGCATAATTTGGTATTTGTACTCTGATCAGACCCCTTTGTGACATAGTAGGGTTTCTGTTACCTGACTGTATGACCTCCAAGTCCCAAAGAGCATTGATGGTCGCAAGAACACTTGCAACTGAATTTTCATTCCCACAAACATTTACAATGCTTTTTCTGCAGTTGTGCTTATGAATCAATATTTGCTTGTATGGGATGCTCACAGGAAGTGAATAGAAGCGTTTATGAAAACCAACATTAATTCCCAGTTTTATGCTCACTATGTTTTAAAGCTATTCACCAGGTTTACCTTTAGTCACAAGAGTCCCCATAAAACTGTGTGAAGGTCATGTGACTGTACCCTACACACTGTGACAAAGTTCCTCCTCTACCTTGGTGGGTCCTGCACTTATTGGCAGATTTGCTCACCTCAGTGATCTTCCCCACAGTCTGGGTCAACTCCTCCTATGCCTGATCAGGAGTTGGAAGGTTTGGGGGGAACCCGGGCCCGCCATCTACTCTGGGTTCCATCCCAGGGCCCTCTGGATTGCAGCTGTCTATAGTGCCTCCTGTAACAGCTGCATGACTGAAAGTTGCTATTATCTTTGGAAAGTCATCGGAGACAGGAGAGATTCCAGAAGACTGGAAGAGGGCAAATATAGTGCCCATCTATAAAAAGGGAAATAAAAACAACCCAGGAAACTACAGACCAGTTAGTTTAACTTCTGTGCCAGGGAAGATAATGGAGCACATTAAAGAAATCATCTGCAAACACTTGGAAGGTGGTAGGGTGATAGGGAATAGCCAGCATGGATTTGTAAAGAACAATCGTGTCAACTATCTGATCAGCTTCTTTGATAGGATAACGGTCTGTGGATAAGGGAAATGTGGAATGGTATATCCAGAATTTAGTAAGGCATTTGATACAGTCTCGCATGATATTCTTATCGATAAACTAAGCAATAAATTAGATGGGGCTACTATATGGGTACTACTGGCGCTGGATAACTGTACTCAAGAGAGAAGTTATTAATGGCCCCAATCCTGTGGAAGGTATACAAGTGGGTTTCGCAGGTTGTTTTGGACTGGCTCTGTTCAATATCTTCATCAACGACTTAGATGTTGGCATAGAAAGTAGCTTATAAGTTTGCGGACATACCAACTGGGGGGGATTGCAACTGCTTTGGAGGACAGGATCAAAATTCAAAATGATCTGGACAAATTGGAGGAATGTCTGAAGTAAACAGGATGAAGTTCAATAAGCAAATGCAAGTGCTCACTTAGGAAGAACAATCAGTTTCATACATATAGAATGGAAGAGGCTGTCTGAAGGTATGGGCAGAAAGAATTAGGGGTCATAGGGACCACAAGCTAAATATAAACAGTGTGATACTGTTAGCAAAAAAGCAAACGTGATTCTGGTGCATTAACAGTGTGTTGTAAACAGACACAAAGAAGTCTCTTCCGCTCTACTCTGCACTGGTTTAGACTCACTGGGTATTGTATCCATTCTGGCACCGCATTCAAAGAAAGTGGGAGAATTGGAGAGGTCCAGAGAAGAGCAACAGAATGATATCAAGGTCTTGAGAACATGACCTATGAAGGAAGAGCTGAAAGAATTGCGTTATTAGTTTGGAAAAGAGAAGACGAGAGGACCTGATAGCTTTTCAGTATCTATAAGTGTAATCGAGAGGGAGAAAATTGTTCACCTTAGCCTCTAATGATAGAACAAGAAGCAATGGCTTAACCTCAGCAAGGAGATTAGGTGGACATATCGAAAAGTTCCTAACTGTCAGGTAGTTAACACTGGAATAAATTGCCTAGGAGGTGTTGTAATCTCCATCTCTAAGATATTTAGAGTAGGTTAGATAAAGTCTATCAGGATGTCTAGAACAGTATTGGTCCTGCCATGAGGCGGGGACTGGACTCGATGACCTCTCGAGTCCTTCCAGGCCTAGTCTATATCTATGAATCTATGACAACTACAACTCCTGGGTACTTCCCCATGCTCCTCCAAACATGTATTTATCCTACCACAGGACCTTCCTCCTGCGTCTGATAACACTTGTACTTCTAGTCCTCCAGCAGCACCCCTTCATCTCCATCCTTGTGCCTCTTGCTTCCAGCTCCTCACACGCACTTCCTCTCCTTGGCTCCCGCCTGCCTGACTGGAGTGAGCTCCCGGCAAGATGTTTTTCTTTCCCCACTTTTGAATTTTGAGTACAAAGTGGACCTGCAATGAACACTTTCTAGCTTAATTACTAGCTTAGTCTGGTACACTGCCACCAGCCAGAAATGGTTCTGGCACACTTTCTGTTCCCCCCAAAACCTTCCTGGGGACACAGATCCAACCCCTTGGATCTTACAAGGGAATTAACCCCCCCCCCCATTCCCTGCCAGACTTTCCCCTGCACTGGATTGCCTTGAGAGGCTTCACACAGATCCAACCCTTGGAGACTAAAACAAGAGAGGAATTAACCATTCCCCTTCTTCCCCCCACCAATCCCTGGTGAGTTCAGACCCAGTCCCCTTGGATCTTAAAACAAGGAAAATCAATCAGATTCTTAAAAAGAAAGCTTTTAATTAAAGAAAGAAAAAAGTAAAAATTATCTCTGTAAAATCAGGATGGAAAATGCATTACAGGGTACTCAGATTCATATAGACCAGAAGGACCCCGACCCAGCCTTAGATTCAAAATTACAGCAAACAGAGGTAAAAATCCTTCCAGCAAAAGAAACATAAGTTGAGAAAACAAACATAAGACTAATCCGCCTTGCCTGGCTATTAATTACAATTTAGATACATGAAAGACTGATTTAGAAAGATTTGGAGAGCCTGGATGTACGTCTGGTCCCTCTTAGTCCCAAGAGCGAACAATGAACAAAACAAAAAGCACAAACAAAGACTTCCTTCCATCAAGATTTGAAAGTATCTTATCCCCCTATTGGTCCTCTGGTCAGGTGTCAGCCATGTTTACTGAGCTTCTTAACCCTTTACAGGTAAAACAGACATTAACCCTTAACCATCTGTTTATGACAGCTCCTTTTTAAACCCAGGTGCCCTGATTAGCCTGCCTTGATTGGCAGCAGGTGCTCTAATCAGCCTGTCTGCCTTAACTGGTTCTAGCAGGTTCCTGATTACTCTAGTGCAGCCCCTGCCCTGGTCACTCAGGGAACAGAAAATTACTCACCCAGTGACCAGTATATTTGCCCTCTGCCAGACTCCTGTACCCTACTGGCCTGGGTCTGTCACAACACCTTTTGAAAACAAGCTGTATTGACTATTCCGGTGGGAGTCCCACTCAACAGGAGCAAGGTGTGGTGAATCTGGTGCATCATCTGTGACCTACATTACAATCCACTCTTTTCAAGCTGTAGAACTGCATCCTTCTGCAAGCTTCCAGATATACAGCAAGCCAAAGCAATGTTTAGTGGTTAGTGATCATACAGGTTTCTTTAATTGCTGATTTTCACCATCCTCTCTATTATTTTTTTTCCAGGTACACATTAGACATACTTACAATGCCATCTGAAAACTAAGCTGCTCATTTCTAATGAGATAGTAATGAATTCTTACTCTTGCCATGGTGGACCATTTCTTTATTCAGTGTATGACATCTAGGCAGTCAGTGAATTCATTTTCCATTGCATGCATGAGCTTGTGCATTTACATTTGTGCTCATGAGCTGTAGCTTAACAGCGCCTGCTGCTCTGAAACAGACACATTGTGTAGTTTCTATTGATAATGCTTTAATACTTTTTCACCTCTACGAGGAACAACCACATCACGGATTGCCAAATCATGCTGTGTGCAGGAGGTCGTAGACCTAACTCTGATATTTTTTTCTCCATGCCTAAGGTAACTCAAGCACATTCTCCACATGAATCATGCTGTCCTCATTGCTTCAGTGGTTCGAAGTGTGACACAGTACATATATCAAATGCAATTTAGACGGCATGCTTTAATATTTCCTTGGTACAAGTGCTAAGAAAATAAGAATTGCCGAAACAGAGCCAATGCTCCATCTATTCTAACATCCTGTCTCAAACAGTAGCTATCTGCTGAGCAGGCACACAAAATTCAACCAGGGAAGAAAATTTCTTTCTGGCCCCATCTGGTGCTCCACTAATGCTATGAAGCATGAGTGCTTGTTGTCCTTGCAATTGTTATCTTAGTCACTGAAACTGCAGGTGTTATTTTTATTTACAAATATGTGATCCTTGTTTGAAATGTACTAAACTAGTTTGTGAGGGTAGGTGTGCCCATCATATCTGTAGTGCTGCTGAAAACGAGACTACTCTTTCATTTTCTTCTTTTAACTTTCTGTTTATTGTTTTGGAAATTAATAGCACCATGACATTATTGGAAGTCACCAGATGGCGCTATTACAGATGACTGTGCTAGTTCTCTGAATGTACAGGCAGTGAGCTGTTGAAAGAAGGGTTTATTGTCTGCTGCCATGGAATTCTTTCTAGATGTTAAGCAGTCTGGTCCCCATTGTGCTAGCCATAGGCTTTCCTTGCTAACTTAGACTCCTTTTTCTTAAGGGAGCTGCTGCCTACAGGTTTAGCCCACACAAGCAAACAAAACATTACATGGTGCCAAAACATTACAAAAAAGGCTGCTAAAGAAACACAAGTATTACATTATAGACTGGTCATCTGACAATGTTTGTACTACACAGGAGTGGAACAAATGGAAGTCTAGCATCTGCTTTGCTGGCTTGTGAGATGAAATAACAGAATTCTAAGTAATAAAATTCATGTAACACAATGTTTTCTATCTGACTCCTTCATGGAGAAATCCATAGTTTCATATGCATAACTGTTTTGTTGTTCTGGTCCTCAAGACCCAAGTGCCTTTGACTGACTTACCAAAAATAACTAAAACTAACAAGAAAAATTCAAATAGGCAGTATGGGCACACGCACAAAAAATCGAACCAGATGGAAATTTGCCAGTAACTGGCCACAAGCTGAAATAATGGTAAATACTAGAGCAAGAACACAAACACTGAATTGAACAATATTGAACCCCTGAAATATAAATAAATGAAGCTACCATTTTATTTGAAATTTGAACCATTGCTTCAGAATAAGCAACTTGATGAGTGATAAATGAGACCATCCAGACAAACGTGATATAGAACCAAATCTGTAAGAGTCTTGTGCATGCATGATGTATAAAGATGTCTTTTGCTTCCACACACAGGGATTAGCATGTGGATCACTTCATCCCAAAGAGTTAGGTAGCTCCCATGTTGTTAGCTCTGTTTTGCAAATGGAACAACTAAATGGTTTGCTCAAACTCACACAACTCAAAAGCAAAATTAAATCTTGTCTTTGACTCCCAACCTCAGGCTTTGTTTACTTTACTATGCCAGCCATCAATACCAAAGGTATTAAAAGTTATTGTAATCAGGAGTATTTCCCCTACAAAAAGTGTGAAGTTATTTGAATAAAAAGCAACAAAAATTACCATTTGCCATTTCATGGGAAATTTTGCACTTCAAATTCTAAAGTCTTCCTTTTCACAAACTCAACCCTGGGCAAAAATTTTGCTACCCTCTTAGTGTATTCTGTCCAGTAGCAAAAATTGGCACAGAATGTGAGACATATAAGATATGGACAAACATAGTTTGCATCCATGTACAAAATTAGAGTAAATGTTATGCTCACACCACAAACAGAGAAATTAGATGAAATAACATAAGTACGTCGCTGGAAGGTTGCAACATAACACTAATTTATTTCTTAGAATTCAGAATGATAACACACAGAAACCCCAGCACACAGAGAGAGGAAACAGGATGCTCCCTAAGGCAAAGAAATACAGTTCACCCCCCAACCCCTGACACACACACACCTTGCTTTAAGCTGGCTCTTTCTAGGCTAGCTGTCTGCCTAGACAACCCAAATCACATGACTTCCCTCAGAGCCACCTAGTCTGCAAGCAACCAAGAAATTCCTCACACTTAAAAGTGATAGCTTGTCATTTTTAACCAGATTCTAATACAGCACAGTAAACATGACTGCTAATCTTTTTATTAATATAGTACTAACGACAAACTTGTAAAAGTATGCACGCTATGAAAATTATTTATATTAATCTAAACTTCACAGACCTTACAGACAATATAGAGATGTATGCTGTCCAGTAATACCCTAGCTAAAAATTAATAGGAAAATATCTGAAATAATAACTTGTGTAAAATATGCTTACAGTCACAAAATATGTGAATTTGATAAGCTTTGCCAGTGAATGTCAGACAGACTTTATTTGCTGTCTGTGTCAAAGTCTGAGTCAAACTCTGAAACATCTTGCCCAAGGACATGCAATGAAGTCAAGCAAATCGGCAGTACACTAAGGTTTTCCCCAAACACTGAAAACTTGTAATATTTAACAAGTAATTTGGCAAGATACAACTAGTGATGGAGACACTTAAAACATCTGTAGTTTTAGTCTGGATAAGTCCCCGAAAGTCTTGATGGCTATACAAAGCGTAGTAGAATCTCTTTGATCTCCAAATCTCATGAGAATAAGATATTGTGCAAGATATCCAGTGCTTCACGGTTTTTGGCTGAATTAGAAATACTATGGTTCGTGTTGTGTAGTCTGTACTCAGGTAGGAACTTTCCCCAGAAAAGTTGAAATGAGGTTTGTGAATAGCTTTTCACTGTGTATTTTGTTTCTGTTTCCCATCCTGCCAAAGCCCAGAAAAGCTGGATTTCAGGTTGCATTTAATGTCAAGGATCAACAAAGGTTTTGGAGCAATTCTTTTCTTACCTGAACTGGTTCATCCATGCTTTATTATAACCAGGTTGCCTCATATCTTTTTGATGAATACTTGTTTAAGCAGGGTCTGAATGAGCTTTCCCCTGATATCTAGTGATGACCTAGGGAAAAAAGATCTCAGCAGTAGACTGTATTTACATAGACACACCTACTCTACATAGAGGTTAGCAGTCAGACCAGCACTGCTAAAGTGATCAATTTTGCCTGTTTGAGGTTAAAATTCACTTTTGTGTTGAACGCAGAGGTAATGAAATGCTGTTATCCTTGTCGTATGAGTAAAGGGCAGCAGAACTGTACTTCGCTTATACTGATTGAGGGGGTCCCCCTAACTTCAGCATCATTCGCTAAGCAGGGGGTAATGATACCAAAGTCAAAGGGGGAGGGAGGGAAAAAATAGAGTTCTTACCTGGTGTTGTGTGGACCTATTTAAAGAGTTGCAGAAACCATTTGACTTTTTTCATTCTCTAGTGTTTCAAGACAGCTAACTAGACTCATTTGAAAGTCCTAGTTCTCTCTCAATGATTTCTAGAGCAGAGCTCCCTGATAAGCTAATCAAAGGTGGTTGAACCTTAGATTTAATAGAGAGAAACTATGTGGTAAGACCACAACACAGAAGAGGCAGAAGCAGAGAGATTCCCCACTTCTCAGTAAAATCACTAAAGAGCTGAAATAACTGGGAATTGGGCTAAGTGGTGAAACCTCAGAACCCAGCATTGCAGGGAGAGGTGTCAGTGATGATGGCTGTGACAGTGAAGCAACAGTGGCAGAGACTGCAGCGACACTGAGGAGCAGAAGGCAGAGCCATCACTCACCCACCCTCTCTGCTCAGGGGTGGGAGACAAACCCACCCAAACACATCCCCAGATTCTGATGCATTGCTGACCTCAGACAAAAAACTGTGAATTGGGTGCAGTGGAGGGGAAAAGGAAGAGTTATGTTAGAGACATTTGTCCCTTGGTTTTTCATACCAGAAGGTGGGAACCCGAAAAAACCAACATTGCCCAAGATACTGTGGGGTGGGTCTTTTACTTATCAACTGTGTACTTTCAAGTCATTGTTGCAGTGTTTTTCCAAATGAATGCTGGGTTTTCTTTTTTTAATAAAAGTTTTCTTCAGTTATGCACAGACTCAGTGCTTGTGAGTAGGGAAGTATTGCCTCTTAGAGGCTCCCAGAGGGGATGTTTAGTTTTCCCAGATTACTGGGTGGGGGGTTGAGCTACTTCTGGTTTGTATTAAGAGGAACCACTAGTAGTCTTTAGCTCACAGCTTCCTGGCTGGGACAGACAGTGTTTAGTAGTCTATTAAAGCTATGGCCCTCTAAGCAGGGCAGAGCAGGAAACAGTCTTTAGACTAAGCCTCTGAGCTAAAGCAGACAGCAAAAAGTCTATAGGGTAGGCTCTAGCCCTATGGGTGGGGCAAAGCAGGAAGCAGGCTTTTGCTTAAGCCTGCTGGCTAAGGTGGCCAACAAGCAAACAGTCTGAGCCCACAGTCTCCTGGTGGGGGCAGACCACAAGCAATGCCAGGGGTGAATAGGCCACCACCCCAGGGGTGGGGTCAGCAGCATGACAACGGCATGACACTGCAGACCTCAGTCCTGGCAACTCCTGTCCTGGCTCAGTCTCCTCTAGGGGCAGGGTGCTAGACAGTGCAAGCTCAGCTCCGGTGTTCAGCAGTGGGCTGGAGAGGTCTGTCTCCTTCCCTGGCTCCCGCTCAACTGAGCTAAAGGGCCCTCCCTTTACACTTCCTGTTCTGCCCTGGTATTTCCAGTGAGGTGGACATGACGGGTTTGGCTCTGCCCACCAGAGGGAGTATAGTGCTCCCTCGTTCTCACGTCTGGAGGGAGGCCACTCCAACTCAATACACAACCAAGCTCTTTTTTCTATTTGGGTTTACCCCTGTTCAGCCTCTGACAGGGTTCTTCTGGCATAAATGACCAGCTGTTCTTGCAAAAGAGCTACACACAATCCTTTCTCCAATGCATCACACTGGAGCATCTGTGGCTTTTCTGGCTGGTAGTACTTCTGGACAGGGGCATCCATCATCACTTGTTTTAGAGTATCAAATGCTTGCTGTTGGGACATGCCCAGTCCCACCCAGCATCCTGTCTTGTGAGCTGAAGTATGGGTTCCACTACTGCAGCGAGGTATGGACAGAATTTGGACAAAAATGTATCATTCCTTTGAAGCACTGTGCCCCGTTCATAACCACTGGAACTAGTATGTCTCTGACTTTCTTGATTTCATTGGGATCTACATCCGGTCCCTCTGTGGGGAGCACATGTCCAATGTGTGTCACCTCACACTGTTTGAATTTCAACTTTGTAGTTTTCTGTGATGGTCTTGTTCAGCTTCTGTATCATTGGTCCCTTCACCTCAAATGAAGACATGATCTGAAATTATTTTCATCCCCAACAGTCCTTCCAATACTTGGGTGAGTCTTCTCTGGAACATCTCTCATTCTGGGCTTACCCCCATCAGCATTTGCAGCCATCTGTGGTGACCAAACGATATTGCAAATGTTGTGAGAATGCTAGACTCTTGATCCAGTGTGATGTACCAAAACCTGTTCCTCACATCAGACTGTAAAGATTATGGCTTTAGAAAGTTCTGGTAAGATGTCATTAATCATGGGCAATAGATGATGGCATCTTTTCAATGCCTGGTTCATTAGGTTTAGGTCTATGAAGATGCATAATTTTTCTGATGGCTTCTTTACCTCCAACATGCTATGTACGCAGGGTCTCAGGCACTATGATAACCTGCTTCTTTTGAGCTCCTTGTGTACTGCAATTTTCCTTTGTGGTAAGCACACAAGTTCCACTAAGGGGCCTACTTCCAGCTGCACCTTTTCTTCGAGGCACCCCATCACCTTTGAAAACATCCCCAGGTGCTTTTAAAATTGCCTCCATTGTCCATGGCACTCCCCCTTTTGATTTTTGCACTGCCACTATAAAACTATGATGCTGAACCCTGATCAGATCCATGGCCTGTATGGCTGTATTCCCACAGAGGGCTGCTTAGCATTCTTCACCACAGACTTCAGTTGGTACTGTCTGTTATTTTTCAGATCAGTTACTACTAGGTCAAATTTTCATACAGGCTGCATTATGCTCTATTTGTACATTATTAGGTTGCACCTGTTCTTCGTAATTGGTTTGTTCGAGCCCAATTCACCCTGAGGATAACATTGCAGGGAGCCCCAGTCTCCACCTAAAATCATACAGGAAGTTTCTCCATTTACATTGTTACATAACATAAGAATGGCCATATTGGGTCAGACCAGTGGTCCGTCTAGCTCAGTATCCTGGCAGTCAGAGGTTTAGGGACACCTAGAGAACGAGGTTGTATCTCTGACTATCTTGACTAATAGCTATTGATAGACCTATCCTCCATGAACATATCTAATTCTTTTTTTGAAATCCATTGTACTTTTGGCCTTCACAACATCCTCTGGCACTGAGTTCCACATATTGATTGTGTTGTGTGAAGAAGTACTTCATTATGTTTCTTTTAAACCTGCTGCCTATTAATTTCATTGGGTTTTAAACATGCTGCCTATTAATTTCCTTGGTTCTTGTGTTTTGTGAAGGGATAAATAACACTTTCTTATTCACTTTCTCCACACCAATCGTGATATTATAGGTGTGTGAACTGAGGTAGGAATTGTCCCTTGTTGCTTTGCTATCACGAGGGCCTGAACTTGATATGCACTCAGACTCAAGGAGAGAGTCAGGATGTCATCACCACTGTCTGATGTGCCACACACCTCTGCAAGTTTGACCGAATCTTTCTGCTTTTTCACACACTGCTAAATTGATTCAACTTGCTACATTCCTTGCAGTACTGTCCTAGTGCAGGGCACTTCTCCTGTATTCACTCATGGTATCTCCAATATAAATGCATCCCACTGTGGGTATGAACCCTGGTTATCTGCTCTCCTTTGCTGTTGTCTCACTGCATGTACTTCTGAGGCTGTTGTGGCTCCTAAAGCATTCATCCTTTCTCTTAACACAGCCGCTGCATGTAAGTCTAAGTATTTGTCTAACACAAGATTGCCTTCCTGGAGCAGCTGCTGCCATGGATGATGATACCAAGTGCTGCAGACTATACTGTCCTAAATCAGGGAGTCTGTCAAATCCCCAAAATTGCATGTAGCAACTACTGTGCATAAGGCAGTAATATAGAGAAGCTATATCCTCCCCTTTGGATTGGCCTCTAGCAAAAAATCAGTGTCATTCTACAGTTTTGTTCTGCTTTGGGGAGCAATAGGTCCCCAAGGGTCCTAGGACTGCTGTGAGGTTTGAGACAGAGGGGATCTTCAGAATGGTGAGGAGTCTGGTGGTACCTTAAAAGCTTATAGATTTATTTGGGCATAAGCTTTCACAGGTAAAAAACCCACTTCTTCGGATGCATGGAATGAAAATTACAGATACGGGCTTAAACATACATTGGCACATGAAGAGAAGAGAGTTATCTGACAAGTGGAGAATCAATGTTGAAGGTCAATTTAGTCAGGGTGGATGTGGTACACTCCCAATAATTGAAGAGGAGGTGTCAATACCAAGAAAGGGAAAATTGCTTTGGTAATGAGCCAGCCACTCCCACTTTTAAATCTGCTATTGAGTGTCCAGGGAGACTGAAGTTTTCTTCTACTGGCTTTTGTGTGTTACCTTTCCTGATATCTGATTTGTGTCCATTTATCCTTTTACGTAGAGAAGGTCCAGTTTGGCCACTGTACGTGGCAGAGGTTAAGGTACTTGTAAGGTAACTCCCTTCTGTTCATGTGCCAGTATATATTTATGCCCGTATCTGTAATTTTTACTCCGTGCATCTGAAGAAGTGGCTTTTGGGCAGGAAAGCTTATGCCCAAAAAAATCTGTTAGTCTTTAAGGAGCCACCATACTCCTCATTGTTTTTGCGGATACAGACTAACACGGATACCCCTCTGATATTCAGAATGGTGCGTATCATTCTGCTTTGTTTTGAAATATGGTAACATAATAGTTTTACTTTCCTTCTGTTGTTGTCCTCCTGTATGGCCAGCTGCAGAAGTTCCTCCTTCCACCAGGTCCATCACTGAGCTAGGTTTGTGTTTGCAACATCCAGGGTGGAGTTCAGACCAAGTTCCATGGCTCATGCTGCCAGCTGCTGCTCTGCAGAAAACTCATGGCTCAGTCACTGTCCCCATGGTTCATTCACAAAGTGTGAAGCTGAATGCAGGTTAAGTTGAAAAAGGGAAACTTAATTAAACCATGTGAACCACTCTATCTATGTGGCCAAGTCGCTTCCAGTATAACCAATCACATTTCCTGTTCCACTGGAGTCCTCTCAGTAACAGTCCTTACAGGGAACATTGGACTCTGATTCTAGTTCCACTGATCATGATATACTTTTTGAGAGCGGTTCAGTGTGCCATCTCATGGAGGTTGGGAAATGGAACCTCATGCTTCCTTTGTTGCTGAAGAGGTTCAGATTTGCAGATATACACCTGAGGTCTAGTTAAGGAACGTATGGTTTCTTCCTACAGAAGGCCCCACACCTTGATTTTGCCTTTGAACTGCATTGGTGTATCAGGGTTTAGAATGTTTGAAATTTAAGTTCTGAAACAGGGGTTGGTCAGTATCAGATTGGGTTGGCTATGACTACTGCCAGGTCAGGTTGCCTCTTGGTGTTATCCTATTTGACGTTTCCACTTCTGTTCCGCTTCAGTAACCCTGAAGTACAAAGGTATATGCAAATGACTGAGAAAAAGAATTATTTTTTCAAGCTTCACGAAAGATTCAGTTCCAGTTTGAGGTGAACAGTGGAGGATTCCTATTATATTCAAATAAATGTGTTTGCCCATTTCTAGATATGGAATATGCTTAGTTTGAAAACCAGCTGATATTATTCATATTTTGTGCCTCAGCTGGAATTAACCTACTTCAGAATGGACAATTGATTTAAACTTGAAGCTTCAAATGAAATTCCTTTTGGCATAAATATTATGGGCTGGATTTTCTGGTCCACTTAGGCATCTCTGTGTTCTGGGTGAGCAGCACAAAGCCACTCACGAAAACCAGTGGAGAATTCCTCCTGTATAGGAGAATTCTGTGCAGGTGTAAATCTGGTGGAAGTGATTCTTCCACCTTCTGTGCCAGCCCCCACTACCCTCTGATGTAACTGCAAGCAGAGTGGGGCATATGTTTAGGGCATTTCAGCAGGATGGTATGTACAGGAGGCACCAAAGAGCTCTGTTACCCCTATCCTCCACTAACATTAGGTCCCTGAGGGTAACTTGGATGCAGTGGAGAAGCAAAGTCTATAAGTACAGTGCTCCACATGAAGCACTTAGTGACCTGCGCTGTTCAAGTGTTTGCAACAGCCTTTAAAGCCCTCTACGTCTGTGATATAGGCATTGCAGAGACCACCTCCACCCCTGTGTCCCATCCTGACAGCAGAAATCTGATGGGATATTTCTGCTGTCAGTAGCTGAAATTCAGCTTTCCAAGCCTGATGACAGCGCTACCTCCGCTGACTATCTGTGGGACAATGAATGTATATCAACAGCCAGATGCAGTGAGCTTCAGAACCCACTGCAAAGCTTCTGGACTGAGTTGGGCTTTAATCAAATATTTGTTTTTATCCTTCCCCAGTTTTGCTGCTTGCACATTTGCTTTTGAGCATTGAACTTTGTTTGGTTTTGCTTTGGGTTTTAATAAGTATTGTATAATGCTTGGAATGATTTTCAGTGGAGCTCCAGGGTCTCATGGTAGGACTTAAGGTAGTAAATTAGCACAATTAATTATTTTAATCATGGATAAAGATATTTAGAATTTACTCCTACCTCATTCTTGAAAAATAGTCATCTCAGCTGAGTGATAGATTCTATATCTTCTGCTGCCTTATGCGTACTCAGAATTATACTTGGGCATACTAGGAAGATATTTTAAATGTATATTAAAAGGAACATGTTATTTAAAGGAATAAATACAAATTTTAAACAGCAGAATGAAATGATAGTGGGGAAATTTCACAAATACAATATAGATGCTTAAAAAACATAATAGAGAGTTCAGTAGTACATTTACTTGTTCTTCCTTACTTAGGTAACTGGTGGCCTTTTTCAGCTGTTACAGAACTATTTCATTTAACCAGTCAACTTTAAGGTCAACTAGAGGTCAAACCTCAGCTCTAATCATATAATTAAGAACCAAAAAGTTGTGTAATATGTTCTCTTTTCTATTCAGTCTTCTGGATTGCTCCATTGAAGCATGACATTGTGTATCAAATTCGAGACTAAACAGGTCATCAGTCAGATGTACAGTAAGTGGAGCACCAATAAATGCTTCTAATGCATTTAGTATTCACATACTCCAAAGTTTTAAAGGTACAGTCATCTAAAAAAAAATAGGCTGTGTATATGTGTTCAGGCTACCTTACACCCCTTTATTTTCCGATCAGGAAGTGGGGTTAATGTTATATACCACCTTCAACTGGAATAAAGGGAAGATCATGTGGGAAGTGAGAGAGTGCCATTCTGTGGCTAGGGCCTTGTGTAAGCAGCATTCAATATTCACTCTGTTCAGCAGAGTCTGTGTGCATTTGGAGAGTTTAAGTGCTACAGCATCTTATTCAAGGACATCTAAAGAGGAGTGATGATAAAAAGGCAAGTAGGATTTTGGCAGGGCGCTGGTAGAAAAATGCTGTAGGTTTGACAAACTGTGGCATTTCTGACAGAATAAAGATTTCTTGTGCCTGATGTCAACTCATCACTTTCTGCTATTCACAAGCACTCCTGGGTGCATAATGCAGTTACGTTTATGTGTGTACAGGGAAGAGTTTGTTTAATGAATGTAAGGCAAGCCATTCTTGCATGGGAGAAAGATTTCATGCTTTTTCCAATTGAAGTCCTCAAAAAAAAAATTATATGGAAGTAGCCAAATTTAACATTTTAAGGATTAAGGTCCAAGCTCTCTATGCAATCTGTTTGCATGCTGGGATTTAACTGAAAATTCTAGGAGTGCCCAAGCGTTTCCTGAATTTTGTAGCACTCTAGGAGCCGAATATCTTGCAATAAATCCCTTCCTCCTAGAAACCCTTAGTTTAAATTTCAGCTCATGTGCATGTTGGGTTTGTAATGCTGGGTAAGAGAATGTCCAAGGGGAACCCAGTGTAGTCCATCTATTCAAAGAAAGAGAATATAGTTCAGTTTAGTACTTCTGAAAAAATGTGGTTTAAAATTCAAGGCATCCTTTATGGATTCAGTAGGATTTGATGAAGTCATGTTGGCACATACGTGTTGAATTTTATATTTCCTTACTAGTCACAGCACCTGAGGTTTAAAGAAGAGTACTTCATCCACAGATGAAAGCTGGGATTTAAATGGATCTCATTTTCTAATAAAGCACATTTGACTGTCCATGTTGTATTGGCTTGTCTCTTTCCTCTGTGTAACAGGAGTGTGTTCCAGAATTAGTGCATTAGCTGTCTTGAGCACTGCTGAGAAGACATTCATATATAGAAATCAGATCGCATTTTTCATTCAGTGAGTTAAAACACTTTACAAAGGCAGGTAAGGATTATTAACTCACTATTATGAGTCACGAGATCACACAGTAGGTCAATAGCCGAGAATAGAACTCAGGTCATCTGACTCCATCCACGTTAGACTCTACAACTATTTGTATGTATTATTAAATATTCCTATTATTGTAGGAACTCCAGTTGGGATCTGGGCCCCATATTTTAGCTTCTGTACAGAAACATAGAACAAGATACATTCCCACCTCCAGTGAGTACTGGCAGACCCTCAGTAGCTCATCCTTTCGTCTTGCATCTCCCTCCGGTGGAGTATAGCATAATTCTCCAGGCGATAAAAGATAATAAATTCAATGGAGAATGAAAGCGTTGATACTGAATGTAATCACATTTGGGCCTAATACATTGGAAAAAATGCCCAAGAGAAGTTTTTCTTAGTGAAAGCATTAGCTGTGTTTCCTACCATGGTTTGCATATATTTGGGGAACATCCTACAGAAGATCTAGTTTCTTCAAGTCTGACTGCACTGGAGGATGATGTGATTGGGTGTAAAGGCCCCACACAGATGAGAAAGGGGCCAGAGAGGCCCTGATGGTAAGGCTAGCCCCACCCATCCAGTGCTGTCCAGCATGCATAATAAGAAGAATGGTTTTAAAAGGGAGGAAACTGAAGTCAGCCGGGGGACAGGAAGGAAGGTGCAGGATTGTGATAGAAAGCAGATTGCAGAAGCAACTCCTGACATCACAGAGGGCACATCTAGGCAAGAGACCTGCACCCCAATCCTGGGGAGAGCATAGTGTACTCTCAGGGTAAGACAGATAAACTGAGCCTGCCTCAGAGACCCAGCCAGAGCGCTTTCCCAAAATCTCTTACATTGAGACTGGATTGTTGGCAGTACTGTAGATTCACCAGCCCATCCTCCCTTTTTCTGGGACCTCAGGGAGAGAGTATTCCTGACAGTGTGAGGTTTGATTCTCCCAGCTGGGGAGACTTACGGAGGCCCACAAAAAGCAGAGCCCCACTCTGTGAATAGCAGGGAACTGGGGTCGATGTGACCACCCAGTGTAAATAACTGGATGTGGTCCGGTTCTCCCGCCCCCCAAGGAAGGGACCCCTAATGACTCTGTCATAGATGGTCTAACTCTGTAAACCTCTTCAGGTCTATTTGCATGCCTAAATTGGGCAATCACACCTATACATTCATTGGTTGATACATTTTATGGCAAGGAGGGACCCTTAAGATCAGACCAGGTGTTCTTAATGATCCCTCTTTTCTTAAAATATATGAACCTATGAATTTTTAGAAGTGTGTGTGTCCAATTTAGATTTGTAAATAGCCCTAAAATAGTTTGCACACTTAAAATGGATACGTGCACTTCTAAATATTCATCAGCAATGCACAAATCAGGCTATGCAAGCTACTAAATCAGAGCTGTACACAAATTTAGAAAAAGAAGGGAGAGATGCTCAAAGATAGAAATAACCCACTGATGGGAGTTGGGTGCCTAAGTGCCATTTATGGCCTTGACAAATCACCGTTTAAATCTGTGCTTGCCATACATTTTAACATTTTTTTAAAAAACCTCACAATAATTTGTAAAATCTATACTTTGTCATTTGTTCTGATAATAGATCTTGTTGCATTATCCACTGTATTTATAACTCTTTACTGTTTCTAATGTTAAACACAGGAGAGGCCCTGCTAGTCAGAATGGAAATTATCATGAAGGAATGAAAGAACCACAAATGCACGTCAAGTCATCCGGAACTTCCACTTAATTATACACCAAGACAAAAGTGAAGCCTGATATGTCTTTACTGGAGTTATGCCTGCTTATTCTGAATTTACTTCAGAGAGATTGGATTTCCTATCCCACAGCGAGATAAGGTCTGGAACATATGAAGGATTTTATAATGGGATGCCATTAAAATAGCAAACGTCAAGTTCCTTTATTACATATTTGATATCTAAGAGCTATATTTAATAAGTCAGCTATTAGCCAGAAAGTACATGAATAAACACAGAGAATGAGAATAAATAATGCATTGTCCAAGGAATAAAAAGCTCTAAACTTAGTTTTAAATGGAGTATAAATAAGCAGTAAGGAAAGCATGAAGTACATCTCCTGGAAAAAGGTAGCACCCTTTTGACAGGTAAGCAAATAGGAGCAATTAAATGTTTCACCTCCATGCCCAGGCTGAAAAGTCTGTTGGGTGCCAAACTCCCTTTCTGTCTGTCCCACCATTCTGTCTCCTTTCCTGATTTTTCAATTTCTCATGTCTCTCCTTCTTCCTCTACTCCTTTTCTGTTTGCCTCCCCTCCAATTTTTTCAAATAAAGGCAATATTTTTAATCTCTCTCTCTCAATCTCTCTCTCTCTCTCTTGCTGACTCTGATGCTAAAATCATCTCTTAGCTTATTCTTAAATCTTTCAAACTCCCAAAAAGGAGAGGGTAAATACAATATATTTATAGACTGCTTTTCTGAGCGCTGTTCACATTTACCTGCCTTGTAGGATCTCCTCCCTGTGGCACTAGAAGAAGCAGAAAATATGAGAAAGGTTGGCCCTAAGATGTCTCCAAAATAACCTTCTGTTCTGAAATATTGTAAAGAATGTGGCAGGTTTCACTTATTGTGAATCTCTCTCATACTTCAAAAGACTATCTGCAGTTAATGTTTGTATGAACCGGCACAAATGTTAAGCCCTGTTAGTGGCATGCCTGAGGCTGTGCAATGCAAAGCTCTTCCAGTGGGTAGGACTACTGAGGTGCAATTGAGCAGAACAATAATCAGCTTTAACAGTTATGGCAATGTAAGGACCTGAGTGTTGACAGAGAGCCAGACTTTCATCAATGATTTTTCAGGGGAACTTAATGGTGAAGAAGTCTGAAAACCTGCCTTTTCAAGTTAATGCTGGAGCAGAGGTGAGTTGAACCAGGAATGTGAACCTAGTAGTATAGGCTTGGAACACACTATGGACTTTGTGCCACTTTTGACATTCATGCCACAGTTTTATTAATTGAACATTTTATTTGTTGAGCATGGCATCTTTTAAATGGATAGTTTTATATTGGACACAGAATTCCTGATTTCTGATTGCAGTTCTGCCACTAACTCACTCATGACATCAGGCAAGTCGCTTAACCACTATGTGCCCCACTTCACTTTTGTATAAAATAAGTATAATATTAATATGTACCTCACAAGGCAATTATTATTTGGAAAGTGCATAAAGATCCTTGAATGAATGCAGCCTACTCTTAGGAGAAGCAAGGATGCTGGAACAATGTTTATAGTGGGGATGCTGATGACGGAAATCATTCAGTTGGTGTTTGTTATTACTACTTCAAGGCAGGGGGTGCAGCAACACCCCTAGCACATCTAGTTCCAACACTCATGAAGAGAAAGTTGGATGGTCTTATGGTTTCTGGATTGGGAATCACTAAATATAGGTTAAATTCTTGGCTCTGCCACAAACTTCCTGTGTGACCTTAGGTTATTCTGCCTATGCCTCACTTCCCTCTATGTATACTCCTGATGATAATGCTTGCTTTGTACTGCTGTCTTGTCTCTTTGGGTGGTAAAGTCTTCAGAAAGGTCTTTTGCTATTTATTTGTGCAGTGCCTAGTTCAAGGGGCCATAGTCTTGCTTGGGGCTTCTGGACATTACCATGATAAAAATAATTAATATTTTTGTGGTGAAACAATACCCCAGTTGGAGTTGGATAAATGGTGCAATAATTTGTGCAGATATTTGGACCCAAAGTTTAAGAAATGAGTATCAATTTACATTCTTTCACAAAGGAATTTGCACCCATCTGACACATCTTTAAAGTGAATGTGCATTTATATATGTGATACACGATGTGTATATCAGAAATCATTTGTTAGAAATAAGGAGAATTTAGTCTCCACTCTGCTTTGTCTCAGGCTACATATGAATTGCTTTAAGTTAGACTGATAACACTTTTCAGATTCAGCAACACTAGAAAATTGTGGCACCATATCAAAGTTTTCAGTGAGATTATGATGGTGTAGTTTCTTGAGAAGTGGGTTTGCACTGTAATAATTTCACAGAAATTCAAATTAGAGCACATGAGTTTATGTTGAAGAACTGCTAATTAAAGGGCCTGATTGTAGGGCCTCTCACTTCCATATGCTGACTAGTAAGCTATTCCCAGGGTGGAGAATTGAAACAATTTTGAGGTCAACATAGGAAGAGGCAGGGGAAATGTTTCTAGATAGTTACATATAATTCTTACTTTCCTGGAACTGTTAAACTATTTATTTAAATCTTAGATTGCAAGGTGCCCCATCTGATTTAGAAAGCCTTTTCGTTCTTCATTGCTCTTTTAATGATTATATACAGCCAAATATTAGCTGCTAGTATGTATAAATAGACTTACAACCTACAGGGATAAATTAAGATGACATCACTTTGCCATAGCTATCCTTTAATTCCACTGCCCTGGTGGGGAAAGGGATGGGGAGGAGGGCTGCTGTTGTGAAGGACTACAGAGGTCCACACTTGGTACATAGCATGGATGGTTAGTGGGATAGCCCCAAGGAAGAAGGAGCTGGCCGGTGTGCGACTGTAGGGGCCCTCCTGTCCTGCCCCACATATTGGGGCTGTGAAAGAACCACCTCAGCCATTAGGTGAGGCTGCCTCCATAGAGTGGCTCCCTATCATCTATCTGTCCAGGGAGGACAGGTTCCTTTCACCCATGCACCCCAGCTATCCCAGGATTTGTTCCCATGACAGAGTGCGAGTAGCCTATGGTTGGCTCTAAACATCCCTTCCTGACCCAAATTGGGATATAATTGATTAGGACCAGGTGATTAACTGGCTAACTGATGTAAGCAGAATCAGAATGAGCTCTACTCTGACATCTAGTGGTGAGCTGTGGAAAAGGGGCTAATCTCGTTTGCATGGGCACACCGTCCCTGCCTAACCTGATGGACTGCTTGCCCAAATGGTCAATTTGGCTGCTGTGAGACCCCCAGTCTCTTTGTTATTGAGACAGGAGTAATAAAGCATTGTTATCCTGATTGTACGAATCAAGGACAGTCAAGCTGTACTTGGCATTTTATGACGGAGGGACTTGCCCTCAACTAAGTAGCACTCGCTAGGCAGGGGACATAGGTTCCAAAACTGAGTGAATTGAGAAGGGCTTGGGATAGGTATTTGTATCTGGTAGTGTGGGTCTTAGGAACCATTTTGATTGCTCTGCTATCCACAGAGTAATAGCAAAGCTAATTTTGACTCTATTAGGAGTCTTGTTACATACTGTAGAGCTGAAATCACTGGTACCTAAGTTTTAGCATTAGACCTACTTTGAGCTAGTGGTGTACTAGCACTGAGGTTCCCCTGCTACCAGCTGATATCACTAAAGAGCTGAAGTTACTAAGAGCTGAGATTACTGAGAGCTGTGTTAAGTGTTGGGAGGCCTGAAGATAAGTTGGTGAGTAGCTAGTAGAGAGGTGCAGCTGGTGGTGAAGACTGCATCAGAACCCCATGGAGACCGTGGCAATTGGCCATAAACCCAAGCAGTGGAGCAGGTAAGATAGCCCCCATACCTCCACCCACTTACACCCAAGCTGGGAGGTAAGCTCTGCAGATGAACTTCTGAACCCTGGAGGCTGCACTGACCAAGGACAGGAACTGTGGGTGGGGTGACCGTTGGGTTGCTGGACTTAAGAGGCTTTTGCTACACTCAGACTCTGTGCTTGTGAGAGGGGAAGTATTGACTCTTAGAGGTGCCCGGGGGGGGGGGGTGGTATGTAATTGTTCCAGGTCGGGGCTTGAGTTGGTTTTGCATTGTGTTATTGAAACAGAACCCCTAGACACTGAACCTGGCCCTTATTGCTGCCAACTCTGACGGCAAGAAGGGTTACGCAAGGGGTTCAGTTCATCAACTGAGGACTGTTATATGGGAGAAAGGAAGGTACAGGGGAAGGCTGGAAGGAAGGACAAAGAAACTTAGACTCTCTGAGAAGTGAGACTTTTCTCCCTGACTGTGTGCCAAGGAGGGGTCCACTGAAGCTTGGGAAAAATCTTATGGTGGTGGTACATTAAGTTGCATAAGATATTGTAAATAAAGTACACTGTGGTGAATTTACATGCATATGAGGTCTGCTTGCAAAGAGAAATCCAGGATGAGGAGCTTGCCCTGTGACAATCATTGATACTTAGAGAATTAAAATAACAGTAAAATAAACAGATTCCAGGAGACTCTGAGGAAAACCTGTGGTGATGCAAAAGATCTAGTAAAGCTGACTATAGATGACATCTGTTGTTCTGTTTCCAGTTATCTGCCATATCCTCTAATCCTGAGGTAATCGGGAGTCATTGTTTGCTTGGGAAATTATAACAATTGGAAGCATCAGCTCATGCTAGCCTGCTGCAGTTGGACCACATAGATTTCTGATGTGTGATAGATAATGTGTCAGTCACCCGCACAAATGTCACCTTTTCCCATGTTCATTCATGGTGGTATGGTTCCTCAGAGCTCCATGGGTTCCTGTTTAATCATTGTAAAGTAGCTGGGGTAATATATAAGTGTTAAACAGATGCAGATACATCTCACCCAGTGGGCTGTGGATCACATGCAAAATCATAGGATTGCCTTGTGTATGTTCTGCCACCCTGATATTTATGAGCTAATATCTAAAGAAGGTCTGCATTACATACTTATATAATCTTGTGCATAAAGCATGTCATAGCCTGTGATTCTGCTGGCACTTGCCTGATGCATGACCTGATGCACACACAGTGATTGTAGCCCTTATGCAGTACAATCCACTAACAGGTACCATTCCAGCTTCCTGGGCTCCCACAAGTAGGAGAATGCAGTGAGTATGGGACAAGACACAGCCCTTTTGGGTTAAAAGGGAAGTAGTCCTTGAAATCCTCAGAGTTGGCAATTCTACCTGGCCCTTATGAAAAGTGGTGATTGGTGGCATCTTTCACCCACTTTGCAGAGTTGTGACAAACTATACAAGGTGCACGTAGTCAAGAATCATCTCTAAGTCTTTTAATTTGTGTGTATGTGGATTGAACTACTTAGGAAGGCTGTGTAGCCCTATCTATCTCTCTATCGATTACTTAAGAATTCCCAGTTGCCACTTGGGGGGTCAACAGGTTTTTGTCCCAAGACCAGGCCCAGTATTATATAAGTTTTTATATAGTCGGGAACCACGATATCCACAGCTGCAACACTCACACTGTAGGAACTCCCCTATATTTACAAATAGTTTATTAATATATTTAGCATAGTCACAAACACCGCAATTCAGTCAGGTAGACAGAGATACTACAGAATGTGCATTTGCACATCCATATACTCACTTATACTTATAGAACAACTTGAAATGTTAGTCATCATCTTTCTTATCACCTTCCCCCTCATCACCAGTGGCCATCATTCTGGCAGCTCCCAACGCTACATCTCCTTCTCCTCCTGCCCACAGACTGGGATGCAACTTTTATCATATCTTACACTGATACCACTATGTTTGATGCATATTCAGTAGGGCAGGGGTTCTCAACATTTTTCTTTCTGAGCCCTCTTCCCCCCAACATCTATAAAAACTCCATGGCCCAGCTGTGCCACAATTACTGGGTTTTTTTGCATATAAAATCCAGGGCTGGCGTTAGGTGATAGCAAGCAAGGCAATTGCCTGGGGCCGTATGCCACAGGAGGCCTTGAGAAGCTAAGTTGCTCAGCAATCCCGGGCTTCAGCCCCAGGTGGTTGGGCTCAGGGATCCTGGACTTCAGTCCCATGCGGTGAGGCTTCAGCTTTCTGCCATGGGCCCCAGTGAGTCTGATACTGGCCCTGCTTGGTGCCCCCCCTGAAACCTGCTCACAGCCCCACAAGGGGGCCCAGACTCTTGGTCTTAAACCACTGCAGTAAGGGATTTGCCCCCTTTCCTTATTTGTATTTTCTCACCTTACTGAAGGCGGAGTGTTTTTCTTGTATAGGTTAGTATATCAATGACCTCAACTTATTATCATATATGTCAGTTTGTTACCATGGACCTCTTGTGGTTAGGTAGCTCATGTGCCTGTAACATATGTCAACTCATTGCCATGACACTCTTGTGGTTCGGTCATGTACCTGTGGTCAGAACTTCCCCTTAAACACTACTTTTGGCTCCCCAATACTTGGGGTTTCTGTTGGCTGTTCTGTTCAAAGTTTATCTGTTCAAAAGTCAGAGGCCTCAAGCCTTATGCTAACTTGCTAAAGCTAATGTCTTATAGGATACAGGCCTGTAGGTTCCTTGCATTACTGCTGAGTATAATAAAAGTAAAATATAATGCAAAACTGTGAATATAATAAAGGCAAGCTAGCCCACTGGGCTACAGCTGCAGTCCTCTGCTCTTGTTGGTTTTTGATTAATTACCTGAGATTCAGGTCTCTGGCCCGGGGAAGTGTTGCTACTGCTGTGTGTTGACCCACCTTATGCAGCCCACATTTTTTCATATATCTGCCAAATGCATGGATTTAATCCAGTGGTCTCTCTGGATAGCACCAATCATTCATTACAATCATTAATAGGGTGACCAGACAGCAAGTGTGAAAAATAGGGATGGGGGAGGGGGGTATTGGGAGCCTATATAAAAAAAAGACCCAAAAATCAGGACCATCCCTATAAAATCGGGACATCTGGTCACACTAATCATTAATCTCGTGTGAAGGGTGTGTTAATAGACTAGTTTTACACAGGCAAGTGTACCAATTTGTGTTTCATTTCCCATACTCAAATGAATAAAAACTATCTACCCTGCCTCAAACATCTATGTAGAGAAAAAGCAGTACCACACTGAATGATCATAGCAACGCCAACAGAAAGGTGTCCAAACATGTCTGAAGCAAAGTGCCTCAGAATTCAGGGTACGTTCAGAAAAAACATTTCCCACTAGTTGCCTTGCTTTGTTAAGGATGATAAAGTCTTCCTGATAAATACTATTTCTAACTGTTGCCGTGGTCCTTCAGATCAGTTAGAAAAAGTACATCAAGAAATGCTATCACAAATAAACAAGCCCTTTAGGAAGGACAGAACATTGATCCAGTCAGGTTTTAATTATTTGGCTATTGATTGAAATAACGGGTGTTGTATTAAGTGTGGTGATTCCATCAAATAGCATAGTTTAGAGACAAAATGCTACATGAGAACTTCTGCAGAGATTTTATTGGTCCAGACACCATAGGGTTGCACAGATGTAAATATACAGACAGTGTTAGGTGTAGTCTAAACTTTTGGCTTTCATGAACTAAAATCCAAGATTATATTATTAATTTGCTCCAGTAACAGATTTTACATTAAATTCACTAATTCTTACATGTGTAACAGACTCTCAGCTATACATATGTTGACCGATTTTGAATAATTCAAGAAAAAAGTGATGTTTTCTAAGTATCTGTGATGGGGTTGGGAGAAAACTCCATCCAGTGCATGTGAGTGCACCCTGCACAGCCTCCTAAACCCAAGTCAATATACTGGCCCTTCTTAACAGATAATGAGGCCTAATGGCTAAAGTTAATGTACTTGCCCCTAATAGCTGGGCAGTGCGGCTCAATGGCCAAAGTCAATAGGTTTGTCCCTCTTAGCAGGACCTCAGCCCTAGCGCCTTCAGTCAGTAAATCCACCCTAGGAAAACAGGACAGTAAGGCCTAGTGACTAGAGTCCATAGAGATTCACCCCTCATAGCAGGGCAGTAATGGCTAGTAGTCACAGCCAGACAATTCACCTCCAGTGAGACAAGGCAGTAAGGCCTAGCAGCCAGGTTCAATCAGGATGGGAGCTGCCACACACAAAGGAGCGGGGAGAGCCCACTGGAACCCAACCCAGGGCCCTGGTAGTGGCTGGAGTACATGCCACTGAGTCAGTGGGGGGAGGTATTCTAGCCAAAACACCAACCAGGCCACCATCTAATTCCTGAGCTGCTTTCTACCATAATTCCTGCTGCTGTGGTCTGGGCATCTCTGCTGTCTCCGGGTTCCCCAGTCTGCAGTGTCCTCGGCTACTCCAGACTCTGCGGGATCTACGTGGGTACCTTGGCATCTCCCTGGGTTGCAGAATCTCCAGCACCTACAGCCTCAGGCTCCAGCTAATCCTTGGCTGGAGGCAGCAGCATACATCCTTCCTCCCCAGCAGTCAGCCCCAACTGAGCTGAGCTACTCCCTTTTATACTGGTGCATGCCCAGTAAAATGTAGGAGCCTTGGTTTCCTCAGTGCACAATGTAGGGTTAACCCTTCCTCGTTCAGTGTGGGGCCAGTGAACCCTGTCACAACATCACAAAGAAAACTACATGCCATCTTCAGGAATTCTTTCTTGTAGATACTTTGGTTTAAATGGAAAAACCAAATGCCCAAATCTTTTGAGAAATGGAAGAAAGAGTTTCCTGCTAAATTAAAAAGGGCATTAAGAAGAACAATGGTGTGGAGATACTTGGTGCAACACAGTCTCCCTTTATAGTGAAGTGCAACAAATAGCTATAGAATCTAATTATCTTTATAAGACTAAGGACTCTGTTGTCGTTTGGATTATGAGCCCATGCTGGGTTCAAGAGAGAGTAAAACCCTCCACTTCTGCACACCTATATGGGCTATGTGAACCTCAGGTAGTTAGTGGGCACTGTACACTTGCTCCTGACTCCTCTTGAGCAGGTGGGGAGTAATGGGCCTCCACTCCAAACACACACAATGTGCTGCCCAGTATAGCTTAGCCCAGGTGGAGAGGGTAGTGCTGCAGCCATGGTCCGCTACTACTGTTACTGCTGGAATCAAGAGGGAAAATTGCTTCTCCTGGGGCTAGTGCATCAGTGGACTGGCATTTACACAGGGCTAAATCAGAATTTAGCTCTCAGATAAGCACAGAGGTTCAGATTCTGGCTCTCACTGATGCTCCCATAGGCATAAAAGAATTGTAAAACTGGTGGAACCAAACCATGAGGCATGTCCCCTGGTGAGGTACAGTTGGCAGTTGGTCCTTCTGTAGTCACTAGCTTTAGAAGAGCTACTGGGAGAGGGGGTAATGACCCGAGTACTGCTCTTCTCTGGTCATTGTCATCTGCAATAATTCTCCCTAGCAGCCAGGTATAAGTTAGAACCATTCTTTGACTGTTCTAGGTCACGCGAGAGACCAGATACAGAATCTTGGTGCCTTAGAGATACTGATGTCTGTATCAATATAGATTTATACTGTCCCTACCATTTGGGCTGTGTTGAGTTTAGCCCAGCCATAGCTCAGAACTGGGGCTGTTGACTTTATAATATAAGCTCAAGTCATGTTATCATAGCTTTCCTACTCAGATTTGATCCTTAGCGTTCATAAACTGAGAAGCTAGCATGAACCCTCTAAGCTTAATTACTAGCTTAGATCTGATCTCGCTGCCACCAGCCAGGAATTTCCAGGGCCTGACTCCCTCTCTGGTCTCCCCAAACCTTCCCTGGGGGGACCCCAAGAACCCAAATCCCTT
>NC_133770.1:26421663-26468822 GCF_003597395.2 Chelonoidis abingdonii | reverse complement strand
CTTTATATAAAAAGAAAGAAGAAGACATAAAAATATGATCTCTGCATCAAGTTGACAATACACAGGGCTATTACTTAAAAGAAAAATATGAATAAACAGCCTTATTCAAAAAGAGATACAATTTAAACATTCCAGCAACTACACACATGTAAATACAAAAAAACAATAACAGCCTATTATTTTTCTACCTTTGTACTTACAACTTGGAAACTGAAGATTAGAAGCTTGAAGATAGAAAAGATCCCCTCTCATAGCTGAGAACCAGACAAAGACACAGACCCAAACATTCCCTCCCTCAGCCTTTAAAAAATCTGGTTTCCTGATTGGTCCACTGGTCAGGTGTTTGGTTCTCTTTGTTAACCCTTTACAGGTAAAAGAAACATTAACCCTTAGCTATCTGTTTATGACACATGTACTACTTATACAATGCATGTAGACAATATATACTTTCCCTGACACGTTTATACTTGAAAATGTATTAATATAAAAAAGGAACTAGCAAGAACATTTTAATATGCTCTAATTTTGTTTCCTTTTGTATCCTTTTAATAAAAATCAATTTCCCCACTAATTTTGTTTTCCAGTTGGTAAAAAATAGACCTTTTTAATGCAGGCTCCCAGAGTAATTGATGGTCAGAGGAATACTGTACAAAAGGTCTGGGAACAGAGTTTATTAGCTAAGCACTGCTTCAAAACCAGCATGGGATCTCGCTTAATGTTTTTGAGTACCATGAATAATATTTTATTTTTAATTTCTTGGTTATGGAATGATGACATTTGTTCTCTTAAACTATACTGAAGAATTCATTAACAAGGCAGTTAAAGTCTGGAGGGTAGGGGAGGGCAGAGACAGCTAACATAAAATAAAATAAAAATCAACACTGGAATTATTGAAAAACAAACTGAAATATTTGTAGAGATGGGTCCAAGCTACAACATTCAGACCTAGATGAACCTCTGTATAATTTGAATGTGTTGGTTCAGGCCAATCTGTAATTATGCATAAGCATCAAAGTTGTAACAACATTGCCCTCCAAACCCTGCGGAGACCTTTTCTGAATTTGAAGGCTGTGGGGGATACTGTGATTTCTGCAAGGTTGAATTTTTCTGTGAGAAAACATTGATTTTGCAGATTTTTTTTTCTATTTTCAGTTGGAAAAAACAAATTGAAACATTTTGCTATTAATCTGTATTGAATAAATATGCTAGCCACTGACCATGGTGCATCATGGGAGATGTAGTCTGGCTGGGAAGCCTGGCCCATAGGGGAAAATGGTAGAATAAGGCTAGTCTTGGAAAGATTAGATTATTATTGGTAAATATCAGTAAATGTCAATTTCATTGTACACACCTAAGCTGAGTTAAAATAATTCTATCAATATCAACATCACAAAGTAAGATAAATGTTGCTTGAGAACTTATTAGAGTTTGATTTAAGGCTATTTACTTTTTATATTTGACACGTGTTGTTGACAATTTGTGTTTTAATAGTTGATAAAGTTTTAACTTTTTGAACCTTAATGTCTATTGATACTAAATAATTATTGTTCCTGCCTAATCCACAATTTTCTGTGACTATGAACATTTAAATAGACACAAATGTAACATTGATATTATCCATCAAAATTATTAAAAAATTAATTTTGCCTAGCCTAACTATAACTACTCTGAGGCAATCCAGTGGCTCAGGAAGACTCAGAATAATGCTGAACTGACCCAGAACATTTTGCCTTTATAATTTTTTCATTTTCATGCTATAGTTCAAGATGAAAGATAACCAACATGAGACTCAGTCAACAGGTACACCAGACTTGCCTTTTCATACATCCCCGCATCTCATTCTTGTGGACAGCCAGGGGCTGATTTCTCCTATAGGGCAAAAGGGGTGTAGTATGGGCCAAGATCTGTCCCATTGTGTCTAACCTGTTCTTGAATATTTACCGTAAGGGAGATAATAGCCTAATCTGTTTTGTGACTTTTTATCTTGTGTCTATTATTAGAGATCTTTTAAAAGTTAAGACTGATCACTTTACAGTTTTTATCATGTGTCTTTATCCAATATCTTTCATTAACAAATTCCTACCAGACTTGTGAAAGAAATTTTAAAATCTACTGCAGACAAACCATCTGGAAAAAAATCTGGAATAATGCCAGATCCATTATTATATGTAATTTCCCCTGTAATTATCCAATGCAAATTCCTTTTGCATCCAATTTACTATCATCTCTCATACTTCTATGGGCACTAAAATGTCTACACATTTCATCAGAGCTTTGCCTGAAATTGTAGAAAAAAAAATCTGTTTTTTCTATCTGCTATAATTAATCCCAATGGTTTTTTCCACTACTAGTCTCTATATATGTATATATATTTACATCGGGGTTAACTTGTATATTTGGCAGTATTTGCAGTACATCAGCAGAAGTTTCTGTGTTATAGCATTTTAATGCTATAACACATGGCATGGTTTCCACCTTGGCCTGAAAGAGCCCTGCTGCAATCTTCTCAAAGCAGCATTGTGGCTTTATTAGGTATACACATTCTTGATAAAAAGTGCACCTCTACCTTGATATAACGCTGTCTTTGGGAGCCAAAAAATCTTACTGTGTTATAGGTGAAACCACGTTACATTGAACTTGCTTTGATCCATCGGAGTGTGCAGCCCTGCCCCCCTGGAGCACTGCTTTACCACGTTATATCCAAATTCATGTTATATCGGGTCGCGTTATATCGGGGTAGAGGTGTGTTAGAAATAACACGATCATTTGAATGTTAACACCAAGAATGCATTTATACCTTATAGTAATTTAATGGCAGTGCTGATGACTGAGTTGAACAAGTTGAAAAAAAAAGTCCTGTGCAAGACTAATGGCATTTCGGGCTGTATAAGTAGGAGCATTGCCAGTAGATCGAGGGATGAGATTGTTCCCCTCTATTTGGCATTGTTGAGGCCTCATCTGGTGTAGTGTGTCCAGTTTTGGGCCCCACACTACAAGAAGGATGTGGAAAAATTGGAAAGATACATCAGACTTTCTGCCTGATTAAAAAACGTCTTCTCTTCTTCCCTGGAAGCAGTGTTTATGTGAGGCTGTTAACGGAACAAAACAAACAGGAATCAACTGCTTTTTTGTTATATTCTTTCATTTTCTTTGAGCCAAATTCTACTGTCCTGACTCAACCAAACACTCAGTTTGGAGGAATCAGTGAGGAATGATAGTTTGGACTTTGTATGTCATGTTGTTGTAGTCATGTTGTTCCCCAGATATTAGAGTGACAATATGGGTGAGGTAATATGAAGTTCACTCACTTTGTGTACCAGAGAATACACACTATGTGCCCTCAGCTGTGATCTTCCAAACAACAACAACAAATGCTGAACATACTCCTAGCAATCTATCAATGATTGACCTTCCCCACATAAGGAATTATACAACACACAGCTGTGGGACCAAAATGTTGGCATTTAAAACATGTTAATGGAGAGGGGAAAGCATTGTTTAATTCTAAACCACTGATGTCCAATTTTAATCTGATTTGGAGTATTGAATGTGATTAAAACTGATTATAAATGAGAAGCTTTCACATCATTCAATCTACTTAATGTTTTTAACCTCTACCACACCTACAGAGTTTGTACATTTGACAAATTCACCATTTTAAGTACCTCAAGGAGCTTCTATAAATCACTTCACACCTGTTTGCTTGGGACATAAATTGAGGACAAATCTTTATTTGCACAAAGTCTTGAAGACATCTTCTACTTGTCCATGTTCCATGTAACCAATAAATTAATCTCCTTCCTTTATTTTCCCTACCTACATCTTTTGGCTCATAACAGAGGCATTAGCCCACATACAGTTTAGGATCAGATTCTCTCCTCATTCTCTGTTCAGTGTTGGGGGCTGCTGGAGGGTTAAAAACAGTTCTCTGATTCTGAGGGCTATTCTGTGCTGACCCTGTCCCTAAGTAGCTCAAACACCAGTGGAGGATGGAAGTAGTGGAATCTACTTCTGCCCTGCCCTCTCAGCTATTCATACTCACACTTCTTCCCCCACAGGTGTACTGCTAGCAAAGGATCTGAATCCACCGGCTTAATACCAGTTGAGTTCTCCCTAGCAAGTGGGGGTGGAGGGGAGGGAGAAGGATATGGCTTTGTTCTGCCTCATCAGCCAAAAAGGGACTGGGTCATATTTCAGAACCTGGCCTCTGGTGTTTATCAACAGAGCACAGTCCTACTTTGAATGTTTATGGGAATCTCAATATTTCTTTTAGTTTTGATTTTACTTCTGCCATCAAAGAGTAGCTCTCTTACTTCATCCTATAAATCATGAACACTGCAAATGCACACTCTCTTACACCCCTGGAAACCTTTCTCAACATTCTCAAAGCAAACCTCAGGCTTGGATTCAGTGAGCGTTTTATTACAGTGTGCATGTTATCATGTGAGGGTGCCACTTTTTTCACATAGCCATGTTACTTTATCAACATAGATTCTACTCTGAGGACTCGGGATGCATCCATTTGATCTCTGAAGTTTGTAAAGTCTGTCACTAGCTTCCTTATGTGATCTTTGAGGTCCAAAGGGCAAAAGATCATCAAATATCTGTTTTGGTGGATATTTTGTCTGCTTATGCTCAGTAGCACATTTTAATATGCATTAAAATGAAACAAAATCACCCTGACAAATAAGCTCAGATACTCAACAGACAAATCAGTGTGAGCGGGCAGCTCTATCTGGAGGATACAGCATCAGAAAATACCTCAGATAATTGTTTAAGACTTCCATGGAGGGAAGATTATTTGTATATATTCTATCACCTGTTCATATCTGCTGGAAGCTAAGTCATCATCCATGGCTGTGTTCTTCCCAGGTACACTAAATAGCTGTTCAATTTCCTGCGCTTGAAAAGCAAGTGCTTCTCAAGCAGATATCGGGAGGTACATCTGTTTAGAGGCAGATGAATCAATAAGAATGCCTCTTGGTCAGGTAACCATTCTGACCCACTTCTAATGAAGGTCATTTTCAAGGGTGCCTCTAAGGCATGTTACTGTTCAGTCAGCATGATCATCTGCTTCGGAAGCTGATAACAGGGCAGACCTGTGTTAAAGCAGACAGTAGTAGGCAGGTGTCTGGAGTCAGGTCTGTAGTACAGAAAATTATTATGCAGGTAATTTATTCAATCAGCCATTCAAGCCAGTCTGCCTGAAAAGTCAATTAGATTCTGTAACATAAAAAAGGGGAACTCCAAACTGTATTTCATGTTACTCTATCTATATTTTGTCTATTTTAGCTCCCCAGTCTGAATCTCAATCAAGGGTGACTAGAGATAATGGACTAGATCCTCCTTACAGTTCAGAGGCCAAAAGGTGGCTATAAACCTTCTTTTTTGTCACATACTCACCCCAGTTCTGGCCCAGTTCAACTTAAAGCAACCTCAGGGCTGCTCTGTTGGTATTGGTTGATTTCAAGTGGGCTATTTTACTGGGAGAGTCAGTAAATATACAACATAGGAAGCAGACCTTCAATGCTGAATTTGAATTTGTGATATACTCCAAAGGAGAGCAAGAGAAAGTAACTAACTCTTCCAGTAAAATATGTACTGTTGTTCATTGATACAGACCTCTAGTCCCAGAGGATGAAATGCAACAGAATCTGAAGTTAAGAACAGTATTTCAACATGCAAAAGCATGGCTTTATTTTTCCAGACTGCTCCATCTCTTTAGACCTTATCTGTCATTTGGAGGCATTTAAGAAATGTGCAGACTACAGTCCTGTTAGCATGCTGAGAATACTGTGCCCTGTATGCCTGATTTTTTATTATTTTCAGACCTTTCTGAAGGAGCAAATATTTTCTTCATATGACTGGAGGTCTCCTGGACCTATCAGTGAAGACTGAGTATCCCTACACATGATCATTTCTTTTATAATCGTCTATAGCAGGAAATATTTTTGCTTTTCTGTGGAAGAATACAGTCTCCCTCCACATGTCATCATAGAACCTTTCCATCTGTGAAAGTTGCCAGAGAAGGCAGTGAATCTTTAGAAACAGAATGTTGCTCACACAACTCCCCTACTCCTCAGTTGGGCCATATTGTAATAGATCATGTTATGAGCGGTGCTTCCTACGTGGCTGTGCCTTACACAGTCATTAGTACTGTGGCTGGTTTCTTCATTATTGTAATAAACTGTGAATAGGTCTCCATATCATACATTGAGACATGATTTAAAATGACAAAATATGATGCTTCACAAGAATATATTGAATCACATGAAAAGTTGGTGAGGTTTTTCGGTAGAGACATATACATAGTGAAATAAGTAGCAAAGCAAGTCTGCATGTAATATTGGTAGTTATTCTTTATTCACTGCTTACTATGAAGCTTTTGATCATTTTCTTTTTCAATATCTAACTGAATATGAATAAATTTTCATTGCTGATAGACCATAAATTTAGGCCTAAAAAAAACAGCAAATCAAAACTCTCACAGCCCCCTGACAAGGCGCTGTTCAGATACCTTTGCCTGAGTAGAAATGATTGGAATTTATTCTTTACCTCATACAGTTGTACCATGTTCATTTCTTTTGCCACCTAGACATCTGATTAAAAAAAAATTCACTCTTGCCCTCTGAGGAAAAGCAATATATGTATTTATTTTCTGCTTTCTCTAGTCCCAGAAACTAGTAAACAGAAAGATATTATATTGTTGACATGGAGTACAGTACTGCATTAAAGTGTATCTATCCTGCCACTCACCAGAGAATTTTCCAGCCAGACAAACCATTTAAATAAAATTCCCATGTAAGTTGTACTCAGTGATCTTCCTGTTTTATTCAGACATTTTGTGACAGAACAAATGCCCGTGTGTCATTGGAGGTTCATAGTTTTAAGAGCAGAGTGCTTCATGTGCCACTTTTTGACCTCAACTTCAATAGCTTTGTATACAGTTCTCCTACATGCTTGTATTTTGCTTGACTGGATTAATGAATACAAGAATAATAGGCCTCCAAGGTGATTTACATGCATTGATTAAATGTCAGCATTGAAATGCAGTGAGTTCAATTACTACAGATGCTGAGAAGAAAGACAGAAAGATTGTGACCATAGTTTAAACTAGTTACTTATCAATTCTTTTCAGCATGTGATTACATTTTCTCATTTAACCAAAAGGATACTCAAACTAATGAAAACATACCGGAAGCTGCACATAAAGTTATTACATTTTGTAGCTTGCAAAAAAACATTATTAATCTTTTTAGTGTCCTTGAATGTATAACATGATATATAATTAGGAAAAACACTCTTATATAGCTTTAGATCTATAACCTATAGTATACATGAATGAATTCCACATGGCCAGAGATCTGTGTCTAAACTGTGCTGCAGACTGGATTATGAGGGGAATGGATACCAGTGCATGCCCAAGTTCTGTTGTAACCCCCACTCCCACCCGCCCCATGTGAATTTTGTGAACATGAACTAAAAGGTTCCTAGTTGTGAAATTAGTCCTCTTCAAACAGGACTACATTAACACAAACTAAGAACCTTTTAATCCACACCTGCATTGTTCACACCGGGGAATTACAGCTGTGAAAGTAGAATGAATTATATTGTAAAAATAAGAATGGATTAAAGAAATGCTATATGTACCTTTAAGCAGAAATAAATGTTGAAATACAGGTGTTAGGAAAAGAAACATTAAGGCATAAACAATAAGGCTACTTAAGCTAATGGTGAAACATTAACTGTAGATTGGTAAAAGTTAGTAAGGAAATTAACTGTGCATGTCTAACCCAGGTAAATTTATCAGATTCTGCTTCCTTTGTTACCTTGTTAAGTTCAAGCCCTTTTATCTGTATAAATAAGATAGTTTGTGTCTTGCATGGTGCTCACATTATCTGGGTGTTATTAGCAGAGCGCAGTGCTAATAAAACAGAGTGGTCAGACAAACTGTGAGTCCTGAGTCTAACTTTGACACAGCAAAGCATTTTGGTGCTCACTGCTATTCATACCCCCTTAGTTCTAACTGCAGGGCAATGTAGACAAGCCCTGAGTGTGATTGATTTCTGAGAAAAAATTAAGTCTATATAATTTTGAAGATTATAAACATGGAAGGGGAAGAGGAATTGTTAATCACATGTTCTGTGTGCCAGCAAGACACTAAAGGGCTATAAGCATTTATTATCATTATTATTATTTTATTTTATTACTATGAGGGATATAGCTAAGAAATTAAGCAAACCCAAGCCCTAACTAAGGAAATGTTTCCTAACGGTGAGAGCTACTAGACCAGGGATAGGCAATCTTTGGCATGGAGCCAGTCAGAGAAATCCGCTGGCGGGCCAGGCCAGTTTGTTTACCTGCAATGTCTGCAGGTTCAGCCGATCGCAGATCCCACTGGCCGCGGTTTACCATTCCAGGCCAACGGAGGCTGCAGGAAGCGGTGGCCAGCACATCCCTCGGCCCTTGATGCTTCCTGCAGCCCCCATTGGCTTGGAACGGCGAACTGCAGCCAGTGGGAGCTGCGATCGACTGAATCTGCAGACACTGCATGTAAACAAACCCGCCCAGCCCGCCAGCGGATTTCCTGACGGAATGTGTGCTAAAGGTTGCCGATCCCTGTACTAGACTGTTGAATAGCCTACTAAGAGGAGTAGTAGAATTCCTGTCACTTGAAGAATTTGTTAGCAAGCACAGGCCTGTACAGTATTCAAGACCTGTCTAAGACCTACTTTGAGGGATTAAGAGGTGTGCAAACCTCATTTTAGCCCTTTGACTGGGGGTGAATTTCACACAGGGAGAGGCATCAGTGGCAGCAGGAATACTACTCATGATCAAGCACTGAGAATATTATAGCGGAACATTAATAACAGTGGATTTTTCCCCTTGAAACAAAAGGCACAGAGGATCTTTACATCCCCCCAAAATAACCAGTTGATATATATTGTCATCATCCTCTTCATCTTATTCTCTCTTTCAGAGGAATATAAACCTACTCATAGCTTCAAAGAATCACAGAATATCAGGATTGGAAGGGACCTCAGGAGGTCATCTAGTCAAACCCTCTGCTCAAAGCAGGACCGATACCCAACTAAATCAACCCAGCCAGGACTTTGTCAAGATGGGCCTTAAAAACCTCTAAGGATGGAGATTCCGCCATCATCCTAGGTAACCCATTCCAGTGCTTCGCCACCCTCCTAGTGAAAAAGTTTTTCCTAATATCCAACCTAAACGTCCCCCACTGAAACTTGAGACCATTACTCCTTGTTCTGTCATCTGGTACCACTGAGAACAGTCTAGTTCCATCCTCTTCAAAACCCCCTTTCAGGTAGTTGAAAGCAGCTATCAAATCTCCCCTCATTCTTCTCTTCTGCAGACTAAAAAATCCCAGTTCCCTCAGCCTCTCCTCATAAGTCATGTGCTCCAGCCCCCTAATCATTTTTGTTGCCCTCCACCGGACTCTTTCCAATTTTTCCGCATCTTTCTTTTAGTGTGGGGCCCAAAACTGGACACAGTACTCCAGATGAGGCCTCAGCAATGCTGAATAGAGGGGAATGATCATGTCTCTCAATCTGCTGGCAATGCCCCTACTTATACAGCCCAAAATGCTATTAGCCTTCTTGGCAACAAGGAAGCACTGTTGACTCATATCCAGCTTCTTTTCTATTTTAACCTCTAGATTCTTTTCTGCAGAACTGCTGCCTAGCCATTCGATCCCTACTCTGTAGCAGTGCATGGTAGCTGTAGCAACTCATCTGTAGATGAACAGTCCTGTCCTTCAGATGCATTGTTCTCCTTTGTGTCTCACTCCTGCGACTGGCCCAGGTCATTTGCCGTAAATCCTTTGCTCAAAAGGACCAATGCCAGGTGCCCCGGGAGAATGAACAGAACAGGTAATCATCAAGTGATCCATTCCCTGTCACCCATTCCCAGCTTCTGGCAAACAGAGGCTAGGGACACCAACCCTGCCCATCCAGGCCATTGATGGACCTATCCTCCATGAACTTATCTAGTTCCTTTTAATTTAGTTTTCTCAGGTCTAACCAGGATTTAAGATTTGGATAGCAGGTTCACAACACAGCACCATTTAAAAATGGAAATTAAGCATGTGTTGTAAAGGATTTTGGCATTTGCTAGTGACTATATACAAACTTGGTCCTTGACTAAATGAGGTCCTCAATAACTTACTATATAGCTGTGTAGATATATGGAGATGGCAACACCCTCCAGTACTAGCAACCATCTGAATCTCCAGACCATATCGTTATTGCTCTCATTCTCCTTTCCTTAATTCAGTTTCTCTGTAATTCAGTTAGGAAATGTTTCTACTCCCTGCTCTTGGATTCTGCATGTTTCTGAGGGATTTGCTGTTCTCCTCCCAGGCACCCCCATCACCAGCTTGGTATGGCTATGATGCTAATAAAAACAATAGCCCAGCTAGTCATGTTTCAGGTAGCATCTGGTCAACACCTTTTCATAAGCCAGGAAGGGGGTCACATTCCTCAGTTATGAGAGTGCATGTGGATGGAGAAGTAAGAGTGTACATGGATGGGTGTTGTATAGGTAGGTCATATCTTCAGTTTTAGTGCTTCCAAGACTTAACTGGGGGAGAAGTAGTGTGGAAATGTCAGACAGGTTTTAAATAAAGACATCAAATAGTTAATTTCCTCTTGTTCAGGAAAGAGAGAGTCTCCCTGAGGGCTTATGCTGCATCTTGGTATTTATTGAACTTTAAGCTACAACCAACAGGCTGGTTAATAACAATTCATGCAGCTGTCAATCTTTTTGACCAATGTCATCAATATTTCACACTGCCAAATAACAACAATTAAGAACCAGGACTGGAAGAAGCACTTGGGGCAAAAGCGTTTCTAACACCATAATGAAATTGACTGTATAGGACAGATATTTCCATTCTAAGAAAGGCTTTTCCATGATTTTTTTTTTCAGAACAGTGTGTATCACTGCTCTTTATTACACACTCAAAGCACTGAAGTGGGGGGCATATGCCATAATCTTAGCAAACTCCAGTAAAGATGATTCTTTGAACATATAATGAAGATAAAATAGCACATTGGACTTGAAAGAGCAAATATATGTTTGTACATGACACCATTTGTCATGTGTAGGTAAAGCTGGGACTCAGACTGCCACAATCCCACCCAACTCTTCTAAATATATAAGAAAGAAATAATAATTCTGTTTAGCTCTTTTCAAATGATGTTTATTTGGAAGTTTATAATTAAATTGAAAAGGATCCGATGGTTTTTTAAATGTAGTGGACAAAATTCTTCATTCAGCATACATCGGGCCCTACCCCCAAATTCACAGCTGTGAAAAACATGTCACGGACTATAAAATCTGGTCTTTTGTGTATTTTTACCCTATACTAAACAGATTTCACAAGGGAGACCAGCATTTTTCAAACAGGGCATCCCAAACCAAAAGGGAGTCACAAGATTATTTGGAGTGGGGGTTGTGGTATTTGTCACCCTTACTTCTGCACTGCCTTCAGAGCTGGATGGCCAGAGAGTGGCACCTGCTGGCCAGGTGCCAGCTCTGAAGGCAGTACCTATCCAGCAGCAGCACAGAAGTAAGAGTGGCAATACTATCCCATCTTACTTCTGTGCTGCTGCCTTCAGAGCTGGGCAGCTGGAGATTGGCAGCTGCGGGCTTAGGACCAAGCTCTGAAGGCAGCAGCACAGATGTAGGGGTGGCAAATTCATACCATGCAATCCTTAATTTTGCGCTGCTGCTGGCGGCAGCTCTGCCTTCAGAGCTGGGCTCCCAGCCAGCAGCAGCCGCTCTCCAGCTGCCCAGCTTTGAAGGCAGCACTGCCGCTAGCAGCAGCACAGAAGTAAGGGTAGCAGTAGTGAAAGCCCCCTACAATAACCTTGCAGCCCTGCCCCCACAATCTGCTTTTGGGTCAGGACCCCTACAGTTACAACACTATGAAATTTCAGATTTAAATGTCTGAAATCATGACATTTATGATTTGAAAAATCCTATGAGTGTGAAATTGATCAAAATGGACGGTGATTTGGTAGTACCCCAAGCATACACAATACTACCTGAAATGTGAAGCTTTTTTAGTGACCATTGAACCAGTTTGAATGAAATAAGACTTTCTACCTTCCCATCACCTTGAGCTATTGTTCACAACATAGAGTACATCAACCTTTTGTAAGGTTCAGAAAAGTTTGGTTCCTTTTCATCATTTTTTAAAATTTCACACATCTCTGAACTACCAAGTTCTGGTCTGGAAGAGAAACCAAAAAGATGTTCTTACAGGGTAAAATTTACCTCAGGACATCTTAAAGTCACAAGTGGGATTTAAGTGACCATGTGCTTAGCCTCTGCCTAGGAGAGAATTACACACACAGTCAGAATCAATAAGGAACAGTAATCTTGCAATAATGCTGGTCTCACCAGTCCACTAAGAGGTTTGGACATATTGTGCATCCACATGCTTATCCAAATTTCTTAAATTCCCCATTGCTTCAAGGGACTTTTCAGGTTCTAGACTTAGGGCCATAATATATGCTACTGCTCTTGAGATGCAAGTAACAATTTCAAAGTTGAACAGATCAAGAGTGGTATATTAGCCATAAAGTGCTCTATGCTATTTGCTGTATTTTCCCATAGACAAAGGATAAGAATGAGCTTTAAGATCAGATGGCTTTTATTTTAGATTAATGGAAACAAAGAAAGAACGAATGCAAAGTCTCAGAAAGAGCACAGTGTGTGTCTCCCAGACTGTACCAGCAGCCATTTTGACCATATACCTGGGAAGTGCCCCTGCAAACAGTCTAGGAACCCAACTTTTCTCTTAAAGGTTCAGTGAAAATATCACAGGTATATAAACATATATCGTACACCAGACTGTTATTATTTCATCCTCCAGAAAATCCTAATCTCCAGATTCACAGATATAAAAAGTAGTGTGTCATAGTCAAAAGTCAGCCAATATATGAATGAGGATATTCATATATTACCAAATAAACAGATGGATGAACCTCTGAATGACTCCATGATTATCACTTAACATAATTGTTTGAAAATCAATAAAAACTAAAGCTGAGATTTTCAAGACAGCCTACTGGTTTTGGATACTCACTTACCATTAATTTAAAATTTAATGAGAACAGGGGACCAGAATTTCCTAGGTGACCTTTAAAATCTCAGGATTAAGATATATATTATTTAAAAATAAAAAGAAAAATATGAGTGTTGTAATCCTGAAATGGAATGGCTTTTGCACAAGTGGTCGCAGACAGTAGATGTGTATCGAAGAGGGAGCTCTTTGGGTGCAGCATTATTATTTATTTTTCTCCAGATGTGTGTTCATGGCACTGAAGTTTTAAAAGAATCTTTAAAAAACTTTTGGCTAATTGAAAGTTCCAGATGAAAACCTAGCACTCTGGGATGTGAATGTGGGTTTGTGAGAGTCCCATGGAGAACTTTGGATTCTGTGGTTTATCTATTATCAGTGTTAGGTTTATTTATTATCGATGTTATTCTGTTTTTGGGTGTATTGAGTTTGTTGTGAATATGGAATAAAATATTAAACATAACACAAGAAAAGAACAGATTACGTTGATCAGTCGAAGAAGCTTTCTTACTGGTAATAGCTGTAATGTTAATCATATTCCTTATTTAAACAGATACTGAGAACCCATATTTACTATTTTATAGTAATTTATCTCTGGGATTGTCAGTCCCATGATTAGCCTGTCTGCCTATATTTTTAATTGTAGGGTTGTTGTTGTTTTGGGAGATGGGGATTGTCATTCTGAAGTCCCTTGTAAACACCAGCCCGGGAGCATCAACGTGTATTTATTAATTCACTGTACTTATAGGCTCCTCCATCACAATAGTGTCTGATCTGAGCACTTCACCATCTTTAATGTATTTATTTTCATAACATGCCTGTGAGTTGGGGAATGTGTTATAATCCAATTTACAGACAGGGAACTGAGACACAGAGAGGCTAAGTGACTTGCCCAAAGTCATGCAAGAAGTCTGTGACAGAGCAGGTAACTGAACACTGGTCTCTCAAGTTACATGCTAACCACTGGACCAACATTCCTCTCATCTAGACCATGACCCATAGTGCACCACTCAGAAACATGACAGGCCTAGTTCCTAGGATTTTCCTCATGGAAACAAGAGAGCTACAGTAGCAGAACCCATGGTGAATAGCAAGACCTACAAGCCAGAATCATGTGTCAGCAACAAAAGAAACCAGGAATGAAGCTTTACTAGGGGATAGTCCATGGAAATCTCAGGGTAAGTAATTGCCACTCACAGGTCCACACCAAGACAGTTCTGTCTTGGGGGATGTTTGTGTGCTGATTATATCATTCATTTTATTAGTTAGTGCCATACAAAATAAATCCCCCCCTGGTTTTACATTTACTACATCATGATGCAGAATTTCTAGTTTTGCCTTAGAATTTAGCATCAGGGAACCATAGGAATTAAAGGGGCTTGCTGCTCAGTTTAAGCTCAGTTTATCACTGAGTGCATGAGCCTTTGGGAAAACAAAATGTCTGTCTATATCTTTATATGGGAGAGAGACTGGCTGCAAGAGGTTTGTTTGAAGCCACAGGTTGAGAGTAATGGGAAGTATGTGCAATCAAGGGAATTACTTTTTTCCAAGGGACAATCCTTTATTGCTCTTTCCCTTGCAGACAGTCAATATTTGTTCCTGTAAGCCCCATGATATTTCTCCTCTCTATGGTTACTAATCCATCAATATCTTCTATCCCTCCGGCATGCCTGTTTCCACTAAGTTCAAGACCTAGTTACTTGATCCTAGCTATGTGCCCTTTTATCAAAATTCTAGGCAAGTTTGCAATGATGGCTGAGTTTAATTACCAGAAGGAATGGAGAAATGAACCACTGTGTTTGTCCTATGCAGTGTACTTCCAAAACTGGAAAATGAATAATTTTGAAATTTACAACTAATTTTCAATGAGCCTGTAGAAATCCTATTAATTAGAGCTCATTGAAAAATGAATTTCCATCATATGAGTATTTTTTTTTAACATTTGTTTTTCTCAGGACAAGAGACCCTGACATATTATGAAAGATGTGGGCTGGCTCAGGAGCAAGGCCCATAGGGAAGAATGGAAGTATGAGAGAGCCAAGCCTACAACTCCCATGAGGCACTGTGGCATCCCAGAGGATTTAGAGATTAATGTTGACACAGAACAAAATGTTTCATTTTGTGTTGACCTGAAATACAAAATTTTATTTCAATTTTCCTGTTGGAAAATGTATCCCAAATCAATAGTTTCCTACAGAAAATTTCAATTTAAATAAACCCTCATTTTTCTATGGGAAAATGTTTCATTAGAAATTTTTGAACCAGCCGTGCTATCTGCCATGGATGTTTGATCTATAGCTTGAAAACCAGGAGGCAAAATAACAGATGTTCCTTTTCTCAAAGAATAATCCCACTAATAAATCTGTTTTGCCTATAATTAAATTTTACTGTTAAAACTCACTTCAGTATGAGTCAGACCATGTTCTCACAAAACTGTGTATGACCTTGCGTTGAGATAATTCATAGAGCCCTATTTAATGGGCATAGTGGCTGGACCAGGATGCTGTGCTAGGAAAGCCTGTAGCAAACATGTCTCCTACCAAGTGCAAGTAGATAGCCATCCTCTTCCTCTCACCTGGTGCATTCCATCAGTGCATTCAGACATTTTTAACTCTGGTCCTACTGGGTGCAACGAAGTGGTGGTGCTAAAGCTTATTGGGGAGGGTGGAAGTCAGGGACAGAATTACTTCTCTCTGATTATTTTTCCAAGACTGTGGCTTAGAAAAGTTTGCTGATCCTAAAAGCATGTGGAGAATCATAGAAATGGAGGGCTGGAAATCCATCCCCCCATGCCGAGGCAGGATTAAGTATACCCAAATAATGATTTGCCAAAGTGTTTTCCAGCCCTGAAATGTTTGAAACCATGCAATGACAAACCTTAAAATAAAGAGGTTACCTAATTATTTTTCAAGTCTATTTTTCACAGGAATTATGTAACATTTCAATAATTTGGCAAGATACCACATTAAATAAATATCCCTCAGCTGATTCTATCTCTCAGCAAAGTCTGAGAAGCCATTTGAGTCACACAGTGCAGCTGCTATTTCCAGGAGTACCTCTATTCATACTGCATTGAGCTCTTACAACCCAATGAGGTCAATATGTAATATTTTCTCACTTAACTTCAGTGAACTGTTGTAGCTCTGTTGAACATGAAAATAGATTGGTATTGCACCAGGATATGGTATGCAGCAGGATATCATGTAATGTTCCATGATGACCCAATCTAAGATGAAAAGTAAGGATTTTTTCACAAAGAATTACATGAAGGAACATTCAGTTTTCTAAAGTGTACCATCCATATTGACTCAGCTCCTGTTGATGCAACGAGTGCCAACATTTCAAAGATCATTGCCTGGATGCTCTTATACCAAGAAAAGGCCAAATTTCATGGTACATTAAACGAAACTGTTGATTTGGTGGGTCAGCAAAATATATGCTTTTCTCTTTGGATCTAGACTCAGAGGCTAAAATCTGAAGCCCATCAAGGAGCACATTACAGAATGAGTTCCCTACTGTCTCTTCTACTAGCAGAAGGCGGCGAAAGAACCCATTGGAAGAGTAAGGATAATTTGTCAGCTCACATGAAGTTGGGATTCAATAGAAATTATATTTTATCTTCATGCTGTGGAAGGCAGAGCCAGGCTAAAAGAACCCCAGCAAATTGATTTTCTGGTACAGCAAAATGACTGAGTGCAGTCTCCGCAGTGAATATATTTTAAATATATTCCATTTGGTACTATATACCATAGTTCCATCATGTTTGAAAAGCCTTTGTTTAGAAATGTATAATGTGTGCGCAAAGGTGTCTCTTTGTAAATAAATAATCTGGAAAAAATAACATTAATATAGAATAATAATTGGTAATAGTTTGTACCTTTATAGCACTTTCATCCAATGATCTCAAAAGGCTTGATAAAATGGTACCGTGTATATTATCCCACTATCGCAGATTGGTATACTGGGGAATAAGAGTTAAATGATTTGCTCCAGGTTATACAGCAAATCTGTAGCAAAGCCAAGCTATAGAGATCAACTGGACTCAACCAGAAGCCACCACTAGATCAACTCTTGAAATTTGCAAACATTGATTTATAGATGGTGATTTCATGTTATATTTTTTTCCAAAAATAGAGAAGGGAGAATTAAATCCCAATAGACCCACTTTTGTGTGTGGGTGGCAGCAGAATTTTAACTAACTTCATTTCCATAAATTAGGGAATCTGTGTGTGATCTCTGATCATGCCTCTAATTCAGTGTGTGACCATGTAAGCAGTTTCTTTAAAAATTACTACAGATCCTTATTTCTTTGGGCTAATAAGATTTTTTATGCTGGGATGTAAAAGTAAAATGAAGGAGCAGCTGTTATCAGTTTATTTACTTTCAGCCCTAGATAAGCTGTTCCAATGTTCTCCAGTTTTGAGATTTTCTCAACTGAAGTGTTTTTTGCATTAGATTTTGACTCCTGCCTCTAAAGTTTTGCATAGTTTAGTCTCTAAACTCATATGGTGAAGATTCTTACCCCACTGAAGTCAATGGCAAAATGCCCATTGATGCCTAGGATTTCACCCAGACTTTTGGATTGTGGGTCTGAACAATAAGAACATACAAACTGCCATGCTGAGTCAGACCAATGGTCCATCTAGCGCAGCATCCTGTCTCTGACAAGTAGGAGAGCTTCAGGGGAAGTGCACAGAACAATGCACAAATCCACTCCTCTTCTCCTCCACTCCCCGACTCCTGGTAATCTGAAATTTAGGTTACATCCCTGACCATCTTGACTAATAGCCATTGATGGACCTGTCCCCATGAACTTATCTAGTTCTTTTTTTGAATCCAGTTATACTTCTGGCCATCACAAGATCCCATGTCAATGAGTTCCACAGGTTAATTTTTCAGTTCTACTATATCCTCTTTGAGATGGGGGACCAGACGTGGACCCAGAATTCAAGGATTTATAATAATTACTAACACTCTGTTAGCTTTTTTGACCACGTAGAGGGGTGGTTACTCTGCTCCTGGGATAAAAGGAGTGAGAGCAGCTGAGGGAGACTGGCTAGGTTATTGGTGTGGCCAGCTCAATCAGGGCATAGCTGGCCCTGTTAAGAGGGCTGTGAGTAAGAAGCTGAGGGAGTCTCACTCCAGCCTTGGAGTGAGAAGGACCTAGCTGCCTGGAAAAGACAGGGTACCTTCGACAAAGCACTGCTGGGGAAGAGGCAGGCTGAGCGGGGGAGCTCAGGCCTGACTACCTCCCAGTCTGAGGCCTGGCAGGAAGGTCTAAGGAGGTACTGGGGCCGCAGGGAGACAGTTGGGGCTAGAAGGCAGCAGGTCCAACCCCCTTACCATTGATGAGTGGCCATTACAGACTGCAGTTTTCCCCAGAGCAAGGGGGCTAGATGACGACTGGCAGTAGCCACTGAGGCAAAGTGGGCATAGGGGAGGAGGGGAGACCCAGAGTGTGGGGGCATTGCTGTGGGGCAGCACCCCAAGGTAAGGGGCACCAGGGTCCTGGAGGGACAGGGAGCCAGAGATGGTGGAGACAACAGGGCTAGTAACCAAGGGAGAGAAACCAGCCAGCAGGAGGCACTCTGAGGCTGGAAAGAGCTAATTCCCAGACTGACCAGCAGGAGGCACCGCACCAGTGAGTGCATGCCGTGCCACAGACCACTACTGCTCATTGAGTTGCAGTTTTCAGAGAATTATCCATGGTGACTCCAAGTTCTCGTTCTTGAATGGTGACAGCTAACTTAGACCCCATCATTATATATGTGTAGTTTGGGTTATTATTTCCAATGTGCATTACTTTACACTTACCGAAGTTGAATTTCGTATGCCATTTTATTGCCCACTCACCCATTTTAGTGAGATCCTCCTGTAACTCTTTGCAGTCACCTTGGGACTTAACTATCTTGAATAATTTTGTATCATCAGCAAACTTTGCTATTTCACAGTCCTCTCCCTTTCCCAGATCATTTATGAGTATGTTAAACAGCATTTGTTTCCTATCTTTTAACCAGTTACTCATCCATGAGAGGACCTTCCCTGTTACCTCATGACTGCTTAGTTTGCTTAGGAGCCTTTGGTGAGGGAACTTTTCAAAGGCTTTCTGCTAATCCAAGTACACTATACCCATTAGATCACCTTTATCCACATGCCTGTTGACACTCTCAAAGAATTCTAATAGATTTGTGAGGCATGATTTTCCTTAGCAACAATAGAGGCATAGGCTGCCTGGATTAAGGAGGAGTAGGGATGTGCTCTAACCCACAGAGCAGAGGGATAGGGTGAGCAGGGCTGGATTTACACCTTGGGTGCCCCTAGGTGCAGGGGCTCATAGCCCTCCCCACGCCTGCCAGTTGCAGTGGCTGGGAGCTGCAGGGTGCCCACACTGCCTGCGGCAGCTCAGAGCTGCTGACTGTTGGGTGGTACACTACCACTTTTAACTTTTAGGCACCCCACTGCCCAGCTCCACAACACACACAGACCTCCTCCACTCCCCACAAGCCGCCCACTGCTGAGCACCCCCCCTTCCCCTCACTGCCTAAAGCCCTCCCAGAGACCCATTCTCTCAAGCCATGCCCTTCCCCCCACCCCCCGCCTCACTCACTGGCCCTGCTAGGAGGTGATTCTGTCTGCCAAGCTGAGCAAGGAGGTGTCCAGCAGGGCTGCATGGGGCCATCTGCCCCTTAGCAGTCCCTGCCCTCTGCCGGGACCTAGGAGTGGCAAAATCTGAATTTTTAGGTGACCCAAGAATGCCGGTGCTCCTAAGCATGTGCCTAATGGGAAATTTGGCCCTGAGGATGAGGCAGAGAATAGGGGATGCTTTGGGTTCACATGGGTAAACCAATGTGGAAGGTGACGTAATTTGCTGATGTTATAGACCAGCAGTAAAGTATTACCCCTTACGTTTCCTACAAAGCTGTGTGCACACAATCAAACAGTTCTGTTCTTCCAGAGCAAGGGAGAGAAACAGGGAAGGAAACATGCCTCAGCGTGTGTCTCTGAGTCCTGAGCCCTCTCAGGACTACTCTGGGAAGGAGCTTATGCCTCCTTCAGGGCTGAGCCCAACATCACAACTGAGGCCCATAGTCACCTGGTTCCTCCTCTCAGACTCAGTCATGTGTTATATTTAACCATGTTCAGAGTTGTAGGGGCCCAAGCTCTGCGGTTTGTTAGTAAATGACTTGGAGCAAGGCATGTTTGTACAGTGGAAAAATTGTCGGATTACACTAAAATGGGAACAATTGAGGGGTGATGCTTTAAGTGACATAGATCTTCAGAAACATGGAAATGCAGGAGTGGGCTAAATAATGGCTGATGGGATAAAGGAGATTTCTTTGTACTTCCAAGGTGAACTGCAATGCAAAAATTCAAACCAGTTTGTTCATACCTTTTAATGCTCCTTTCTGAGGTATAATGAGGCCAAGTAACCGCCCCCCCCCCCAAAAAAGAAAAGATGGCAACACTTTTGGCAGATGTGGGTGACTGGCATGGGATCACAGTGCTGTTCAAGTTTGGCCCGGTTGTCTGGTCCTCATGACAAAGGAGTAGCTGGGTCAGATTTGCAGGACAGGAGCCACTGCTAGCAGGTGAGTGAGGGATGGATTCGTTCTCCAGTCCCATGAGAAAATTTGTGTCATACATCTCCTTTGTCAATTGCATAATATGTTTGAAGAGGCACCACGCATGCACCCAAAGGCTGCTGTGGGGCCCCGATCATCCCCTCTGCACTCTTATTAGCTCTGCCACTGTTGGTGATGTCACAACTAAGCCCTTTTCTCCTCGGAGCAAAGAGGAGATTTTGATTCTCACACTCTTTAGGCCAGATCATCACTTTATGCAAATAGGTGTAGCTCCATTTCTTCAATGAAGCTGTGTCAATTTACACCTACCAGCCCCCTGTATTATTAGACTGTCTACCTCTTCACCTGTTGTACACTGGGGTTACTATATCTTTCATGCTTTTTCATTCTGTGCCTGAACCCCCATATCTTACCTCATTCTCCTCCATCCCTCTTCACTTGGCTCACTGAGAACTGCAGGTTTTGGCTCAGTGTTACTCCAGCAAGCCTCTTGGAGCCAAAGAATGGGTTGAACTCATAATAGTGCATCTGAAATACTTTTAACACAGTTGCTCCCTATGTAATGCAAGCAATATCTGTCTCTGCCACTGCATCTAAGTAATGTAAAACAGAGTGGCTCTTTTCTTAGAAAGGACTTTATCATAATAAACCAGTTCTGGTTAATTTATATTTTTACAAAGGCATTTCCTCTGGATGACCCTTTGGCTGCGGAATATTGAGTTAAGTTGGTACATGCGGTTAAAAATATTGGTCTATTTTGCCTTTAGCAATCATGCAGCAAAATATTGCTCAGCATGAAAACTAAATGATAAAGATAAGGCAGTTAATAATTGGAAGATATGCCACTGTATCTCATATTATTAAAATGAGTAACATGAGATGGTTCTGAATACATATCCCTGATTATTTTTGTCTGACTAACTAGGAAATACAGAACCAATGTCAAAAATAAACCAGAATCAGCTTTTATTTTATGAGCTTGAAAACACTGTTTTCCAGAGAGAGTTTTTGTCTTCACATTAAGGATATATAATTCCAATTCATTTTACTAAGTAGCTTTATCAGTAATTTAGAGTAGTTAATGTATGCCATTGCAAATACGGAGGTCCTGATTCATTCCCTCTTCCATCCACAGAGCTAAAGATACTACTATTGTATTATTGCATACATCTGACTGAAAATATCACTTCCCAAAACAGAGACCTGATGGGTGAGGCAATATCTTTTATTGAACCAACTTCTCTTGGTGAAAGCAACAAGCTTTCGAGCTTACACAGAGCTCTTCTTCAGCTCTTCCCAGTATGTTCATAGAAAGTTAAACCTCGTGGGCCACATCCTCAGCTGATGTCAATTGGCAACAATGATCGTCCTGATGAATCACAGCTTTTGTTTTTGTGATATGCTGGGATAGGGATGAAGAAGGCATATGCACTAATGCAAGAATAAAGTCTCTCTAGAAAAAAAGAAGCAGCACTGTAAACATCTGCTGCATTTATTTATTGAAACACTTAGTTATCAGAAACCTTCCAGCCCATAGACCCACCTGCATTATGCAAAGTGACGGAGAACAGAAATAAATGACACTTGTACAAATGGTGCTAGGAGACCCAAGGAGGAGGAAAGTGCTAAATGTTACACTCTTCGCTGTGGCACCCAAAACCACCCATATATTATGTTTTCCAGATTATTGCACATTCTTTGACCAAAATAACACATACTTTAATGTACATGTGATTTTGAGTCCATGGCCAGCTAGAAGATAACACATGGTAAACAGAATAGTCTGTTACCACTGTGGTTCCTGTGCTTGAGGGGTCACAGCGCCCCCCAGGGCTCTGGTCGCTCCAAAAGGGATGTGATGGAGGTGGGACTGTGAAACAGCTTTAAGAAGTATAGCTGGTAGAAAATTTCCTGCTGGGATATTTTTCCATCAGAAAAAGCTGTTTCATCAAAAGCAAAAGTTTTCATTAGAACGTATCAATTTCAATAATGTTTCGTTTAGAAAAAAAATGAAATATTTTGATATGGTTGAAACAAAACATTTTGATGTTTTTGTTTTGAAATTTATGTTATTGTAAATTATCATATAAAATTAACAAGTCATAACTGGTACCAAAGGTTTGGATTTTATCAAAAGAGAACGTTTCAATTGTCACAAAACTAATGTATTTAAAATATATATTTTTTCCAGTAAATTTCAATTTTTTTCATTCTGATGCAGAACAAAAACAAATTTTGGAATGTTGGAATTTCCAACGGAATGGAAATTCTGAGTTTTGACCTTCTCTATTAAAAAGAGAGGCTGAAGATGGTGCTGCTTTCACAATTCTTATCCACCTGGCTGCTCCAGGAAGGATTGTTTCTCTCTGAGGCATGTTCCTTCCTGTGATAACTCTCCATTTCCCCCTACTAGGGCCAGTGGCTTTAATGTCTCAATTTGACCCTGAAGGAGAGATTGTTCTACTATTCAAAATTCAACTACATGCCATGGGGGCCAGTGCTGACTGAGCTACCATCATCTTCTGGAGGTTAAATATGTTTGACTGTCAAAAGTTGTTGTGTAAGCTCAGAGGCTCCACGGGCTGTCATAACAACCTTGACAGGCTGTTCTGTAGCCCCACACCCTGTTCTGAGGTTGAGAGGTGGATTTCACCCTGTGAGCCCAGGCTTTATGGAGTGTTGTGGTTTCTTAGCCTCACACCCCAGAGACATCAGAGCCAATTTTCAACATTGAACAGATCAAGTACTTATAAAAATGAAACTTTAATTGTTTGCTTTTATAGAAAATAGATCCCCTTCACTGAAGGCTCTCCAAAAGATAACAGACCGTAGCTACCCTATGTGCCATAAATTTAGGCATAACTCACATTACCGTCCATTATCTCCCATTAGAGACCTCAACAGCAGGGACTATAGCTTAATTATGTTATCAAATTTTAATGGCCAATTTATTTATCTTATAGCATATGCTACATACTAAATATTTCTTTTATTAGTGCTGAAAAGAAGCGCCTGCAGTAGTTGCCAAAACTTTTCAGCAAACATGAGATAATTTACTTTAAACTGTTTTAATAACTAGGATTAAAGTGTAATTCAAGGTGTAAGGACTGGAATCCTACCAAGGTTTTTTCCCCATATGCAGTGGCAAGTCTATTGCCCAAGGTCAGTGAGCAAATTCAGAATATGTCCTATATAGGTCACCAGAAGGAGAGGGAAACAAGCACCTAAATATTTTGTAAAGTAAAAATTGTTTCAGTGTTGCAAATTGCTCACTGCTTTCTATGAATCCTACACTTCATAACTCTGGGTCTTTATCACTGTATTTCATCAATAAACTATATATTATTTTAACAAACACAGTTTGACTTCCATTTCAATTTAAACCAACTTCAATGTGTTTCTTGTTAAGCATCAAACTAGTAAATATCTAGAGATAATCTAGGGATGCCCATACTCATACTGCTTAGTACTTTACTTCATGAGTTAGTCCCATTGACTTCATTTGGACTATCCAGACAATAAGATACTCTCCAGCAGAATCTATGGCCCTCTGTTCTTTCCAATAGTTGTAGTTAAGGAGGTGATGCATAGTTTGATAACTGCATTTCTAGATATTATCCAGAGACACAGAATCAGGCCATGTCAGGATAGAAGCAACCAATAGTTCTTCTTAGCATAAAGTGTCTAGAACTTCCTTCATAAAGACTACAAAATTAGCAGTAAAAAAGTGCAATGCATGTACCATCTAAAGTTGGTTCAGACATCAACAGATAAGATGGATGCTCCAGTAGCTAATCACCCAGTTTCATGCTGGTAAAAACATTTGCCAGTGATCTGTTGAGACCTTTATTTAAGTTCTTCTTCAAAAACACCCCAACATTACATTCTCTCCCTAGGATATGATGTGAAATTTCTGCTAGCACCTAATTTCATGTGAAGACATCTATTGCTATTCCTGGTATATACAACCATTTGAATTAGCTTAACTGTGCATTAGTTTTTTTTCCAACTTTACATACATTGCCATACTTACATGAGTAGGCCCACTGAAATCAAGTGCTATGGTTATAAGTAGAATATGGACACATGGAACAACTACAAACAAATAAATCTAGTTTCTCCTGGGCATAATATCTCACAGGTAAAATGAACAGTCAGAGTTAAAACATAGATAATTTGCACTTCTATATAGTGCCTTTCATCTGAAGATTTTAAACCATAGGTAGAGCCAGGGAATCACAGTTGATAATGAGCGCAGAACTTGAATTTACCAGGATATCTAAAACTAAAATTAAATCCTCATTAGAACAGCATTTATGGTGTAAATGTAGTCTGCACCTTAATGCTTATCTGCATCTATTGTAGTTCAGGTCCCAAGAATGGGGCAAGCCATTAAAATATTTTTATTAATCATTTAATGTTTATTAGTGACCAAGAATGTGCAATGGGTCTTCCAAAACAAATACACGTGTGGCCCTTGTCATGAAAATCTTGCAGCTATATGTCAAGTGGTGCAGTTTTACTGACATATTTTTAGTTTGTCCAAGACTAAACCATTACAGGAACTCAGTGGGTAAACTGGGTCCAGTTGGCTCACTAGTGAAATTGTAGAATAGCTTCAATGTGTGAAGATGTTGATTTCATGCCTTCTATAATGCGGGGGGGGGGGGGGGGAATGACAATGAGACTCATAGCCAATTCATCCAGAACAGCCACTAAAACATTTGTTGGCAAAGCCTCGTCCGAATCTCTCGATACGAAGGAAAAGGCATTTAAAAATAGGTGAGCATAGATTTGACCAGGAGCGGCTCTAGGCATTTCGCGACCCCAAGCACGGCACAGGCAGGCTGTGTTCGACGGCTTGCCTGCGGGAGGTCCACTGAAGCCGATGGACCAGCGGACCTCTCGCAGGCAAGCTGCCGAAGGCACTCTGCCAGCTTCCCCCCACGGCTTGGCGCCCCAAGCACGTGTTTGGCGTGCTGGGGCCTGGAGCCACCCCTGGATTTGACAAAGTTCCAGGGGAGGATATGAAGCAAATGGTGAGTTTGTGGAGAGTCTTTTGCTACAGTTCAATGTAGTATCATTTTAACACTTGATATATCCTCTACGGTGGCCATATGCGGAGATAGAACTTGCTGTCTTAGGGTGCTGATTCAATGATCTGGTAGCACTTTTTCATATCTAGCTGATATGATGCTAATGTAGGGTTCAATCCTGCAGGGAGCTGAAGCCTCCTGTGTAAACCTTCTCAGGTCTGTATTTCTTTATTAGGATTTTGTTCCTTATTCAGGTGCCGATCCAGCATAGCACTAAAGCAAATACTTACATGCTGTGTTGGATAGGGGCCTCAAGATGGCAAACTATTAGAAGAAACAGGTATTTCAGTCCTGACAGATCTTTTTCTTCCTAAATTGATAACTGGCAACAATCCAGCTAGAGTTTTGTAGACTGTGAACTGATAACTTTAACCTTCAGAATTATTTTTTAACTGAAGAAATGGTTTGCAGCAACTTTAGTGCTTTTGGGTGAAACACACTCCTCTTGAAAGGGTTTCTACACTACTTAAGATGTCAACATTTCAAATTTTGTGATGGTGGGTTTGAAACATATGCGACTAATACAAAATACATGTGTACTTTATATTGGAAAATACTGCCTGCTGGAGATGTGAGAGGGTTAAAGAGACTACAGCCCCATTTGGCTGCCTGAAGAGAAATCAAGGGTTTTTACTGCTCAATAACAAAAAATTACAATTCTTTTAATGAAGACAGATAATTTATAGTGTACTTTTACTCCGCTTCATTTAATGCTAGGCAAAAAAAATTGTTTTTTGGGTAGATGAGTAGTTTAATTAGTTTTGTGATCAACATTCTATAACTGCCAGCTAAGGGCCTTGCAAGGAACAAAAACGTATTCATTATAATAAACAGATGCTTTTTTATAAGTAATTCTCAGTAATTATAGTGGTGGTGTTTGTGCCACTATAGATCAGGCTGTGTCAGCATTCCCTTTGTGTAAAGTCACATCTTCTGGGGCAATCAGTCAGTGCATCCTTCTGGTATGAAATAATCTGCCACCCTTTGGGGCTGTGATGTATTAGTTGGAGGGAGAATGAGGATTTTAACAAACTGAAGGATTACTCTGAATAAGGGCTAGACTGTGCCCTTATCTTACCTAGCTAAGCAAAGAATCAAGGCTCTCTCCTACTCTCCATGTTCAGGTGATTGACCCAGATTTTGGGTCTCAGGCTCGTGCAGAACACAAACTCTGCTCCTCATATACTCCCCACTGTGAGCAAAAAGAAGGAGAGGACACAGAGTGGGTGGAGCCTTCATTCTACCACTTTCCTTGCTGGCTAGAGCAGCCAAGCAAACACAATGGAAGAAAGCAAGAAAGCTGCACTCTTTCAATGGGTGCAGTAACTTACACATTCCCTCAGAACGTGAATGGGACAGGAGAGGAAGTGAGGCTAACATAGGCGTTTCTCAGGCATGCTCCGGGAACGGTGCCGGTTGCACACCACCCCTTGCTCAGGATTGTGCCCAAAGGCACGACCTAACTGTAAATAAGAGGGCAGTATCAGGTGACTCTTTTGCACTTCTCCACCACAGAGATGTATTTTCATTCAGATGGAATTCTAAAATAAAATGAGTTGCCAGAAGGAACAGAATCTCTGTGTTGAAACTGTTGCCCCTTCATGAGTGATCTTTTTTCCCTACAAAAAGACAAATCTGGAGGTTCTAATTAGGCCAACTTTGTAAACTGCTACCCCAGTAACACCCATGAAAGGGACAGGAGATCAGCTCCCCCTCTGAATTCCCTCTGCATTCTTCCATTCCTTGAACATGATTTTGCTTCCCAAGAAGAAAGCAAGGGTCTGGCCCACACACCCTTCCAATTTTGCAGCAACTCCAGCTCCATTCCTTAAAGAATTCCCTGCTGTGATGCTTTGGGGTTCACCCAGGCCAGTAATGGGTTCACTCATCACCTGCCCTGCAACTCTGGGTACCTAGAATGCTATGCTTCTGTGGCTCACCACTCTGACACCAATAGCCAGTCCACAAGCATGGAGGTTTCACCCAAGCTTCCACTGTCCAATTACTTCTTGAAGAGGGACCTCAACAACCCTTCCAGTACCAAGTTCTCCCCCAAAACATCTTTCTGCAGTGCTCAACCCCTCTTCCTGTAGCACCTACAAAACCTTATCAAGTTCATTGCTCCTTTAAAGAGAAGTACGTAGTTGCTTATTAACTTAATCGGGGCTAACACCCCCATCCCTTCAATCACAGCACTGAATTAGTTTAACAAGTTTATTAACATAAGAACATAGGTTAAGTGATACCAAGGGCTGGTCTACACTACGGGGGAAAATCGATCTTAGATACGCAACTTCAGCTACATTATTCACGTAACTGAAGTCGAAGTATCTAAGATCGAATTACTTACCACGGCGCGGGATTGATGTCCGCGGCTCCCCCTGTCGATTCCGCAACTCCATTCGGGTTGGTGGAGTTCCCCGATCCCCGAGCAATCGATTGCTATGTGCCGATTCGGCGGGTAGTGAAGACGTAGCCCAAGTAGAAGTAAAAAGGATAGAAATGGTTACAAACAAAAGTGAAAATATGCTAAGACTGAAACTCAGCTTAGAGTCTTTTGTTCAAAGTTTCCTCACCATAGTAGGGTTTTTTTTCAGGATGGCTGGAAAGTCCTTAGTCCAATCACAGAGTCCAAAGCATTTGGTTTTCTTTGTCTCCTCAAGTGAAGGATAACTTAGGATTCTCTCCTTCATTCTGTAGTCCAGTAAACCTTTGAAATGTGTTCTTTGAAAAGTAAGCCCAGACAAAGTTTCTCTCTCCTGCTGGGATGTAGATGCCATATTGTCTTCTCCCCCACTTGTCAGGTTTGACAGATTTTTTTATGTAAATGTAACTTCATTGATTCTGCCTGATAACCAGAGTGATCAGACAAGCAAATCCACAGTCCTTTGTCCCAAGTAGGCTGGGTTAATGCCTTTCTTGTCAAACACAGTTTAAGAACATAATTCCAGTCCATATTTATATTTCTTTGTAAAAACTTGTGTACATACATCACGCAATGACTGCTGGGACCAGCATGTTGTCAATTTGTATAGGACATCTTGTGTGACACCTTTTAGATACAGATTATAACAACAGTTTGCTAGCTTCAGTGAGTATGTCAGAACCATCAAGAGTTGCTCACACTGAGTAGTGAACCACCAATAGGCATCTGTGTAGAGGGAGCTTTATGTCAGAGTTGGACCAATGGAAAAATAACACATTACATTCCCATTATTGTACTTTCAGAGGAGTCTCCACTGAGAAAGGAGGGAAAAGAGAAGAGGTTGGGGTGCATCATCCCTGCTCCCACCCCCCTCTGCCCATTACTCTATCAGTCCATCCACTACCCTCATCTTTGCACAGAGCCACAGAGCCATGAAGAGCTCTATGCAGGGTCCAAGGTCATGGAAGACAGCTGTCCCCTGCTCATTGGCCCCTCTGCAGAAACGCCTGCAGCAGGTCCACCGGAGCCGCCTGCCGCCCTCCCAGCAAATGGCAGAGCGCCCCCCGCGGCGTGCCGCCCCAAGCACACTGGAGCCGGCCCTGGTTATGAGTAACAAATGAATACCTGCTGAATAAGGACCTCAGGGTTTGACCCATAATGTTAGGACTGACTCCGACTCTCAGTGACAGCACAGCAATAATTAAGCAGGCACCACTAGTAGCTATGATTCCAGGGAAGAGACAGAATTCCTCATACCATTCTGGTGTCCTACGTTGGGGGATGTACTTTACCGCTTCTCTGAGAAGGAGAGAAATCCACTGTGCTGTTGCCATAAGATTAAATGACAGCTGATCTGGGATGAGACTCTCCCCACTCATTTGACAGGCAATCACACATCTTCTGAGACATGGAGTTTGCCCCCCGTGTTAGCTGGACATACCTCCCAGCATATGATTGTGCTTGGCAGATTTATTATCATTATTATTATTACTATTATTATTATTATTATTATTATAATTTTGATGGATGGTAATGATGTTTATTTTTAAGTATTTTTCAATTTGTATCCATTTAAATTTTCATAGTTGTGCAAAATTACAGATTTTCAGCTCTTTTTTTATTTTTAAGGATTTACATTTTCACAGTTGCAGAAAATTATGGGGTGCGACACACAATTATGTAATGAGATTCAAAAAGTTGAAGTTTTATAAACACTGAAACACAAATAATCAATACCACATGTCAAAATGTACAAAGTACTTATCCTGAAATCAAACTCTAATAAGTTCTCAAGCAGCATTTTTCTTACTTCACCTATCTGTAAATTTCAATTATTATCAATAGAAACGTTTGTAGTTGGTTTGTGTATGTGGTTAAATTAGAGCTTACTGACATTTACCAGTAAAATGTCCTTCCAAGACTAACTATGGAGCAGTAGTGCTGACTGCTTGAGTGAAGGGCAGAGGTTCCCATCTTTCCCTATGTTTAGACTGCAGAGCTACAATTCTGCACCCGCGTGAATTCCACAGCAGCAGAACACATGGAGCAATGGCCATAAAACACTGGAAAACAAGCAATGCTGTGTAGCAGAGCAGGTTGTTATGCTCTAAATTTACCTTGCAAAACCTCTTTCCTCCTGAGGCTGAGCTCTTCTTGGTGCAGAGTAAAGGGTGGGGCAGTCAAGAATCAGATTGCAGCTCCCTTATTTTGCATTGTCCAGCCCAGTAACCAACAGGCTGCTCTAAATTATACCACTGGCATAATACCATTGAAAGACAGGACTACTAGAGCAGAGTTTCAAGAGCGCTATGCCTGACAGGGGTTGGTGACTGCGTGATTCGGGAGCTGGGGCTTCTGGTTTTACGTCAGCAATGAATTCTCTGACAAGGGAATTAATTGTACATTGGCAAGTTACAGACAGAATCTGGCATTTTGTACCACCTAAGCACTATGGCCAGAGTGACCAGAGACTCTGGAAAAACAACGAGGAGTCTTTGTGGCACTTTGGAAACTAACAAATTTATTTGGGCATAAGCTTTTATGGGCTAAAACCTACTTCATCAGATGCATGGAGTGAAAAGTACAGTAAGCAGAATATATATTACAGCACATTAAAAGATGAGAGTTACCTTACCAAGTGGGGGGTCAGTGATAATGAGGCCAATTCAATTAAGGTGGAAGTGGCCTATTCTCAACAGCTGACAAGAAGGGGTGAATATTACCAGAGGGAAAATTACCTTCATAGTGCTAATGAGGCCAATGCAATCAAGGTGGACATCACCCATTCCCAACAGTTGACAAGAAGGTGCGAGTATCAGCAGAGGGAAAATTACTTTTTGTAGTGACCCATCCATTTCCAGTCTTTATTCAGGCCTAATTTGATGTCCAGTTTGCAAGTTAATTCCAATTCTGCAGTTTCTTGTTGAAGTCTGTTTTTGAAGTTTTGTTGTTGAAGAAGGGCCACTTTTAAGTCTGTTATTGAGTGTCCAGGGAGATTGAAGAGCTCTCCTACTGGTTTTTGAATGTTACAATTCTTGATGTCTGATTTGTGTCCATTTATTCTTTTGTGTAGAAACTGTCCAGTTTGGGCAATGTACATGGCAGATTGGCATTGCTGGCACATCATGGCATATATCATATCGATAGATGTGCAGGTGAATGAGCCCCTGATGGTGTGGCTTATGTGGTTAGGTCCTATGATGGTGTCCCTTGAATAGATGTATGTACAGAGTTGGCAATGGGGCTTGTTGCAGGGAATGGTTCCTGGGTTAGTGTTTTTGTTGTTTGGTGTGCAGTTGCTGGTGAATATTTGCTTCAGGTTGGGGGGCTGTCTGTAAGTGAGGACTGCCCTGTCTCCCAAGGTCTGTGAGAGTGAGGGATCATCCTTCAGGATAGGTTGTAGATCCTTGATGATGTGCTGAAGAGGTTTTAGTTGGGGCTACAGGATCTGGCCTCTCCTCCCTTTTTTAAAGTAGTGTTTAAATGATGCTAATGCATATTGTTATCACTCAATACCATGAGTAACTGTAATTCTTCCCCATCAGTTACATAAAACTGTCTTGGAAAATTTTTAAAAGATCAGAAAACCCCAATTTTGAAGATGCATAACTAATTAAAATAAAGCAACCATATATTAGCTAGTAGTTGTAAACCAAGAACAAATAGCTTCTGTATTTATGATACACTATACATTCTATTGCATTTTTGTAGTGTTATTTAATGTTTGTTTGTTTTCTAATTTGATGTCTTCTTTTGATTTCAAATTGTTTTACACAGAGTTTCTCTAACTGTTATAAACTGCAGATGACTTCTGTTTTGATGGGGAAAGTTAGATAATGTTAACATATTTTTCTGTCTAATTCTGTTGCTGTGGCTGGATCCCAGGCAATTTATTTTGGTTTCTCAAATCAGTATTTACCGTCTGCTATATTTGCATATATACCATTTGTGGTAAATGCTAATTGGAAATGTCAGAGTTCTCTTTCAATTTAATTAGCATAATTGCATAGACAAAAGAGTGGAAATCTCTTTTAATTTAAATAACATTTAATAAGATTGGCTGAAATATCATTGTTGATGGAGTTTCCTAGGTTACCTTAGGCATTTCAACTGTCAGCTTACAGCGTTTCTTGACATCTGAAAATGCTGGTGAAGTTGAAACACTGGGGGAAAAATGCCATTCAACTTTTTCATGAAGAAATCCATCTATCTATATTCCACAAAATAGATTTGTAAACTTGAGCATCAGCATTTTCTGTTCTATTTTTTTTTCTGGTCCTTGCTTCTGTTTCTGTTATGTGTTTTTGGTGGGGACAGTTCTATTGCTTGGGAGCTATATTTCCTGGTCCACTGTGCATGTGGGAAGACAGTGAAAGCAATCCAGTCCATCTTCTGCCTGCAGCATAGGTCGAGCTGGGAGGATCTGTCTGCTGGATAGATTTTCAGACTTGCATCTTTTATAAATATGGTCAGCATGCAGCTAGTAGCTATCTACATGTCTGACACTAGAGTAGAGCATGAACTATGAATTTCATGCACAGTACTTATTCCAGTCTATGGGGTTCTCTGTCTCTCTCTCTTCCCACACACACACAGATGCACAAAAAGGCCACGTAATTCCTCTGCTGGGATACTTTGTCAAGTCAAGTTTATTGCCATCAAGAAATTAAGTTCCAAAACAAAGCATTTGGGACTGCTGTATTCTGGGACATGCATGTCAGTGAAGTGAAAGGCATGTCATATGTGCTTGCTTTTCATCTGTGATATGCGAGGTAGGCCATGAAACCAATTACCAACAGATGTATGTGACTGATACCCTCCTTCATTTCACTGACATGCACTCTACAGACCCCATAAAATGCTTCACTCACCTGCATCATTCTGGGTAAGCCATTTCTGTTCTGCCATGGTGTTCAAAAATAATTACCTCATGCTTCTGAAATATTTCCGAAAATCAATGCATCCAGCCATCTCACCAGGGGATCAGGCTGGAGGAAATGCTAAAGATCTAATGCAAAGTTTACTGAAGTCAGTGGAAGTCTTTCCATTGATTTCAATATGCTTTGTATCAGTCCTTAAATTCCCCTTTCAGGTAAACATGCCCGACCTATAGTGACTAAAATGGGTGTTGTGTACATTGATGTGAGGGCAGATTTTGACTGAAGGTCTGTATAGTGAAGATGCAGAGGAAGGGAAGGGAAATAGGAAACCATGAAGTGGAGAAAAGGAAGAGAATCTTTCCATATTTAGAGTCCTTTTGTATGTGGACTATCTATTAATGTATGCTGATCAAAATAGCAAACTATGTTTTCATGAAAAAAATCAAAAATACAAAGTTGATTTCATTTTCAAGTGTTCAAAATCGACCCAATTTTTGCTTTTTCTAAAATTTTAAGATATTTTTAAATATTTTTTTTAAATTTCATCAGTATTATCAAAATATCCAAAGTTTTCATTTTTTGCTTTCTGTAACTGAAAATTGTAAATAATTATTACTATAATGTTTTCCACAAAAATATGAAAAAAACCACAGCGAAATAAAATATGCATTTTTTCTTTAAAAATTGAAATATGTGTAACAAGATTAACAATTTCTCATAAAAATGTTTTTGAAAAGAGGCCATTTTTTCACAATTTTCTTTTTGTTCCAATAATTTCAATTGGCTTTAATTGTATGTTTATAAAACATTCAGCAAAATGCAGTTCCATTCTGATTGTGCCCAAAGGGCACTACTGTAATAAAAGAGTGGCATTCAGTAAGACAAGCCTGGGAATTATACACGCTGGTTCCCATTTACATAAATATTAGGGCCTGTCTAATAGTGCATTTACATGTATTGTGTACTAAATGGCCCATGTGAACTCTGCTGGCATGCACTAAAAGTTTCTTAGTGCATATTAGCATAGTACATTAACATGCACTAGGGAACTTTTGGTGCACACCAGCGAGGTGCACATAGGCCCATTAGTGCATGACACACTAGTGGGCACTTTGTCCCCTTTGTTACGGACTAATGCACGGTGTATATAAGCCGTTACTCTCCTACAATTGCATACTCTTTCATAAATAAAGATCAAGAGACAAACTATGAAATATTTGAAAATTAGACTAGACCAACACACTGGATAATGCATCACATGAACCATTCCTGCATTGGCAGGGAGATGAGCTAGATATCTATTCTCTCCCCTCATCCCCATGGCTAAGGAGTTACTGCCTTAAGTGTCAGGGAATTCTAAAATAAATGAAACTATCTCACTTCAAATAACACTTGCAAGTCTGATCAGGAAGATAGCCTATTCCTTGGTGTGAATACTGAGATGGTTGCTGAGCCGCATGCATGGGAAGCACTTCCATGAGTGATCAATGAGCTGCATATACACTGTAACATGTCGCCGTCCTCCTCCAACTTGTTTCTTATGTGAGAAGTGCACAAAAGGAACATATTTTGACTGCAAAAGAAACATATCACTTCTCAAAGAATGTTTGAACTTTGCTTTTTGTTTTCATGGGACTTTTAAGCAATTTAAAATAAAATGTATATGAAAGAACTCACATTGTATATTCTGCTGCTCTGAGATTATAACAGATGGAAATGCCTATCAGTTGAAGTATATCTAAAAGCAAGCTGATTTAAGGCTTTTTGTTGTTGTTGTTGCAAAATATAATAGATCTGATTCAATTCTGTAGGCACAGGGAGCAACTGGCAGAGTTGGCTGTGGTGGCAAAGACATTCGGTGCCAGGACAGAGCAGAAAATGCTGCCGCTGCCATGATCTCCTAGGGAGGGCAGTGCTGCTGGTTGCCGGTCCTGCGGCTCCGGTGGACCTCCCGCAGGCATGCCTGCCGAGGATCCCCTGGTCCCTCGGCTACACCGAAGCCGCGGGACCAGTGGACCCTCCGCAGGCATGCCGCCGAAGGCGGCCTGCCTGCCATCCTCCTGGCAACTGGCATAGCGCCCCCTGCAGTATGGCACCCCAAGCACACGCTTGACATGCTGGGGCCTGGAGCAGCCTCTGCTTGTTTAGTCTCTCCACTTCCTTCAGATGGTTGTTGGCTTAGGCCCTTAAACTCTAAATGGAGCTCCGTGATGACTAGGTAAATCAGTCCTCCCTGGGCAATCATGGGAGATATGCTGGTGTGATAGGGATTGAGAATCCCTGGTGTGATGGGGATTGAGAACACTTTGTGTCACTATGCACACAGTCTTAGTTGACTTTCTGCTGCCTGGGGACATGGCTGGAGGAAGGGGAAGAGGGAGTTGGGGATAGACTCTGCACATTGGATGTGCTACAGAATAGTTGAAGATTTGCAGTCTCCTGCAGCATAGCCCAGAGAAATTTGCTGAGGTTTATTGCCCCTCCCCATCCCAGTTTCACATTTAAGGCATGTATTGTCAGGTCTGACTTTCTGGCTGAGCAGTTCAGCTAGCTCTGCTTCGGCTCTGTATTTGTTATCGGTGATGCTGTCTTGCTGCTCACCAGAGTCAGAACTTATTGCAGTTTCTGTATTAGCAACTTCAGACTCTGCAAGGCAGAAAAAATATTACCAGTGGAGTAAAATGCGGTTGAAAAGTGGGGAGTGCAAAGGTGGAGATGGCCAGACTGTGACTATCTCCTGGAAGAAGGGAGGGAGGAAGGAGTGGAATCAAGAAGCTTTCCACAAATGTGTATCATTCAGCAGGAGCCAGGCACAACTGAGCCGGACACAGGAGTCATTGTGCAGGCTAGCACTGATATTGGTGATAGCCCTTTGCAATGGGAATGAGGAGGGGTAGGTCCACAGCCCTGCCACCCAGGCAGCTGTGCTGAATCACTGTGGGAGAATAAATATTTCATGCTTCCAAAGGATGGTAGGTTTCTCACTCCAGTGCATTCTACCCAAGAACACATGGAGGAAATCCAGTTGAAATAGCCCTATTTCCTTTGCTTCACGGACCCTCCAGATTGGCTTAACCACCACAGTCTCGCTATAACCCTTTAGGATTCTAAACGAATAAGGAGCATTCTAAAACAAGAGCTGGAAATAATTGTTTCTTTATTTGCTTACCTAGTCCCACATTCAAGGTCCTCCATGATGACTGATAGCATCAGTAACAACCAAACCACAGCTACTTGATTATTATCTGTTAGGTTCACTCCCTCTGGGGCACCTGGCCCACTGTTGGTAGAGAAGATACTGGGCTAGATGGACCTTTGGTCTGACCCGGTACGGCCGTTCTTATGTTCTTAGGTACTGCTGCTCCTTGCAGTCTATTAACAATGTTGTTTGTGCTTTGTGCTCATTTACGCTAAACCTGTGCAAGGTGAATGAATGGAAAACAATGCCCTCCCCTGAGCACTAAAGTCTAGGCAGGTCATCTTTCAGTGTTTCCTCACTGACTTTGCTTTTGTCCTGAAACCAGTCACTACTGCTGTGTAGGATACAAGTCCCAGTGTAATTAAATGGTCTCCAAGGAATAGCACAAATATTGTATTTTTCAAAACTATGATCACATACTCTTCCTTCAAGTTTCTAAAATGCCAAGAGTGTTTCTCTCACTGAAGTACTGTTTGATCATGAATACAAACTGGATAACATGACATATTTTACAGTAGGAGCTTGATCTTGCAGAATACCATGTCCTTCACTTACAGGTGAGCCCAGGATAGACTGATCCTTTGGACTACACCAAACCCTGTTAATAAAGGAATGAAACAACAACAGAAATACATTGATCTAGCAATCTTGTGCCTTTGAAAAGAGCCTGACTTTTTGGTTTTTCTGTAACATTCCTAATTAATCTGTCCTGCTGCCAAGGAAGTTATTTTCGACGACAGGATCTTTGTTGAGTTACTTTAAATCACTTAAAGAATTGTATACAAGGAAAACTATAAATCAGAATATGCACATTGCTTTCCTGATAACAAATGGCCCTTCTTTTGGAATTTGCTACAAGGTGCAGACATGTATTTTCTTCCAACTGCCTCCTGATGTGTCATTTTCTCTCCATAACTTCCTTTCTTTTGAAAGCATCTGAAATTTCCAGAAGCACTTCTGCATATGAGGAAAGAGCTGACCATCTTGTCTGCACTATTTACAGCTGTCACTGTCTCCAAGGACGCTTCAGTGTAGATCGAGTTGCAATCCAAATTCAAGTATCAGAGGGGTAGCCGTGTTAGTCTGAATCTGTAAAAAGCGACAAAAAGTCCTGTGGCACCTTATAGACTAACAGATGTATTGGAGCATGAGTTTTCGTGGGTGAATACCCACTTCGTCGGATGCATATCAGAATACATTGAATTTGGAAGTGGGTAACAATGGGCATTGCACTAGCCACTCTCACCTCCTGTATTATATGCCACATTCATGGTTCAGTACTAAGAAACCTTTGGGGGGGCATTTCAGATGCTTAACATGTCAGAATTTCACATTTAATTGTGATAGGCAGACAGATACACAAGGCAGATGTCAGCAGCCCCTGCCCCCCTACACAATAGTGCAAAAGTGTGCGGGGAACTTCATGTGTCAATAAGAGCCATTGACTTCCTTTCCTCCCTGCACTCTCTGACCTAGGGTTGCCAACCCTCCAGGATTGTCCTGGAGTCTCCAGGAATTAAAGATTAATATTCAATTAAATATTATGTCGTGATGAAATCTCCAAGAATACCTCCCACCAGAATTGGCAACCCTACTCTGAACATAAACAAATTAGAGCCAAGAGTGATGCTGGCTTCCCCTAAGAAAGGAAAGGATGAGGGTGGGGCTATAATCTCACCAGCCCACTGTTACAGCCAGCATTGGTGGCTTGGTATGAGAGGCAGTGCATCTGCACCTTTGAGAGGGTGTTACCATGGCTGCTTTGGCCCGGGCACCTCAGTACTTCTCAAGGCATTGCCTCCAAAAGCTGCTTCTGCACAGCCTTGCCCTTTCACATCCTCATTTTGCAGCTATAGATTAGCCCTTAATTTTTCTCCCAAATTGATGGGCTATTTCCTTCTCTATATTTTCCTGTAAGAACCTTCAATGTCCTCCACACCATGCCATATTCTGGCAGCATGGACACTGTCAAGGTTTCTTTCCCCACTCTGAACTTTAGGTACAGATGTGGGGGACCTGCATGGACACTTCTAAGCCTAATTACTAGCTTAGATCTGGTATACACTGCCACCACCCAGAATTCCAGTGTCTACGACACTCTCTGTGCCCCCAAACTCGTCCCCTCCCTGGGCTGCCTTGAGGGACTTCACCAATTCCCTGGTGAACACAGATCCAGACCCCTTGGATCTTAAAACAAGGAGAAATTTACCATCCCCCTCCTTTTCCCCCTCACCAATCCCTGGTGAGTCCAGATCCAATCCCCTTGGATCTTAAAACAAGGAGAACTTAACCATCCCCCCTCCTTTCCCCCACCAATCCCTGGTGAGTCCAGATCCAATCCCTTTGGATCTTAAAACAAGGAAAAATCGATCAGGTTCTTAAAAAGAAAGCTTTTAATTAAAGAAAGAAAAATTATCCCTGTAAAATCAGGATGGAAAATGCTTCACAGGGTAATCAGATTCCTATAGACCAGAGGGGACCCCCCCGCCCCCAGCCTTAGGTTCAAAGTTACAGCAAACAGAGGTAAAATCCTTCCAGCAAAAAGAAACATTTACAAGTTGGGAAAACAAACATAAGACTAACATGCCTTGCCTAGCTAATTACTTACAAGTTTGAAACATGAGAGACTGATTCAGAAAGATTTGGAGCCCTGGATGTATGTCTGGCCCCTCTTAGTCCCAAGAGCGAACAACGAACCAAAAAAAAAACCAAACAAAGACTTCCCTCCACCAAGATTTGAAAGTATCTTGTCCCCCTATGGGTCCTCTGGTCAGGTGTCAGCCAGGTTTACTGAGCTTATTAACCCTTTACAGGTAAAAGAGACATTAACCCTTAACTATCTGTTTATGACAGACACTCAAGTTGGAGCTCACTCCTTTGGTAAAACCTTATGTAAACAGAAGGAAATTGCTGGTAAGACACTTTTTTTGGAGGCCTTTCAAATCTGCATTTTGTTTTGTCACCCCTGTTCTGCCAGATCTTGTTTATTCTGAATAGATTGAAAGACCTATCTATTGTCTAGGGCATTTTGGGAGAGTATGAAGGATAGCAGGGTGTTAATAATATGGTGGCAATTCAGAGGTTTGATTATCACTGAATTGTTAGCGGCATTTAATGTAGTGTGATCATCTTCTTAGATTATATTGTGACTTTCTGGATTTGTCAACATTATACAAAGCACTCAAAACATCAGATATGGGTTCTTGCTGACATGCCTGTAAATTAAAATGCACATAGAGGGAAAGAGTTACCAGAGATATACGTACCCTGTACCACTTGACAGATATTTTTCACTTATGGAATAAAAGATTCTAGGAGTAGAGAGTTGCGTGTTCCTCTAGTCTTTAGCTTACGTCACACTGGAAGAGAAAATCAAACTACCCAGGTTCCCATACCTGGATACCGTTGCTGTCAGTACTTGCCATTTCAGAAATGAATTTTGATGGATAGAACTCCATGGATACAGAGGAAAGATATCCAAAGCCCTTTATCCACAGCCCTTAGAATTGGGGCCATACGGAAACTATTATAGGATTTTACTCAATCCTAATGTTGAACCCTGATGCTAATTCAGTTTCCTCTTCTTGCTGTCCTCAGTTATGGCACAGACTCTCACATCATCCAAGTACAATACCCCTTCTTGGGGTACTGGTTTATTAAAAATACCAGTTCAGTGTCAACTCAAATCAAAACCAATCCTTCTCATTCTCTACAGTTTCCTCAGTCTCACTTTCTCAAACCCAAGTCTTGATTCCTGATGTTTACTAAAACCACTTCTTCCTCTTAAGGCATCTGCCCTTGCATATCATAATAGTTAGCTCCAGCCAAGCCCTTCCATCTAGCCGCTGTGGTGAGCCTCTTCCCAGGTCCCATCTGACAGCAGGGTCTCTGTGTAGAGCAGCTCACACAATCCCCCTACTTCTTTGAACCTTCCTCCCTGACAGAACTAAGGCTGCACTTATAATCTCCAGCAAGCCTGCTTCCCTTCACAAGCTCCCTTCATTTGACCGCTAGACTGAGAGGTAAACTAGTCACTGGGGATGCAGAACCCAGGTCTCCCTTTAAAGGCCAACTCGCCCTGTGACAGACACATATCAGGTAGCTGCATTTCGCAGTTTTAAGTTTAAGTGATGTCATCCTATTTTCAGTGAAACTGTCCAGATCTTCTCCATCACAGTGTCACCAATGGACTGTTTTGCTTTGACTTTATAGTCACAGTTCACAGTTCTGACTTCCTAGCAAGAAAGATCTGATCACAGGTTCTCAGTATTCTGGTACATCCAAATTTCAAGAAGTACATGAAATTTACTTGGAAAGGTGTTTTCTGCCAATCTGGGCTAATGACATTTGCTCTGTGTTTTCATAGAATGATAGATTATTAGGGTTGGAAGTGACCTCAGGAGAACATCTAGTTCAACCCCCTGCTCAAAGCAGGATCAATCCCCAAATCCCTAAATGGCCCCCTCAAGGCTTGAACTCACAATCCTGGGTTTGCTACAAAGGTGTTTACAATGATAATGAGACCAGTAGTTCAACTGCTAAGGAGCTTGGGAATGAAAACGCTCATTTACTGAGATGGTGGGCTGAATTCAGATTTGGTTTTATGTGGGCACAAATTAGTCAATGAAGTTGCCCCTGCTGATACCAGGGTCTGAATTTGTCCTCAGAGCTGCAGCATAATCATAGACTGCGCATCTCAGCTATGGTCCACTTGCCAAAGGTCTTAGGCTGCTTAATAAGTAGAGACGTTTCCTAACCTCCTCCCAGTTCCCAGGATTGACAGCGAAAGCAGAATCCCTTACTGTGCAGTAAAGCTGGGACAGAACCAAAGCTCTGGATCTGAACACTGCTGACATTTGGATGGCATCAGCCCCAGCACCAAGCTAGACCAGCAGGAATATGCCTCCTTCTGGATAACATGGCAATGACGCTTGATAACGCTTTTGGATATTTACTCTTTTGGTATGATATATTTCTAGGGCACAATAACATAATGTTAAAGAGAATTATAGGTTACTCTCCATTCTCCCCAAACTCCTCAGCACCTTTCCCTAGGAGAAGGAGCTAAAAATACAAATGGTAAAAAAGGTAGGGAATGTGCTCCAATTGGGTCTGATTCTCATCTTAGTTAGATGAGTGTAAATCAGGAGCAGCTCCATTAAAGCGAATGGAGTTACACCAGTTTTAAAGTGGTGTGAGAGAACAACTAGGCCCTAATATCTCTAAAGGGGCACATTAACTGCAGTAAGACTACAGGAATTGCTACAGCACTGCAAGACTGGATACCATTAGCTTCCCTTAATTTATTTTACTGCAGGGCTCACAGCACTTGAACTGAAGTGGCACACATGAAAATAAAAGCAGCCTGCTTGCCATGTTTCCTGTATTGCTCAGCTACTCCAACAGCTAAAGAAATAAATACATGAATTGCCTCAGTAACAAGTGAGCTGCCATATAAACTCTTCAGCAAAAAAAATTAAAAAATCCCTTTGCCCATTTATTTCTTTGAAAATGCACTTTACAGGAAACAGACACAGCACATTTGAACAATAATAAGAAGTAAATTCTGCTTGTGAGACTAGGAAATGGCTCCATGAGGCACTGGCCGAAGATGGACATAGGCTCCTTGCACACTGGCTTTGAAACTGTAATAATGAAACTACTTGATTCTGATGGGAATATAACACCATCCTATCTGCTGCTTAAGACCATAAACTGAAGATCATCTGTGACTCCTCCCTTTCCTTTGCCCCACACTCCTTTCTTTCCTATGTTGCTTCCGATAAATAAATAAAAATTAAAGATCACTAATGGTTAGTCAACTGGTGTTCTGTGACCACTACCAGTCATGCTGACCTGACTTGTCTAATTGTTTCCAAGGGCTCCAATGTGTCTGTCTCCATCTCCTGTCTTGTACTTAGATTGTCAGCTTTTTCAGACAGGGGCTCTCTCTCTCTCTGTACAGGGCCTAGCAGAATGGGTTCCATGACTGGTGCTCCACAGGTGCTCCATTAATACAAGTAATAGCAGTAAAGACACATCCTAATCCTGACTCTTATTTCTCCAAAACATTTCCAAGATCAGTCTGGTTTTCTCTTTCCCTATGGCTAAAAATCTTGGGGTGTGTCTGCATTGCAATTAAGAACCACAGCACTGCCACTGCTGGCCTGGGTCAGCTGACTTGGGCTCATGGAGCTCAGACTGCCAGGCTATAGACCTGCAGTGTAGATATTAGGGCTCAGGCTGGAGCCTCGGCTCTGAAACCCTGCAAGGGGGATGGTCTTCGATCCTGGACTCCAGCCCTTGCCCAAACATATGCACTGCAAGTTTATAACCCCACACCCTGAGCCTTAGTCAGCTGACCCAGACTCTAAGATTCAGTTCCCCAGGGATTTTACTGCCATGTAGACATATCCTTGATGTGTAAACTCCACTCCTATGGCCTCCTTATTTTGCCCTCTTCCAGCTGATGCAAAATGCAGCTGCCAAGATTACATCTCATCCCTTTCAATCTCACTTTCCTGTTTAACTCCCTCTATGCTTTAGCTATCAGAAGCATACTATGTGTTATTGATTTAAAGAGCACGTCTTTGCCATTTTGCATGCGTAGCAATTAAAAAAAAATCAAATACCAGTGACTAACATCGTGAATCCTGTTAGACATTTGCTGCACAATATCTAATTAAACCTGATAAATCCATACTATGAAGAGGTGCAAGGCTGAGGGGAAAAATTGATAAGGGAGTGTAAGAGACTGCGGAAGATTTTGTTACGGTTTTAGCCAGGGCTGTTCGCCTTCTCAAGGACAGGTTATTAAAGGTTGCTGTGTACTAGTGCATGCTGTATGTAGCCGGTTGGAATTGCTTAGCCTGGGAAGCCCTGCGTGTTTGGGAAAGCTTGGCCTTTTGCCATAAGAGATAGCCCCAGCTGTGGGAAAAGCTCCCACATGCCTATGTATGAGCTGCTTTACATGCTATTACCATAAAGTTATATTTACCAGAAATTGTTGTGCTGCTTTGGACTCATTCCCCGCTTTGAGTTAGCAACGTGCAGAGTCCCCGTTGCGGGTGTGTTTTCTTTACCTTCGTTAAAAGCCATATCACTCACTGTGTGTGTGTGTGTGTCTCGTCCCTGTAAAGCACTCAGGCATGTAACAGGGGGTGTATACTGGAAAAAATAGTCATTATTGGTGAGTGTACACACTAACTGTGCAATATGGGAATCATGATGTGAAGCTCTGTTTTTATATCTTGCCTACATAATGGCAAGTTTTAACATTATCCAAAAGAATCATTCACCACTATAGGACCCCAAGTGATCAGCCATTAGAGAGCAAATCTTCATGTCTTAGCAATGAACCAAAAAAAGCAAACACTATATGTAAATATTATATAATGAACAGGAGAGAGAAAATGGATGAGCTAATATATTTTACTGGAGTAACTTCTGTTGGTGAGTGACAGACAAGCTTTTGAGCCACACCCCACTCTTCCTCCAGACCTGAAGAGGAGCTCTGTGTTGCTTGAAAGCTTGTCTCTTTCACCAATAGAAGCTGGTCCAATAAAAAATATGACCTTGTCCACCTTGTCTCTCTGATATCCTGGGACTGACATGGCTACACCTACATTAGATACGTATAATAAACAGATCAAAAGAAATTTTGGAGTGTCTGGTATAATGCTGACAGAAGGTCTGATACTCTACTGCCTTGCATAGTCATTTACACCAGTACAAAATGAGTGCAAATCAGAGCGTTCCACCCACTTACACTGGTGGTAGCATTTTACACCAATGTAAATGACTACACAAGGTACAAGACCATGGAAAATCAGGCCCAGGGTGGCATAACTCTTTCATCCTTACGTAGCATCTGCAACTCCCACTGACTGCAGTGAGAGCTTTGGGTGTGTAGGGAACTCAGGAACAGACCCAGAAGCTGCCTAAGAGTGGGAATTGCAAGAGCACTTAGGAAGTTACGATCAATGGGACTGGTGCGCCTCGCTTTTGCAGACTTGGCCTTAAATCTACTAGATGTTTATATGGATGCAATGAATGAACTGCATGGTTCTCAATAACAAGTTAAAGAAAACGTATATTTTTAATATTTTAGCGAAGCCATTCCTTCATTAACTAAAAATCCATTGGAGCAGTGGTCTTCAAATTTATAGAAGAAATAGTCTCTGAAAAAGATTAGCAGTTTTGTTTTAATTGTAGAGAAATAAATAATCTGCATTCTGAGTGTAGTACTCACAAATGCCTTCCTCCATGTACCTTTTGGAACTGAAATACCCACCTGCCCCTATATATACTTATTGCTAATTCTACTAGTGTCCTCAGACAAATATTGCTGCTGTGGAAAACCATTTCCTGCAATCAATCATAGCACCTTTCATGAACTTGCTTTGCCATTTATTAAGTACTAAACAAATGGTCCAAAGCGGGTAAATGGCTGTTTCTGAGGCCAGTACAAGTAATTCAAAGCAAGATAATAAATTAGCTCCATGTCTTCTTGATTGTGTACATTAGAAACAAGATAATAACTATGCTCTGAGAAGCAGGTTTAGTATAAAAACTGTGAAGGCCAAAGATGGTAAAGTAATCTAAATGTGCACTAAACACTTTTGTAATGTCAGTTGAGATAAGTCTTTTCGTTTGTCTTTAAGGATATTTAAATTACTGTTTTTTTTAAACACACATTGCCCCTGATAGAGCTTTTCTAAAGGAAAAAATAAATTGAAGATTAACATTTTTCGAAGACATATAGTGATTAGTAGACATTAATGGGCCTTCAGTGATTGATTCTAGCTGCTCTGCTCTTTCTATGGCTTTGGAAGAGGTTGTCCATTGTTGCAACCTTGAGCTTGCTTTGCCGTTGGTGCACAAAATGTCTGTGAATAGCATAGATTTATATTCAATTTTATTTTAAGTCCAAGTTTTCTTCCTGTGGTGGTGCATGGCTGAGATATGGCAGCGTCTGTATCCAGACCTATGGAGAGAAGGCACAAATAGAAACTATTCCCTGAGCTCAAGTCTCCCAAGGGTCCCAGCAGCTGAGACAGAAAGTTGAAGGCCAGAATCTGTCTGAGGGTAAAGGCACTGCTGGTGTATTGTTAGAATGGTATTAATAGGATGATTATGTGAGAATATAAAGGAAGCACTGTGGATGATTAGGAGGATTGTCTTGTGACCAGAACTGTTTCCAAATGGAAGGCACAAGTGAGCACTATAGGCCTGATTCTGCACTCAGTTGTACTGTTTTTAGGTCTGTTTAATTCTGTGGATTTTGTGAATTTCCTTTTCTGATTTACCCTAATGTCTCCAAAAATAGATTCAAATCAGACCCATTGTTTGTGGTACAGTACTTTTTCTGTTCTGATGATCGGTCCTTGAGAGACTTTGTTTAGCAGCTTGTCTTTGGAGTTATGCAAAATGTCTCTGAAAAACCTGGTTTGAGGTTTAATTGCAAACTCAAATATCAAACTAAGGTTTTTTTAAATACTTGCTAAGAATCATGAACCGTTCAGTGAACCTGGCCAGTTCATGGGTTGGTGTCAAAATAATTTGTGGTGAAACCAGATGACACTTAACAGCTTTGAGTAAGTTCTTTTTTAGAATGTTGTAACATGAAGCGATATTCATGGGGCATAAACCTATGTAGGCCCAGAATGAGAATGGAAGGTTATGGCCAAAAAAATGGCTCACTCCCTGATAGGCAACTCATATTTGTTTAGGTTTCCCATAAAGCGTCCACTGGACAGCATAGTTAATGACTGAGTGACAGGATCCACTGAATATTTTCTTACAGTGGTAGAAACAGTCACATGTGCGATAACTGGGCTAGCATGTAAAGACACAGGGTGAAATCTGGGCACCACTGAAGGGAATGTGAATTTTATCATTGACATCAATGGAATCAGGATTTTGCCCACAGTGACCAACAATATTTTCAAAATGGGTTATTCAACCCATACAAATACATAGCCTAACACAGACAAATATTCGTCTTGCCACTGTCATTCTCTTGCATGGCCTAAGAATCAGGATGTTCTGCTCTGGTCTGCTCTGTTCTGCCCTGCTTTTTAGGCACCTACATGTGAATTCCCTCATTTGTTATTATGCAGATTATTCTGAATCCAACCCATTCTGGGTGAACTTCCACTGGGCATAGCACATCCTGTCAAAAAGACACAGTGTCAGGGACTTCCTTGCTCTATGCATTAAATTAGGACTACATTTCATAGGCACCCTTTGTGGTACAGGACAGAGTTGGATGTTTCTGCATAGTTTTGGGCTAATTACCAATCACATATTCCTTTTATCAATCTGAAATAAGAATGTGGCTTTCCTTATTCCTGCATGCACTCATCTACCCGTCCAGGACCAGGACTTAGGTTAGACAAGGCATGGTCCCTCCACTGAGAAACTTACCATCATGATTAGACATAGCATGATGGTTAGAAGACAGATATGACTTGTACAACTTGCTAATTTACACTAAGGGCAAATTGTATGTTTATTTACAGCAGTGATGTCAGTAGAAGACTTCTGCCTTTGTGTTTATTTCGTTGTTGTCTTGACCTCCCAACACCTCGACTCCTTTTGTCTGTCTCATTCACTTGTTGTGTTTTGTCTGACACCTACATTTTAAGCTCTGATGAGCAGGGATAGATGGGGTCCTGGTTCTTGATTAGGGTTCGGAAGCTCTATTGTAATACAAATAATAACACTGGTCTACAATTTTTGAGAAGTCGTCTGCTTCAGAGATAAAATGTGGTATTTATTACGTATTTTGATGTGCTGAATCCAAATATGACAATTAAAACAACTGATTGGCTACTGTTTCTAAGATATTTAAGTTTTTACAT